>NC_044310.1:209581899-209881899 GCF_007474595.2 Lynx canadensis | reverse complement strand
CTTTCCCGAGCCGTCTCCACACTGTGGCTAGTGGACCCCCTACCCCTGCCCTGAGCGTACCCCCTGCTCTCAGGAGAGAGTCCAGGATTCCACAGGTC
This sequence comes from Lynx canadensis, assembly GCF_007474595.2. Taxonomy (NCBI): domain Eukaryota; kingdom Metazoa; phylum Chordata; class Mammalia; order Carnivora; family Felidae; genus Lynx; species Lynx canadensis. The sequence continues at coordinate 209,881,801 of NC_044310.1, read as the reverse complement.
CCACAATGTTCTCCCCAAACCCTGACGTCGCATTGCAAGCCATTCCGCACTTCCTTTGTCCACAGCCGCAAGCTCTAGCTTTCTTTCGGTTCCTCTAAGTCCAGAACCTTCCTACCCGGGACTCTCTGAACGTGTTCTTGCCTCTCCCTGGATTGCACTCGTTCCTCCACGTTTGTGGCCACGTCCTGGTCAGATGTCACACGTCAGAGATTTTCTCCAGGGGCACCTTCCCTGACCCACAAGCTGGGTTAAGATCCCTCTTCTATACATCCCTCCTTCATAACGCCCCTCACCACTGTAACCAGAACATATCCTTAGTTCTTTGTAATCGCTGCTTTCCAACGAAATCAAAGGACCTAGTGGCTGCTGAACGTCTTAAGGAATCTGCCTGTGAATGTCTATGGGAGAAAGAAAATGTTCTACTGAACACAATGGTAGGAAGTAACAAGACTGGGTTTCTCTAGCAATCCCAGAAACGTGAGCAAAGGTGGGCAGTGGGTGAGTGCTGGGGGAGCAAACGGTATGGAGAGGGACCCAATACAGTGACTGGAAAAAACCTTGTGGAAGAACCGAGTTAGCATTTACAATAAACCATTGTGTTTACCCAGGACTCTATGAGCGGATGCACCTGTCTATGTAAAATACTTCGATGACTCAGCTCCTATTGAACATGAGTTCACGAAGAATTTCTCTTCCAAGTAACAAGGACACATATGGCCAGAGAGCTGTCTGTAAGAGAACTGTTTATAGGAGTGGACAGGGTCAAGCCAGACTCTGGGACGTTGGACGTCACCACACCAGGACCCTGACCTGCAAGGGTCTATGCTCAGATTCCAGGAGGAGGCAGAACTCAGGAAGGCAGGGGATGATGTGGAGGCAGTGCGGGTGGAGGCGGGCAGCCTCCGTCCCGTCCTCCTCTTCTCTCAGAATGAGCTGGCCCCCCAGGCAGACAGCAGAAGCTACAAATGTCACCTTGGAAATTCCCCAAGGTCAATCGTTAGCTGGTAATCCATTCATTGTTTCCAAAGAGGTGACATTAAGGCACATTTATAGCTAATCTGGGTATTCCCAGTCACACGTGGGTGGGAATAAATCCTAGGACAAGACAGAGGCCAATCCAGCACCTGTGCAGTGAGACCCAGTTGGGCATCAGTTCCTCAAGGTCTGCAGCTATCGACTGGCCTAGGCACCCTTGGTTTTTTTGTTTTTGTTTTTATCATTTTTTTTTTGAAATTTCCCCAGAATAATAGTAAGTATTTTCTTAATTAAGAAAAATGTTTCTTGGGGTGCCTTGGTGACTCAGTTGGACGAGCGTCTGACTCTTGATTTTGGCTCAGGTCAAGATCTCATGGTTCGTAGCTTCGAGCCCCGGGTAGGGCCCTGCACTGGTAGCACAGAGCCTGCTTGGGATTCTCTCTCCTGTCTCTGCCCCTCCCCCTCAAAATAAATAAATAAGCTTGGAAAAAAAAAAAAGAAAAAATGTTTCTTTCTTATCAATCAAATAAAGGAAGTCAAAAGGAAGTTCTGCCTTTGAATAGGGCCACCTGCTGTCCCTGCCCCATAATTTATTCTTTTCTTTCTTATTTTGACAACACTTTAACAATGTAAAAACCATCCTGAGCTTGGGGATGGTACAAAACCAGACCAATATCAGATCTGATGACAAGCTGACCCTTGCTTTAGGTAAGGAGAAGTAGTAATGAGAACACTCGATGACACTTTCTGAGTGCTCATTAGGGGCCTTAGGGGGAGGCATCAGATGGAGGGCGGTGGTCAGAGAGGTTAAGTAACTCCCCCAACTCCAGAACAAGAAAATGCAGAGCCCAGATTCAAACTTGGCCACTCGAGTCCAGAACCATGTTCTAAATCTCTGTGCCAAGAGATTTAGTCGAGTGGACTTTACGATGGTCCACTCTTTGTGGGATGCATGCCAGCAGACCTTAAAGGGCGGTCCAGTGGGACTCTCAACCGCTGTAGCACAGGCAAAAGGTTCACACGTGAGCCATCATCCAAAGGACTCCTGAGAACCAGGAGGGAAGGACTCAAAATCTGTGCTCTTCTCGCGGTGGGTGTGCGGTGCTTTCCCCACATTTGTAAAATCGCTCATAATTATTTTTATTGCTTATAATTTTTTTTAACGTTTATTCATTTTTGAGAGACAGAACACAAGTGGGAGAGGGGCAGAGAGAGAGGGAGACACAGAAATCGAAGCAGGCTCCAGGCTCTGAGCTGTCAGCACAGAGCCCGACACAAGGCTCAAACTCACGAATCAGGAGATCATGACTGGAGCTGAAGTTGGATGCCAAACCCACTGAGCCACCCAGGCGCCCCTTATTGCCTATAGAATCCAGAGAAAGCTCTCCTTCTAGCTTTGGTTGGGAGTAAGGGAGGGGCTGGGGAGAGACACAATGTTTATTACGTTTCTACTAGGTGCCAAGGCACTGTTGTGAGTGCAAGGCCTCCCTTGTGGGTTCAGGGTCTTCAGCTCTGAGTGTTGGGTCTACACTGAGTGCAGGGTGTACGTTGTGAGTACAAGGTCTATACTGTGAATGCAGAGTCAACGTGTGAGTCCAGGGTTGGCCCTGTGAGTTCAGGGTCTCCAGCTCTGAGGGTAGGGTCTACAGCTGTGAGGTGTTTGCTCTCACTGCAATTACCTTACAGCAGTGGAAGACAGACAATGAGCAAGTAAACAGACAACATATTCCAGGTACTAATAAGTGCCTGAAGAAGGAAGGTCACCTGAGTGAGAGCATAGCAGCGGGAAGTGGCTAAGATCTTTAGAAAGAGTGGATCTTGATGAGAACAGAGAGCCTCTGGAAGATGAGGGGCTGGAGGGTTGAAGCAGAAGGAGCAGTTCTATACGTTGGTCCTTTCTTTTCTTTTCTTTTTTTTTTTTTTAATTTTTTAATGTTTGAGACAGAGAGAGACAGAGTATGAGCAGGGGAGGTGCAGAGAGAGAGAGAGGGAGACACAGAATCTGAAACAGGCTCCAGGCTCCGAGCTGTCAGCACAGAGCCAAACATGGGGCTTGAACCCATGAACCATGAGATCATGATCTGGGCTGAAGTCAGACGCTCAACCACTCAGCTAACTGGGCCACCCAGGCGCCCCTCCGTTGGTCCTTTCCACTGCCAACCGGGCGCTGGCCGCTGGGAACCATGTTCTGCAGGCCAACAAGGCCCTCTTCCTCCTCTCAGGAAGAAAGTGGTGAAGGACGGGGGTACTGGGCAATCCACACCCAAACCAGGAAAGACCTTGTAAGGTACCCTAACAAGTCTGGATTTTATCCTGGAAGGTTTGGGGCAGGACTGGAAGTTTAAGGAAGGAGAGGGAATTGAACAGGAAAGAGGAGAAATGGGCAGGACCAGACTGAAGAAACAGAAAGAGCTAAGGAAGTATAAATAATAATAATAATAGTAGTAATAATAATAATGATAATAAAAATAGTGAAACTTAGAATAACATATTCTGGTAAAGAAAAAAGTGGCTAAAAGGTAATCTGGCAACTATTAGTTAACACCTGAAGGACTCTTTAATTTTTCATTTTTGCCAGATGATTTCTGGCAATAAGAAATCTTATTTTTGCCAGATGATTCTGTGGATGGAGGACCAGCCTCAAGCTACACAAGCATTCAGGTTAGTTACATGAGGGGAAAAATCCTTGATTGCAGAGAGTGATTAAATAACCTCTTTTCCTAAGAATCTATAAGGGTAAGGCAGACAACTAATGATTTTTGGATGGAAGAAATCTAGTTTAAACCAGTGTTTGAGTGTCCCTAGCAATTGGATCCACACGATTATTGGTTATTTGATCTCATGTGTATGTACATCCAGTCCATGAAAACTGGGACTCAATTTTAATGCTGTGTATTGATTACCCTTTGTGTGTTCAGAAAGTCTAGGCTCCTGGAGGGGAAGAATACACCATGTGCACATTAAGGAATAATCTGGAAATAATATACCTCATAATATTGTCGTGAGTATGTTATCAACTATGTCAACAGGGATAAGGAGTCACCAGTCATTCATATTATATATTTACGGAACATGTGATAGGTCCACGGCAGGAACCCAGGTAATGGACCCATAGGCGGGGAATGATAAAAGGGAACAGGCCATTAGTGACTCAGCTCTCCCACTGACCCAGGCACCCAGCTGGCCAGGTCAAGGTTTCAGCTCCAGCTAATCATGAGAATATCTCAGGAACAGGACACGAGACGTGATCTCTAACACCCCTCATCTGTCAGCAGCTCTGGGCTCAGAGGGAGACTGGTCCATTCGAATCATGTTCCACCGGACTATAGGTCTCTTACCTGGAGCTTCGAGGGGTAGGGTCTCGAAAAGACAGAGAGCTTTTGCCCTGAAGGCGGAAGCCAGGAAAGGAAGCCTAAAACTGGACCCCCTTTCCTGGGGCTGAATGCAGCAGGAGGCTCAGATATGGGAGAGAGGACTGAGAAACAAGCAGGGAACAGGCAAGATGAGAGCCGGGCTGGAGTGAGGCCTCCGGTACAGGCCACGTGTGCATGGAATGGACACAGCCTGTTAGCTGAGGTCACCGGCACCTGGCTCAGAATCCCAGCTTGACGTCACCACTTGGGGGACCTTGGGCAAAGTACGCGACCTCTTTGAGTCTCAATATTTCACCTTGAAATTGGAAGACTGGAGTCTTCATTATCCAGAAGTAATTAGTACAGAAGGCAGATATAGCTCAAAGAGAACCAATTTAAATAGGCACCAAAGTTGCACAGCAATAATTGAGTACAAGTTTGATTACAACCTTGTCGTTAAAAATGCAACTAAAAACAAAGAAGAAGAAACAAAATAAGCAACCAAAGAAAAAGACAAACCAAGAAGTAGACTCTTAACTGTAGGGAACAAACTGATGGTTACCAGAGGGGAGGGAGTGGGGGCACGGGGGAAAGAGGTGATGGGGATTAAGGGCACACTTCTCGTGGTGAGCATGACTAAGATATAGAATTGTTGAATCGCTGTATTGCATGCCTGAAACTAACGTAACCCTGCATGATAAATACACTGGAATTAAAATAAAAATGAAAAAAATAATTATCGCTAGGCTACAAAAAAAATGAAAAATTATGCATATAAGTTATTTTATTTTAGAGTTAATGAAGCATAGGTTATAATTCCAACTAGGTGCTAATTTCTAGAACAGTGAATGACTCAGATGTGATTGCAGGGTTTCTGGCATGTTTTCCTGAGACAACATTCTCCATGCCGGAGGGCTCTGTCAGTTTTTCTGAGGGTTTCTCCTAACATCTCGATAGGCAAAGAATTCTTTCCCCATGATGTGGTATCCAGTTGTCAATACATTCCTTTCAAGAGCAGATAGGAAACGAGCAAGTCTCATTGTTTTTCACTTTAATGTTAACTTTATATACCTTTCTAAAAATTTCTACAGATCATTTCCATTTCTGGCATTACGGTCGACTAGACATGCCGAAAAGTCTCCCCTCCCCACAAAACGCTTAGAACATGGGAAGAAATGGAATAGGACTGCACACTGAGTGGGTGAGGGGAGATCTGAAGTGTGGACCCTCAGAGGGTCCCTGTCAAAGAAAGGAGGGTGTGGGAAAAACCCTCCTGGGACAAAGTGACACATGTAGCGTGTCTGCTGTAGTTTGGGTGGTGGGGAAATGGGAGATTTGCAGAAGTATGTTTCATTGTGTGTCTTTCAGTTATTTTCAGCACACACACATACACACACACACACGTACTTGTCTAAATGAGTCCACATTGTTCTGTAACTTGCTTTTTCCCTCTTAATTTGTCTTAGAGATTTTTCAATGTGTACTCTATGCATCTATCTCATTTTTTAAAAGTATAATTTTTTAAAAAATTTATTTTGAGAGAGAGATAGCATGAGCACAGGGGAGGGGCAGAGAGAGAGAGGGAGAGAGAGTATCCCGAGCACTGTCAGAGCAGAGCCTGATGTGGGGCTCAATCCCACAACTGTGAGATCATGACCTGAGCTGAGATCAAGAGTCAGATGCTTAACTGACTGAGCCACCCAGGAGCCCCTGTATTTATCTCATTTTTAAACAGCTGCATGAAACACATGTTATAGATATTATTTAATTTGAAAGTACAAAACCACCCCACACTTCTAATTTTTCTTATTTTGCTTTCTTTTTCTATTGAACCTACCACTAATGTACTCAATATTTACCCATGATATTTATGTTTTGTTTCTCTCTATGAGTGTGGAAGCTTCGTAGGGCAGGGATATGTGTTGTGTTTGTTAACTGATTTATCCCATTTGCTTAGAAACAGAGCCTACACGGTAGATTCTCAGTAAATATTTGCTGAAAGAATCAAATTAATGAGCTCTCCTTTAACCAACCCCCCAATGACTTATAAGTTTTCATGACTCTAAACAATGCTGCAAACATCGATGTATGTGCTTCTATGGGCACATTACAAATTACAAGGTCAAATACTCTACATCTAAACAATGATGGTCATTGGATTTGCAAGTGTATGGAAAGCAACCTCCATGGGCAAGACAACTCAGTGTCATTTCACTCATGGTCATTTCCTGTTGATACCTAATAAATGAATCTATTAAAATTGCTACTCCAAACTTTTCCTGGAGGCTTTTATCATTGCTCTGCCCCAAAGAACATGCAAGACTCCAAAGGAACCATGTGTTTGTTCCCACTTTCCCTTTCACCCTAATCCATGTCCTTCCCTCAGATGGGTATTCTCTTCCCTCTGGACCAAGAAGATAGACAAAGCGTGCTCTTGTCTATTTCCTGTTTCATTGCTCTGCGTTGAGCCTTTTTTTGAGGCTATTTTTTGAGCCAATGCAGAGCTGAGCATTTTAGGAAGATGAATGCCAAGGTTCACATTATGTTGAATATGGACTAAAATCAGGATCCCATTAAGTTAACAACATCGTTAAGATGTTTATCTTCAGAGTAATGTTCTCAGTGAAGTGTGGAATGTGATGCATCAGGGAAATGACCACATAATGGCAACATTAGACGGGAAGAGACTATCTGTGGGGATCCACGAAGCTGGAAGGACCCGTACAAACCAAATGTCTGGTATGGGCTACCTCACACCCCAGCGCATTTTCCTAATACGTCATGGCCCCCTTCTAATTTCACATGCAACAACATTCCTCCCCAAAGTTCCTCACTCCTAAAGAATCCCATGAACAGTGAATGACCAGATATTCCATGTTAAAGACGGTGCTCTCGTTTCTTTTGGTATTTTTTACCTCAGGTTATTTCAGGAAGAACAATGGCCAGGCCCCACTTTCTAAAAGAGGGTAACTCCATATGAAAGCAAGATCTGAAATGGATCCATTCAAACCCTGCCTCCCATCTTTTGACCGAAGAGGAATAGCATCTTGGGGGTACCCTTCCAGAAGATATGGTTCGGAGCATCGTAACTGACTGCCCAGTGGGAAGAACAACTCACCTGTTCCCTGGGCTACTGTGACTTCTTCCTCCCTTGTCTCACCTTCCAGTGCTGCTAGCACCCCGAGGATGAACACAAAGGGCCCAGAGTGGTTTTCAAGTCTCTCTGGAGTGTGGCCCCTACATTCCTAACTGATCTCCTCCATCCCAGCTCCTCCCTGCCCCTGTGTTCCAATCATACCAGGGCTGTCCCCCGCGCACACCCTGCTCTCAGGGCTGGTGGACGCCCTCCACTTCTCTTTGTGTGCAAGCCCAGCCCTTCAATTTGCAGGGCCAAGATTTGAGTGCAAATGAAAGCCTGCGTGCTGCCTGTCTCAGTATTAAAAAGCGATAAGTCCCACCAGCAGATTGTTAAAATATGCTCTGTCCTTCTGCCTTGCCAAATATACCTTCATAACAACCAAATGAAAAAATATGTGTAAATCTGTGATTTTTGGCAAAATACCAAAGGCCTCTGAAGTTAATCACTATTGCATTATGTCTGGGTATTCTGTTGATGGGTCAGGCTGTTTGGATGAATAGTAAAATAGAGATACTCATAATTCGTACATTATTATATCTTTATTCCAGAATGTTTTCCTTCCAGACCATTCCAGAATGGTCTAAAGGATTAAAAATAAAATGTAATAGTGTTTCAACTATACAAAATTTGGATCTATCTCACCAACAGGACAAAATATAGGAATTGTAAAGGTAAAACATTTTTGAAGTATTTTTCACATGCTTACAAGTTAACTTTCTTGAAAAAAAATTCTGCAAAATCACCTACAAAACTAAAAGACAAAAACAAATTATAATTAATGAATATCCGCATTAGAAAAATTTTTTTATACTTTATTTTTGATAGAAAGAGACAGAGCACAAGTGGGGGAGGGGCAGAGAGAGAGGGAGACACAGAGTCCAAAGCAGGCTCCAGGCTCTCAGCTGTCAGCACAGAGCCCAACGTGGGGCTCGAACTCACAAACCGCGAGACCATGACCTGAGCTGAAGTCAAACACCCAACTGACTGAGCCACCCAGACACCCCGAACATCCACATTTTAAATAAAAATTATGTATTTATTTTTTAAACTTTATTTTTATTTATTTTGAGAGAGAGAGAGAGAGAAAGAGCAAGGGGGGGGGGTGCAGAGAGAGAGGGAGACAAAGAGAGATCTCAAGCCGGCTCCACACTGTCAGTGCAGAGCCTGACACAGGGCTCAAACTCACAAACCATGAGATCACGACCTGAGCTGAAATCAAGAGTCCGATGCTTAACTGACTGAGCCACCCAGGTGCCCCTAAATCAAAATTATTTAAATAAAGCTGAAAATGTTTTAGTGTCATTAAATTTTCGCAAATATATGCAGAGGGTGTGTTTAACGTCCATTCATTGCCCAAGGAAAGAATCAATAGCCTGTTTCATGTGCATTACGTCTAGAACTGCATGTAAACAGATCTAAGAGGAATATGAATTGTGCAATATTGTAAACATTGCTCGGCAACTTCCTGCAACTCTTGCGAACACCACACTAACACGGGAGCACCCCGGGAGCAACCGGGAGCACCCTGGGAGCAACTAATTAGAACCCCGGGAGAAGCCGGACAACGGATGCTCTCGTCACTCCTAAAGTGAGGCTTCACCGGACGAGATTGTTTTGTATTTGTGCCGAGAAAGATTTAGCAACTAAATCTGTCTTTCCTCTTGCCTAAGTATTTCTGCCGCACGAACCCTCCTTCCACACGCTCTGAAGCAATCGGCCCACAGACCTCCGTGACACAGGCACCCAAGCTCCCATTTCGGGGACACCGGGCAGGGCTGAGGACCCCACTGTCCCGGGGCCTGAGAGGGTTAGTCACCTCATGCAGCGCAAGCTTAGGCTCACAGGCTGAGCTCTGGACCCTAAGCGGCAGAGGGACCCTTGTGTTCTTCAGTAGATGTCTTGTCGTGTGCTGGTGGCACGTGAGACCCTAATGTGCGGGGCCCAGAGAGCCTCCTGCCCATATCTAAGGCTGCCCTCGTGCGTGGAAGGCTGCTGTGATTCCTGAGGAACCCTCCCACCCCCCACCCCCAGACCTCCTCTGTGAAGGAGGGCCTATCCCCCGGGCCTTTACAGCCGGGCTCAGCACGTCGCACTGAAGTGACTTGTGTGTACGTGCGCTCCCACTCAGCTGCCTGAGGGCCTGTAGCCTACAAACAAGACTTGCTTGTACTTCACTCTGTCGTATTTTGAAAGCAGTACATGTTGAATTTGCCAAATACAAAATTATTTTGAGTAAGTTTTTCCAACTACTACTATTATCCTGTTTATATGCCTTGGTGGAAAGCCACCATGCTCTAGGAAAAGCCACCATGCTCTAAGGAAAGCCACCATGCTCTGGGGAAAGCCACCATGCTCTAAGGAAAGGCACCATGCTTTCGGGAAACCCACCTTGCTCTGGGGAGAGCCACCACGCTCATGGCCCACATTCCTGGGCTGCACAGCCCCTAGGGTGGGCCTGTCTACATTTACTCACTCACACTTATGACCCTGCCCATGGCTTGAGGAACACCAGAGGCTCCAATGCTTGACTCCATGGCCCAAAGTCTTTCAATTTGGTCTTCTTTTGCCTAACTTCTTTTCACTGACTTTTGAGAGACTCTCCTCATATCTCTTAGTTTATTGGCAGGAAGCATGACAAAGGGTGGCAAAGGCCCCACAGGATTTTCTCCTTGAATCCGGGACGTGGGAGGTTTGGGTGCTTCTGACTGGTCAACACGTCAGCCTCAGAAGGTGTTTCCTTTCTCTTAAGAGAAAGGTTATTAGAGAGGACATGGAATAAAAATGGAAAAGATCAGATGTCATAATTCTAGTCAAGGTCTATAATTCAGATCAAGACTTCAGAGTCAGACTGGCATTGGCTGTGTGGACAAGAAAGATGACAGTAAAATGTTTCAGACCCTCATCGTCTTCTTGTAAAGATGTCTTTAGAACACATAAATTCGGAACTGAAGTAAGCTATGTTATGAGGCCAAATTTTCTCAAGGAAGTAAACCACAGGCCCTGCAAAATGTGCCCAGGGAAATGGAAATAGACAACAGGGAGGTAGTCAGGTGCTTGGGTGCAGCCAAAGCCAAAGATGGCAGAGAAGGGCCTCCCCCAGCGGAAGGCCCCCCTCGCCGCCTGAGTCTCCCTCCTCCCCTCTCCCGAGTCCTCGCTACTGACACCATGGGGTTCTGTGGCCGTGCTGGCGGCGGTGGCCGTGGCTGCGGAAGGGCAGCGGCCAGCAGGAGAGCTGGAAGAAGCAGTGCCCCGCCTGGCGGCCAGCGGCCCAACCTCTGGGCAGGTGCTGCGGGGGACGGACTCGGTCCCGTGCCGAGATCTTGAGCCGTTTTGAACTTTCGTCTCTTCCGGGCCACCTAAATAGCAAGCTTGGAATTGAAGAGACACCTGACTAGAAGTCAGAAGTCCCAAATTCAAGTTCATGCTCTGCCACAGCAACCTGACGACAAACACATCATCTTAGCCTCCCTGAGTCGTACTGTCTTCCTCACTCGTCTATAAAATAATAAGGTTGAACTAAGAATTTCTGAGGACCTTTACAGCTGTAGCAGCGTACGACTCCATTAAGTCTGAAAACTAAATTCACCATGTCCCCACCTCACAGATTCCCTTATTTACCTTGGCTATGGTGGACCTTAAAGTTTGTGCATATATATATATACACATACACAAATATAAACATACACATATATAAAAACACATGTATCAGCACATATATATATGCACACACATAATATAAACATATGTATCAGCATATAAATATAAAAACTCTCAATCCAATATGATCTAGCAATCAAAATATACATTGCAAAAAAAAAAAAAAAAAAGAAGAAAAGAAAAAGAAAAAAGGCCACAGCTCACTCCTGAGGGTACAAAACCTCACATTAATGAACTCACTGCTTTTTCATATTTTTTTTCTTTTGAAATATTTACTTTTCTGCCTGTGAAACTTCTGCTGCACTTATATTCCTACTTACACTAATGGTTATGTACTATATATTTCTTACAATTTCCAGTGTTCTCAAATTTTCCTAAAATATTCAAAAAAAATTTTTTTAACGTTTATTTATTTTTGAAAGAGAGAGAGAGAGAGATGGAGTGTGAATGGAAGAGGGGCAGAGAGAAAGAGGGAGACACAGAATCCGAAGTAGGTTCCAGGCTCTGAGCTGTCAGCACAGAGCTGGAAGTGGGGCTCGAACTCATGAACCGGGAGATCATGGCCTGACCCGAAGTCGGACGCTTAACTGACTTTACCCAAACATATTTTTAAAAATAAAACTGCAGAAGTCAAATTCAGTGATCCAGGGTCCAGTCACCAGCCTCGAGTTTGTGGAGGGTCAGTGACAGCAACACTGGGGGTGGCTTCCTGGAACCGCAGCTGGAGTGGTACATGCTTGAACTCAGTTATTCCACGTGGGGCTTCTTGATTTCCGTGACTTCTAACTACGGCAGGTGCAGCAGCACCCCAGTGCCCCATTCAGCAGTTAGGTCCTAGGGAGCATCTCTGGAGGCTGGCCTGGAACCTGCCCCCGTCCCCGTCACCAAGGCCCCCAGCAATTTTGTACCCATAATTCCTCAATTACCTCTCTGAGACTTTGGAGTTTCTGCAATCGACACTGGTAGGCGAAATGCCCCTCGACCATCGTTCTGTGTCAAACTGCAGCCACCCTCCAAAGCGGGGAGGAATCGCAGCTCCCTGCCTGTCTCGATAGAATCCTTCCTTTTCCCGAACACTTGCTGCTTCAGCATGGCATGTGAGAAGTCACTTCTGTCTTTTCTATCCTTGGTTTTTGTAACATTCCTTTTTCGGGGTTTTTTTAGTTGTAAAAAGATAGAAATCCATTGAAAACAGTGTCAAAGGGGTGACTGATTATAATATAGAGGCATCTGACCGAAAACAAAGACAGAACCTACAGTCAGTCTTCGTGTGGTAGGAATCAAGAAGAAGAAAACCTTTGAGAAGCCAGATGGCTACTCTTTCTCTGACTCACTCTAAAGCCACATGGTCTGTCACTTCTTTCTGCACATCTGCATTTTCTCCTCCTCCGCTTCCTTCTTTTGTGCCGACTGGTTTCTCTATTTCCCCGGGTATGACTCATGAATTTATATGACCTGGTAGAGACTGTGAGTTGCCCTCCCAGTACCCTCTGTTTCCTACTCGCTCTGCCCCCTGCCATTTTACCTGGGCACAAATCAGTTGAAATAATATAAAAAAAAATAATAATACATATAATAAATATTATGTAATCCCCAGACCCCCTTGCAGCTAAATGTTGTCACATGGCTCCATTCTACCCAACGAGACGGCTCTTTAAAAGAAAGAAGGTGGGGGCGCCTGGGTGGCGCAGTCGGTTAAGCGTCCGACTTCAGCCAGGTCACGATCTCGCAGTCTGTGAGTTCGAGCCCCGCGTCGGGCTCTGGGCTGATGGCTCAGAGCCTGGAGCCTGTTTTCGATTCTGTGTCTCCCTCTCTCTCTGCCCCTCCCCCGTTCATGCTCTGTCTCTCTCTGTCCCAAAAATAAATAAACGTTGAAAAAAAAAATTAAAAAAAAAAAAAAAAAGAAAGAAGGTGGGCCTTTCTCTTCCTTTATCCTTCTCAGTGGAGAATAGATATGATGGTTAGAGCTATGGCCGCCATATTTCCATCATGATAATGAAGGGATCAAAGACATGGTGGGGTCCAGAAGGTGGAAGGGTCTCTGAGGAAGTGGAGCTATCATTCAGGCTCTTGAGTACTTACCTCCAGACTTCTTATGAAGAACTAATTTCTGTCTTATGTAAGCCATTGTTATCTTGAATTTCTTTTTACCTGCACCTAAAGCCTAATCTTAATTGATAGGTGTGTGTCCTCCCCATTTCATGCATAACAGACAATAACTACGGTCTTTTCCTTTTCCTTTTTTTTTTAAATTTTTTTAAAAATTTACTTATTTATTTTGAGAGAGAGAGAGACAGCGTGAGTAGAGGAGGAGCAGAGAGAGAGAGAGAGAGAGAGAGAGAGAGAGACAGAGAATCCCAAGCAGGCTCTGCACCGTCAGCACAGAGCCCAATGAGGGACTCGAACTCACGAACCCGTGAGATCGTGACCTGAGCCAAAACTGAGGGTTGGATGCTTAACCAACTGAGTTATCCAGGCTCCGCACTAGTGTCTTTTTCAATTCTAAGATCTCAGGAGAGATTAGAAGAGCTTAGCTTCTGTATCTACTTGTATTCCAATTAGCAATGACTGGTGGGAGCCAAGTTCCAGAATACAAATGAGGTACAGAAGGTCTACTCATGTTAACTGTGGGGATTGTTTTTACAGAAGGAGGTATATGGGTCAGAAAGCTACCTTCAAAGTTGTCTGCTGGGAGGAGCCAAGATGGCGGAACAGCATGGAAGCTTTTTCTGTGCCTTGCGTCCATGAGATACACCCAGACCAACACGAAACCATCCTACACACCTAGAGAACTGATGGGAGGATTAACACAACAATCTGCACAACCTGAACCACAGAATTCAGCAGGTATGCGGCGCAGAGACCTGAACTTGGGGAGCGAGAAGCCGCAAAAGCTAGGGAACTGCTTTTGTGGGTGGAGAGAGGACAGAGACTGGGGGCGGGGGAGAATATGGGAAAAGCACCCCTCCCCAAAAGCAGCTGGAGAAAAAGTGGAAAATTGGAAATGGCCGCAGGGACTAAACTAAGAAGGGAGAAAGGAGAAAGGAGAGGGTTTAAATTCCATTAAGACTGTAAACAAGGGGAGCACAACGGCTGCAACTCTGCAGCTCCCTACCTGGCGGTGCTCTGGTGGGAAGGGCGAATCCCCAGGAGCAGAGTGGGGTCCGGGAGGTTCTCGGGCCACAAGGGGAAAAGCGGCTCCACTGCTGGAAGGACATTTGGTGGAGACGGTTGAAGCCACCTGGTCCCAGCAGACCCCCGAAAACGGCCACATTCACTGGTGCTGGAACAAGGTCATTAAGGGTGAAGCCTGGTGCCAGATGTGTGTGGTGATTTTCCATAATCCCTGAAACACTGCTGCTACACTGTCTCGAGAACTTTTTCTGGGGAGGGCTGGCACCTGGCGGCAGTCTCGGGGCACCGGCAGCAGCAGGGTCCAGCGGGTGTTCCTGGGTGCAGCCAACATTTGGCCACTGCTCATTCGGCCATTGCTGGGTGAGACCCTCCCGCAGAGGGACGGAACGGGTCAAAGCCGCAGTCCTTCGGAAGTAAGGGTCCGGGAAAACAGCCAGGGGAAAAGAGAGAGGTACTGCCTGTGGCCTGGTTGTGGGGAGTCAAAGAGCAGGGAGTGGACGACAGCGGAAGACGGAGGACAGACTGGGTAGCTGGGTCGCGCATTTTCACCGCTCCCGCACATGCGCATATGCACCAACGACCACCGCAACAATCCACCCCAGTAGGCTAGCAGCGCCATCTAGTGGAGAATGGAGCTGTTACACTGAGCCCCACCCATCTGGGCCAACTTCGCTCTTCAAGAACGCAAGTCTCACTGCCGGCTTAATTTATGGACTATAAAGAGCTACATAGACTGACTTCTAGGGGAAAACGAAGCAATTTCAGTCTTACTTCAATCTGTTAGCAGGTTCATCTATTCAATTTTCTTTTTTTCTTTTTCCTTTTTCTCTTTTACAATTCTTTTTCTTGAATACAGAAAGAAAAATTCATTTTTATTTTCAATTTTTATTAAAAATATCTTTCTTTAAGTTTTATACTATATTTTTTACTTTTGTGTAAATTTTTTTCAAATTCTACTTTATTTCCATCATTTTATTTTAGTCTACTTCCGTGTACTCACCTTTTCAAATTTTCAAACAATTTCCTCTTTTTTCTTTCTTTTACTTTTTTTCCTCTTTTTTGTTTCTTTTTCTTGAATGCAGAAAGAGAAAAACTTCATTTTTACTTTCAATTTCCATTAAAAATATTTTTATTTAATTTTATTACTACATTTTTTGCTTTTATGTAAATTTTTTCAAATTCTATTTTACTTCCATCATTTAATTTAGTCTACTACAGTGTATTCACTTTTTCAAATTTTCAAATGATTTCTTTTTTTTCTTTTTTTTCTCTTTTTTTCTTTTTCATTTCTTTTCTTTTTTCTTAAGTACAGAAAATGGAAAAATTCATATTTATTTTTAATTATTATTAAAAATCTTTTTCTTTAATTTTTTTCTGCTATATTTTTTACTTTTGTGCATATTTTTTCAAATTCTATTTTATCCCCATCATCTCATTTTAGTCTACTTCAGTGTATTCATTTTTTCAAATTCTCAAACGATTTCCCTTTTTTTTCTCCCCCCCCTTTTTTCCCCCTCTAATCTGTCAAATGACTTTCAACACCCAGACCAAAACACACCTAGGATCTAGCATCATCTATTCGATTTGTGTGTGTGTGTTTTTAATTTTTAATTTTAATATTTTTTAATTTTAATTGTTTAATTTCAATTTTTCTACCTCATTAATTCCTTTTCTCCCTTCAAAATGACAAAATGAAGGAATTCACCCCAAAAAAAGAGCATGAAGAAATGACAGCCAGGGATTTAACCAACACAGATACAACAAGGTGTCTGAACCAGAATTTAGAATCGCAATAATAATAATACTAGCTGGAGTCGAAAATAGATTAGAATCCCCTTCTGCAGAGATAAAAGAAGTAAAAAATAGCCAGAATGAAATTAAAAATGCTATAGCTGAGCTGCAATCATGGATGGATGCAGTGGCGTCAAGGGTGGACGAGGCAGAACAGAGAATCAGCAACATAGAGGACAAACTTATAGAGAATAATGAAGCAGAAAAAAAGAGGGAGATTAAGGCAAAAGAGCACGATTTAAGAATTAGAGAAATCAGTGACTCATTAAAAATAACATCAGAATCATAGGGGTCCCAGAAGAGGAACAGAGAGAAATAGGGGTAGAAGGGTTATGTGAGCAAATCATAGCAGAGAACTTTCCTAACCTGGGGAAAGACACAGACATCAAAATCCAGGAAGCACAGAGGACCCCCATTAGATTCAACAAAAACCGGCCATCAACAAGGCATATCATAGTCAAATGCCGAAAATACTCAGGCAAGGAGAGAATCATGAAAGCAGCAAGGGAAAAAAAGTCCCTAACCTACAAGGGAAGACAGATCAGGTTTGCAGCAGACCTATCCACAGAAACTTGGCAGGCCAGAAAGGAGTGGCGGGATATATTCAGTGTGCTGAATTAGAAACATATGCAGCCAAGAATTCTTTATCCAGCAAGGCTGTCATTCAAAATAGAAGGAGAAATAAAAAGTTTCCCAGACAAACAAAAATTAAAGGAGTTTGTGACCACTAAACCAGCCCTGCAAGAAATTTTAAGGGGGACTTTCTGAGGGGAGAAAAGATGAAAAAAATATATATATACATATATACCAAAAGCAACAAAAGAGTAGAAAGGATCAGAGAACATCACCAGAAACTCCAACTCTACAAGCATCATAATGGCAATAAATTCATATCTTTCAGTACTCACTCTAAACGTCAATGGACTCAATGTTCCAATCAAAAGACATAGGGTAACAGAATGGATAAGAAAACAAGATCCATCTATATTCTGTTTACAAGAGACCCACTTTAAACCTAAAGACACCTTCGGATTGAAAGTAAGGGGATGGAGAACCATCTATCATGCTAATGGTCAACAAAAGAAAGCCGGAGTAGCCATACTTATATCAGACAATCTAGACTTTAAAATAAAGACTGTATCAAGAGATGCAGAAGGGCATTATATCATAATCAAGGGGTCTATCGACCAAGAAGACCTAACAGTTGTAAACATTTATGCGCCAAATGTGGCAGCACCCAAATATATAAATCAATTAGTCACAAACATAAAGAAACTCATCAATAGTAATACTGTAATAGTAGGAGACTTCAACACCCCACTCACAGCAATGGACAGATCATCTAATCAAATAATCAACAAGGAAACAATGGCTTTGAATGACACATTGGACCAGATGGACTTAACAGATATATTCAGAACAAGTCATCCTAAAGCAGCAGAATATACATTCTTCTCCAGTGCACATGGAACGTTCTCCAGAATAGACCATATACTGGGACACAAATCAGCCCTAAGTAAGTGCAAAAAGATTGAGATCACACCGTGCATATTTTCAGGCCACAACGCTATGAAACTTGAAATCAACCACAAGAAAATACTTGGAGAGGTAACAAATACTTGGAGACTGAATGGGGTAACCAAGCAGTTAAAGAGGAATTTAAAAAGTATATGGAAGTTAATGAAAATGATAACACCACAACCCCAAATCTCTGGGACACAGCAAAGGCAGTCATAAGAGGAAAGTATATAGCAATCCAGGCCTTCCTAAAGAAGGAAGAAAGATCTCAGATACACAACCTAACCTTACACCTTAAGAAGCTGGAAAAATAACAGCAAATAAAACCCCAAACCAGCAGAAGACAGGAAATAATAAAGATTAGAGCAGAAATTAATGCTATCGAAACCAAAAAAACGGTAGAACAGATCAATGAAACCAGAAACTGATTCTTTGAAAGAATTAACAAGATTGATAAACCACTAGCCCATTTGATCAAGAAGAAAAAGGAAAGGGCCCAAATAAATAAAATCAAGAATGAAAGAGGAGAGATCACAACCAACACAACAGAAATAAAAACAATAATAAGAGACTATTATGAGCAATTATATGCCAATAAAATGGGCAATCTGGAAGAAATGGACAAATTCCTAGAAACATAGACACTACCAAAACTGAAACAGGAAGAAATAGAAAATTTGAACAGACCCATAACCAGTAAGGAAACTGAATTAGTAATCAAAAATCTGCCAAAAACAAGAGTCCAGGGCCAGATGGCTTTCCAGGGGAATTCTACCAAACATTTCAGGAAGAGTTAACACCTATTCTCTTGAAACTGTTCCAAAAAATAGAAATGGAAGGAAAACTTCCAAACACTTTCTATGAAGCCAGCATTACCTTGATTCCAAAACCAGACAGAGACCCCATTAAAAAGGAGAACTATAGACCAATTTTGCTGATGAACATGGATTCAAAAATCCTCAACAAGGTATTAGCCGACCGGATCCAACAGTACATTAAAAAAAATTATTTACCATGACCAAGTGGAATTTATACCTGGGACGCAGGGCTGGTTCAATATCCGCAAAACAATTAATGTGATTCATCACATCAACAAAAGAAAGGATAAGAACCATATGATCCTCTCAATAGATGCAGAGAAAGCATTTGACAAAATACAGCATCCTTTCTTGATAAAAACCCTCAAGAAAGTGGGGATAGAAGCAGCATACCTCGAGATCATAAAAGCCATATATGAATGACCCAATGCTAATATATCATCCTCAATGTGGAAAAACTGAGAGCTTTCCCCCTAAGGTCAGGAACAAGACAGGGATGTCCACTCTCGCCGTTGTTATTCAACATAGTATTGGAAGTCTTAGTCTCTGCAATCAGACAACACAAAGAAGTAAAAGGCATCCAAATCGGCCAGGAGGAGGTCAAACTTTCACTCTTTGCAGATGACATGATACTCTATATGGAAAACCCAAAAGATTCCACCAAAAAACTGCTAGAATTGATTCATGAATTCAGCAAAGTTGCAGGATATAAAATCAACGCACAGAAATAGGTTGTATTCCTATACACCAACAATGAAGTGACAAAAAGAGAAATCAAGGAATTGATCCCATTTACAGTTGCACCAAAACCCATAAAATACCTAGGAATAAATCTAACCAAAGAGATAAAAAATCTATACACTGAAAACTATAGAAAGCCTATGAAAGAAATTGAAGAAGACACAAAAAAATGGAAAAAGATTCCATGCTCCTGGATAGGAAGAACAAATATTGCTAAAACGTCGATACTACCCAAAGCAATCTACATATCCAATGCAATGCCTATCAAAATAACACCAGCATTCTCCACAGAGCTAGAACAAATAATCCTAACATTTGTACAGAACCAGAAAAGACCCCGAATAGCCAAAGCAATCTTGAAGAAGAAAACCAAAGGAGGAGGCATCACAATCCCAGACTTTAAGCTATACTACAAAGCTGTAATCATCAAGACGGTATGGTACTAGCACAAGAAGAGACACTCAGATCAATGGAACAGAATAGAGAACCCAGAAATGGACCCACAAACGTATGGCCAACAAATCTTTGACAAAGCAGGAAAGAATATCCAATGGAATAAAGACAGTCTCTTCAGCAAGTGGTGCTGGGAAAACTGGACAGCGACATGCAGAAGAATGAACCTGGACCACTTTCTTACACCATACACAAAAATAAACTCAACATGGATGAAAGACCTCAATCTAAGACAGGAAGCCATCAAAATCCTCAAGGAGAAAGCAGGCAAAAACCTCTTTGATCTTGGCCACAGCAACTTCTTACTCAACACGTCTCCAGAGGCAAGGGAAACAAAAGCAAAAATGAGCTACTGGGACCTCATCAAAATAAAAAGCTTCTGCACAGTGAAGAAAACATCAGCAAAACTAAAAGGCAACCAAAGGAATGGGAGAAGATATTTGCAAATGACATATTAGATAAAGGGTTAGTGTCCAAAATCTATAAAGAACTTATCAAACTCACCACCCCAAAAGAACAAATAATCCAGTGAAGAAATGGGCAAAAGACATGAATAGACACTTCTCCAAGGAAGACACCCAGATGGCCAACCAACACATGAGCAATTGCTCAACATCACTCATCATCAAGGAAATACAAATCAAAACCACGATGAGATACCACCTTACACCTGTCAGAATGGCTAACATTAACAGCTCAGGCAACAACAGATGTTGGCGATGATGCGGAGAAAGAGGATCTCTTTTGCATTGTTGGTGGCAATGCAAGCTGGTGCAGCTACTCTGGAAAACAGTATGGAGGTTCCTCAAAAAACTAAAAATAGATCTACCCTACAACCCAGCAATTGCACTACTAGGCATTTATCTGAGGGATACAGGTGTGCTGTTTTGAAGGGACACATGCACCCCCATGTTTACAGCAGCACTATCAACAACAGCCAAAGTATGGAAAGAGCTCAAATGTCCATCGATGGATGAATGGATAAAGAAGATGTGGTATATATATACAATGGAGTATTACTTGGCAATCAAAAAGAATGAAATCTTGCCATTTGCAACTACGTGGATGGAACTGGAGGGTATTATGCTACGTGGATGGAACTGGAGGAAATTAGTCAGTTAGAGAAAGACAAAAATCACATGACTTCACTCCTATGAGGACTTTAAGAGACCAAACAGATGAACATAAGGGAAGGGAAACAAAAATAATATAAAAACAGGGAGGGGGCAAAACAGAAGAGACTCATAAATATGGAGAACAAACTGAGGGTTGCTGGAGGGGTTGTGGGAGGGGGGATGGGATAAATGGGTAAGGGGCATTAAGGAATCTACTCCTGAAATCATTGTTTCACTATATGCTAACTAATTTGGGTGTAAATTTTAAAAAATAAAAAATAGGGGCGCCTGGGTGGCTCAGTCGGTTGAGCGTCCAACTTCAGCTCAGGTCATGATCTCACAGTTCGTGAGTTCGAGCCCCGCGTCGGGCTCTGTGCTGACAGCTCAGAGCCTGGAGCCTGCTTCAGATTCTGTGTCTCCCTCTCTCTCTGCCCCTTCCCTGCTCATACTCTGTCTCTCTCTGTCTCTCAAAAATGAATAAACATTAAAAAAATAAATAAATAAAAAATTAAAAATAAAATTTAAAAAAGTTGTCTGCTATATTCCTTCTCTTCATTTGTAAGTGGATTCCCTTTCCTGCTTTATCCCTAAATATCTTTCCCTTGATAATACAGATTATATTTCTACATTTTTACACAATTTTTCAGGTACCTACTCTTAGGTACAAGTGGAGAGACTACCTAAAGCCAGGTGGAAGTAGGCTTTGTTATGGCCACTACCAAATCATGCTACTTAGTTTTGGTCCTCTGGCAAAGAGTCTAGAAGTTAGGTAGAGTCCAACAAGTTCAGGTCCCTTTGAACACCCCAATACCTAAAGAGTTCTGTAATTCAACTCCTTATGGGGATGGGAAAGCATGTGAAATTGCCAAGTCCACCTGCTAAAATAAGTAACTACCTCTTCCCATGCAGTTATCTCAGTAATAAATACATAATTTACTTATATATTATTATAATTCTGTAGCCATATAATCTATATAACTCAGCGGCATGGTAGTTTCTAGCAGTGAACTTTTATAAAATAAATATGAAATTACTCTAGATAACCTCAACCATGCAGAAGTATACAAACCATTCAACGGGACTATCCCCCTTCTCACAGCGCCACTGAAGGGTAGTGCTCTGTACTGGTGATCCTTCCGTCATTTTCAGAGGTTTGTGTGCTATGGTGATGGGTGGGGATGCTTAATCCATTTGGTACGAAGAGTCATTTTCTGTTTGGACCCCAACGTGGAACTAACGCTTCAGTGTCCCTTACCAGACACGCCCAGTGTAACACATGCCCCGTGCCCTCCTGCTTCTGCAGGTTGGGGTGCCACTCTCTGAGACCATGACGCCTGAGCTTGTGGATGACACCGACTCCACTTCTGCACTCACTCAGCCATTCGTCATTCCCAACAGCATCTGCTGCATGCCTGCTCCGGGCCGGAATGGGGACCACTCGGGGGCAGAAGGAAGGCATGGGAGGCATTAGAGCCGCCTAATGTTTGAATCTCTTCCGGACACACGTTGGTTTGTATCTCATCCCCCACTTGAACTCAAGCATAACTGAGTGACCCTTTGGCCAAGCAAATGTGGCAAGAGGTGATGTGGATCTCTTCTGGACAAAAACCTTAAGACCTCGTATGTGGCTCCTCGCATCTTTTTACTCTGCCTCTATAGTTGTGAGAGCCGGGGTAGAGATGGCTGTGCCTCTGTCAGCCTGAATCTCTCAGTCATTACCACAAGCAGAGCCCTCTTGTTGACCCACGGATGGCCAATTAGCACGAGAACTTTTGTATTTCATTTTATTTATTATTATTTTTTAATATTTAAAAAAAATTTAAATTTGCATCCAAGTTAGATAGCATATAGCGCAATAGTGATTTCAGGGTAGAATCCAGTGATTGGTCCCCTACATATAACGCCCAGTGCTCATCCCAACGAGTGTCCTCCTTAATGCTCCTTGACCATTTAGCCCATCCCCCCATCCACCAGCAACCCTCAGTTTGTTCTCTATATTTAAGAGTCTCTGGTGTTTTGTCCCCCTCCCTGTTTTTATATTAGTTTTGCTTCCCTTCCCTTATGTTCATCTGTTTCGTATCTTAAATTCCACATGAGTGAAGTCATATGATATTTGTCTTTCTCTAATTTCTCTTAGCATAACACACTCCAGTTCCATCCATATTATTATTTTTTTAATGTTTATTTGAGAGACACAGAGAGAGAGAGAGAGAGAGAGAGAGAGAGAGAGAGAGAGAGCATGAGCAGGGGAGGAGCAGAGAGAGAGGGAGAGAGGGAGAATCCAAGGCAGGTTCCAGGCTCTGAGCTGTCAGCACAGAGCCTGACACGGGGCTGGAACTCACAAACTGTGAAATCATGACCTGAGCTGAAATCGGACACTTAACCGACTGAGCCACCCAGGCATCCCATATATGTTCATTTTATTATTGAACGTTTTCCAAATAAGGAACTTCCATAGGTGGTAATAATATCAATACCACAGAAAAAAATCATGTAAAATGGATATTCTTGTTTTTATTTTTTATAAGGCATACTAGTCAAATATATTAGAGAAGCAGATCTTAAACCCATCTTTTTTTTTTTTTTAGTTTTCATCTCTTTATTTTCTTGCATAAATGTATCTAACACATACTACAGATCCCCCCCCCCCCCACTTTCCTTGTCCTATGCAGTCATGAAGAGTGACCTTTATCTGTGTTATTATGTGGGTCACAAGGGCAAGTTCGACCAAGACTTCCTGCAGTTGTGGTTCCTACCTGACAGGAAATTGAGGTGTGCCAACAACAGCAATTATACAAATGATGTTATGATCAGAAAAAGAGGCTTATGTACATAAATGTGTGATACGGCAACTGAGGAGAATAATTAATGACAATGAAAAAGCCTGAGAGGACGACGCTTTGTGGCCTCCTGCTGACAGGGTGCGCTGGCAGGAGCTTGAAATTGTCATTGCAGATGAACACGTTTCTTTGACCACATCAAAGATTGGCTCTCATTGATGTCATTCAATCCAAGGATCCAGAAGGCGTCCTGGTGCTTTACTGTCTTGCCCAGGACCTGAAGTGTTTTGTCTTCAGTCTTACTAGATGACACTTCAAGATTAAGCCAGTGTAGGGGCGTCTGGGTGGCTCAGTCAGTTAATCGTCTGACTCTTGATTTAGGCTCAGGTCATGATTTCAGTCAAGGTTGTGATATTGAGCCCAATGTCGAGATCTGTGCTAACAGCGAGGAGCCTGCTTGGGCTTCTCTCTCTCCCTTTCTCTCTTCCCCTCCCCTACTGATACTTGCTCTCGCTCTTTAAATAAATAAACTTTTAAAAAAGATTAAGCCAGTGTAGATTGGATACTGGGGTGGACACAAGTTTGTGTGTGGGGTGGGTGGGAGTAGCTGTTTTTAATCATTATCAGGAAATTTTTGTGTCTATCAGGGAAACATTTTATTATAAACTATAAAAGCTTGTTTTTAACAAATACATAATGAAGTGCAAATAAACCCCAATTTACTTCCTTAACAGTTCTCATAATAATGTCCTGCCCTACTGGACTCTGAACTACTTCCCGCAATTATTTTTCATAAGTTCTAAACTTTAACTAGAAGGCTCAGGATAAAAGGCAAGGCAGCGCCACCCAAACAGCCACTTTGACAGGGTTTCTCGTTGAACCAGGGACTGACCATGACCTGCTGTGAAGGATGGACATCCTGTAATGGATTCACCTTGCTGGTTCTACTTCTACTGGGAATAACCCTCAACGCAATCCCTCTAATTGTCAACTTAGTTGATGAAGGCCAGTTTCTTCAAAACCCCATCTCTTGCTTTGAGTGGTGGTTCCCAGGAATTATAGGAGCAGGGCTGATGGTGAGTAACGTTTACTTGGCCTGATTTCGAGAAAGGCCTATTTTACCCAACTTCTAAAGACTTTTAGCCTGATGGTGGGCTACGTCTTGGCTGGGGATGCTGTCAGGAGGAGTGGAATGATATTAATTTATACTGGCATTAAGTGAAGACCGACAATTTAAGTAAACTGGAGTACAGGCCAGGGGGCTCAGGCAAAAAAAAATAATAATTTGATAAAAGTTGGTTGGGTTCGTACCGATCATATTTATTCACAAGTGATGCTATTCTTTATTGTGTTCAAGATGTTTTGAATCCATTCCCTCAGCTTTCCTTTGCCAATGCTAGTCTCTAAGTATTCACAGGAATATGGGGTGGGAAATGCTACCCATAAAGGGACTCTGGTTAAAGCCAGAGAAATGAGCTTTTGTTTGGATGTGTGTGTGTGTGTGTGTGTGTGTGTGTGTGTGTGTGAATGATAATGATCACGTTACTGCTTCTGGTCTTATCCCAGACTTATATGAAAACACTCGTGGGTCATTAGATATTAAGCTTTAGATAAAAAAAATCCTCCTTTGGCTGGCACGCTGGATTTAAGACTACTCTGGCACCAGAAAGCCATTTTAGGAAGCATTCCGCCCAAAGTTGATGGTTTCTTTTCCTTTAACATCGTGAGCAATCTGTTCACCTTGTTCTAGGTAGAAAAAGTTACTCAAAGGGCTATTTCTTCCAACCACCATGAGACCTCTCTTCCAGGCTGAAAGTGATCAATAGCGCTCATCCGCGATGCAACTGCCAATCCTTGTGTCTGCTTTCTGCCCTTCTAGAAGTTTCTCTCCACTTGAATGGCATGAGCTTCCTTGCATCTGCTTAGATCAGCAGCCAGGAGCAGCTAGCTGGTCAAGTGTTGTTTGTTTGTTTGTTTTAAGCTTATTTATTTACTTTGAGAGAGAGTGTGTGAGAGAACATGTGCCAAGGGCAGAGAGAGAGAGAGAAAGAGAGACAGAGAGACAGAGAGACAGAGAGAGACAGGGAATCCCAAGCAGATTCCTTGCTGTCACTGCAGAGCCCGATGTGGGGCTCGAACTCACAAACCATGACATCATGACCTGAGCTGAAGTCAGACACTTAACCAACCACTCAGGCGCCCACAGCAGGCCAAGTTTAATCAATGATGGCAATTTCCATGAAAACCCTAAAAGTTCCTAATCCATTAGGATAACTCATGTAACTTTAAGTATAAATTGGTTCTACTATAAACCCCATCCCCATTGAAAAGAATTTCTTGCTAGCATTAATGGAGCCTCAGGTGGTGATAGTGCACAGCTATGTTCTATGTATGCTTATTTTGGTGGGGGGGGGGAGGGAGAGGAAGAAGAAAGGGGATGAAGACAGAGTGAAAGACGCACAGAGAGTACCGTTAAGTGCCAGCTACTGGGGGTCACGCTTTACACTAGTTCATTTCATCTCTCTGATGATCTGGCCAAATAGATATTATTACTTGTATTTTAACAGATCAGCACACAGAAGGTTAGGAATGTTAACAAGGTCACATAGTAGGGGTGAAACTCAATTCCAGATGTATCTGATTCCAAAGGTTTGTTTTCCACCAGTATTAGCACCATCATTCTCAATGACTGTCTCCAACCGACAAAGGGGAAAGATGAAATCCAGAACGTAATTCACACATTTAAGTGGCCAGGAAACTGAAGCATACAGAGGTGACAAAATCTGTGAAACAGTTCCAGAGGATCTGGACTTCCTGGTTCTACGATTGCACTTGCTTTATCATCCTCAATAAACATTAATGAGCTACCAGAATCACACAAGGTTATCTCTGTTGCGCAGCATTGTAGAAGGTCATCAAAGCAGCAAACAGCTCCTTGAAAATTTCAACATGTCTCTCACAGACTGAGCTTCAAACTCTAGGCTAGGCTCACAAGCAAACTGGTGGATGATAGAAAGGCTCAGAATGCAGGTACATTTTCCTGATCCTTGGCTATATATAGGACCTGGAAGAATATCTTTTTCAAAGGGAATCGTTCAAAATGTGGATCTCTTACTACACTTGTAAATACAAAGAAACGTTAATAAGGAAGAATTCACTGCCTGTGATAGCACTTTTGTCCTAGTTCTTGAAATCTTTCTAAAATTGCTAAGGTATTTTAAATTTTTTTCAAAAATGGGATTTTGCAGGAAGTAGCTAATAATAAAAACTGTGGAATTCATTATTGATTATTTCATAAATACACTCATTTTATGGTTTTATGATTTACTCAAAAGACAGGCGAACTTTTTCATCTTTTGAAACCATAATCAAGAGTAAAGATGTTGCATAATTATTTTCAACCATTATCTCCTAAGTGGAAAAATCAATACGTGTTATTTTTTTCAGGTACTAAAAAAAAAAGACTTGAAGTCCATCCTCTAAAAATAGAAAGGTCATTTTATTTTATATGAGTTAGTTGGAAGTCTCATCTTAATCATGCTTACTCATTGAGTGTACTTATTACATAATGGTAATATATTAAATATCATTAATTAACACAGAACAAGTCTTAACAGAGAACAAGTTGTTGAATGCTAAACACATTAGAAAATATTACATATAACAAGAGTTTTCAAAATATAATTTTTGTATTTATGCTGAACTATGGCTTTGTGTGTTATTCTCATATTCAAGTACATAGAAAAATGCCCAAAGTTTGCATTTTATCAGAGTTTCAATGATCTAAAAGCTCTCTTGTACTTCATTTACCAAATCATATACTACCTTACTTCTAAAACTGGATAAAAGTATGTGTTTCTGTAAGAAAAAAATGAACAATACTACTTCTTTCTAAAAACAAAATCTATTGTGGTGCCTGGGTAGCTCAGTCGGTTAAGTGTCTGACTTCAACTCAGGTCATGATCTTGCGGTTCGTGAGTTTAAGCCCCGCATCAGGCTCTGTGCTGACAGCTCGGAGCCTGGAGCTGCTTCAGTTTCTGTGTCTTCCTTTCTCTTTGCCCCTCCCCTCCTCATGCTCTGTCTCTCTCAAAAATAAACATTTTAAAACATTTAAAAAAAATCTATACAGGGGCGCCTGGGTGGCGCAGTCGGTTAAGCGTCCGACTTCAGCCAGGTCACGATCTCGCGGTCCGTGAGTTCGAGCCCCGCGTCAGGCTCTGGGCTGATGGCTCAGAGCCTGGAGCCTGTTTCGGATTCTGTGTCTCCCTCTCTCTCTGCCCCTCCCCCATTCATGCTCTGTCTCTCTCTGTCCCAAAAATAAATAAACGTTGAAAAAAAAATTAAAAAAAAAATAAAAAATAAAAAAAATCTATACAGATTTTTAATTTCACACAAACTCATGCTTAGGAGTTGAAGAGAAAGAGTATTCTCATAATTACTAATGATCACAGGAGATTATCTGGAAGATTTATAATTCAGTCACCTATGTGCACATATACTTTCACATTTTACTGTCCATGGGCACCTGGCTGGCTCAGCTGGTGGAGCGTGCAACTCTTGATCTCAGGGTTGTGGGTTCAAGCCTGACATGGGATGTAGACATTACTTAAACAAAAATCAAATCAAATCACATTTTACTGTCCATTTCATAAAGAGTCCCTCCAACTCCCAAAACTCTAACTGGGCAAAATGGTTGAAATACAGTGAGTTATTAAGTTACCCATAATCATGTAACAAAGATGTGTTAAGATGTCATGAAGCTGGGGGGGGGGCTGGGTGGCTCAGTCGGTTGAGCCCCTGGCTCGATTTTGGCTCAGGTCATGATCCCAGGGTTGTGAGATGGAGTTTTGCATCGGGCTCTGCTGACAGTGAAGAGCCTGCTTGGGATTTTCTCTCTCCCTCTCCCTCTCTCTCTCTGTCCCTCCCTGTCTCATGCTCTCTTGTGCTCTCCCTCTCAAAAAAAAAAAAAAAAAAAAAAAAGGTGTCATGAAGTCAACTGGGTGAGAATTCCACATACTGTCAATCATTGTTATGTTATAAAACACGTTTGCAAGGGAAAAGAATTACGAAAGATGTTCAGCAGCTCTGAAATAAATTAATCCTCAAGAAAGTTAGTTTAATTTACATCGATAGGGAAAATGGAATGATTTATCCATTTAAGTTGTAACTTAATGTTGTTCCAACTTTAACATATTCATTACATTTCTAAATCAGGGGCTGGGAATTTTGTTCTATAAGGAGCCAGACAGTATTTTAAGCTTTGTGAGCCAGACAGTCTCTCACAATTACTCAACTGTACCATTGATGTGTGAAAGCAGCCGCACAAAATATGTCAGTGAATGGGCATGGCTGTATTCTGATAAAACTTTATTTATAAAAAAAAAGATAGGGGGGCACAGTGCCGGTTGTGTCCTAAATGATTTGTCCTGAAGTTCAGAAGACAGTATAGCTTATGAATACAACAAAAGAAGCTTAGTCTATCAATGCTGACACCTATTTGGGGGCTGAAGTTTCTTTTCCCTTTGGGGGTTCTCAGCTACGCCCCTGAGTGGCTTGCCTGTCATACCTACGTGCCTCCTGAATTACAAGGCTGTTGGTGTTCAAGGCAATAGGCAAGCAAAGCTAGATAACAATACAGCATTCCCCACAAGTGACGTGGAGTCAGCGCCTGGTCAGGGTGGGGTGAAGTTCGTCCGGAAGGCTGCCTTGTAAGTTGTAAGTAAATCTTAAGCCTGTTCTAAAAGGACAAAGGTGGATGGGGGCTTAAAAAGAAGCATCAGGGAAGGAACAGTTAGAAGAGGAGGGTGGGAGGAGCCAAGGGGGTGTGCGGGAGGAAGGATGGAGTGGGACGGGGGCGGGGGAAGGAGGTGAATGGACAGATTCTCTGTAGGAAGAGAGGAGAACTGTCAGGATTGGCCAGGGTGGAATCGTGGTGGAGTCTGGGCTCTGGGGGCATCTGGGTGGCTCAGTTGGTTAAGTGTCCGACT
Source organism: Lynx canadensis (assembly GCF_007474595.2). NCBI lineage: Eukaryota > Metazoa > Chordata > Mammalia > Carnivora > Felidae > Lynx > Lynx canadensis. The sequence goes on along the minus strand of NC_044310.1, from coordinate 209,852,339 downwards.
CTTGATTTCAGCATTGATAGCACAAAGCCTGCTTGAGATTCTCTCTCTCTCTCTCTCTCTCTGCCCAACCCTCCCTCTCTCTGCCTCTCTCAGAATAAGAGAATAAATAAAGAGTCTGGGCTCTGGAACCCAAATGTCCAGCTTTGGCTCCCAACTCGTCCACTCTCTTAGGCAAGTCACTCGAACTTTCTGTGTCTCAGTTTTTTCACGGGTAGAATGGGAGTAATAATAGTTCCTACCTCAGAGGATTGTTATGAGGCTGGCATGAACTAAAACATGTTCAGCACCTACAACGGTACCTGGCCCCTTGTTAGAACTCAATAAAACATTAGAAAGCAAGAGTGGAAGGAAAAAAGAGAGAACTACTTTCAGGGCAGCTATGCTGAGAAGGCAGAAAAACCTCATGGCTAACATTTCTTAAGTAGAAGGAAGTAATTCACATGTCGCTCTTCAATGATACGACACTGTTTCCGGGAAGAATTTCTAGTCAGAGCTGCTGACTAGGTAGTCCTAAAAATTTAAGCCTCATCCCGAAAATGCGGCATCATTTCTTACAGCTTTCCTCAGCATTGTGTATCTCCCTCGACACAGAATGCATTATAGACAGGATTCCTGAACATCAGTGTAAAGTGAGATCATTACCCATCATGGACACACGAGCAGAAAGGAGAATGTGGAACCAAAAAGAATGCTCGGATCATAAGCTTGGTAACTAGCTAGACAGTGGTGACCTCGGGGGGTATGAGGAAACTTAGGAAATGGGAGAGGGTGGTGACAGAATTCTTAGTTCCCAACTGCCAGCCCCACAATTTCCTTTCTGGGCGCTTCCCAGATTAACTCATGCGATTTTTGGGAAATTGGATAAGTGGTTGTAGATTATAGTAACTTAAAACAAGAAGAAGAAAAAAAAAAGAGAAGAAAAGGGAATTTTGGATGGTGCAAACAATTCTTCCAGGAGCGTTCTTTCCAAAATAATAGATAAATAACTCATTCTATTCCATTTAAAATCCGAGTCTCTCTAAAGATGAGAATAGAGCCAGAATGTAGATGGGAGGGTTTGAAGCCGTTATCCTGAACTCCCTCATCTTTGTGGTTGAAACGGGGACCCCAATATCAGGAGATGTTGCCAAATTTCCCCGTTGTTTCTCTCGAGACTTGATTTCCCAAAACTTGGCGGGAGTGGGGATTACTGCTTTTTCATCTGATGAGAAGACATAATGCTCATCCTGCCTGCTGATGTGATTTCCAGGTCATTCCGGCAACAACAATGTCCTTGGCAGCAAGAAAGAGAGCGTGTTGCAACAACAGAATTGGAGTGAGTACAGTCCCGTCGGGGCCAAAGCGCATGAGCAGTTGCTGATGCAGCAGCCAAGCTTCCCAAACCGTCAGTGGCAGGACCACAGGCTTAGCGACGTGCCATTTGCAACGATTACATGATAATATGGAAAGTGTGAAGTTTTTCTTTTTCTGTTTCTTTTTTTCTCTCCCCACAAAAATTTACCTTTGAGGTCCGGTCTTCAGACCTTTCCTCAATCTTCAGTTGTCACTAAAGGTTTTCAAAGAAAGGGGATTTGTAAGTCATACCCAGAGCCCCAATCGATTTCATAATTCTCAAATATTTGTTATTTTTTTGTGGCGCGTATAAAATACTTTGGGAAAGTGTATCCTCAGTTCTGTTAAAGACTGGCTTGCTACGATCGGGAGAATTGTCCTTATCCAGGATAAAGAAGATAACGGGTTATTTTCTCAAACATGTAGTGTGTACCTATTATATACAAAATTGTAGGTAAGTTAAAAGTAAAGGAAGTTAATACTTATTAACCTTCTGTTACTACGCTCAGAACACTTCCAACTCGACAATCTTATTTAATGCTCTCAAAGGCACTAACTGGGAAGTATGATGATCTCTCTTTCATTGACCGAGAAATTGATCCTCAGAGAAAGCAAATAATTTGCCAGCGTAGCCAGTAGGTGAATTTGCATCCAAATCCATCAGACTCCAAAATTCACAATCTTTACGCTATTTATGCCGTGACCATTGCTATTATGTAACACCGAGGGCTTTCAATAATCTCTAAGGAAGGGGGTCAATTAATAAACAAGCAGTCACAGTAAATATTCCTGGCTGAGCTGGCTCCCAGAGATTCAGTATTTTTCAAAAATACCCTAGGTGATTCTAATTGTGATCCCAGGGGTGAGAACCAGTTTTTTAAAGCATACATATCTACATCTGTATTACATATTTATATCCATAACAGAAAATTTATATTTTTAAAATTTACCTTTTGACATTTGATATTTATCTAGGCTTATAATTACTTTCTAATTGTTTATAGTCTATCTTTGTTCCTGATACACTATAGGTATTCAGTATATATTAGTTTTCAGTTTCCCCCCTCTGGTACTTTTTAAATCATAGTTTGCAGTTTGACTTTGTATTACCTCTCTATTGTACTTACATTCTTAAGAAAGACACTTGAGATATTTCTAAATCCCTGAACGCCAAAACGTCAGAACACTTATCTAGATTTTTCTCTCCAATCATATTTCCATTAGGAATCTTTTGTTCCCCCACATATCCTTTAATGGCAAATCAGTCATCTTTTCAACGATCATTTCTCTTTGTCCTTGGAGGGCAGTGAGTTCAGAATAACCAAGACGCCTTTCACGCAGGTGTTGGGCTTAACACACCAGGCTTTGCTCCCCCGCACCGTGCTTGAAAATCACTAGAAATCATGCTTCAGCAACATTACAGATTATTACATGCCAACGAGCTGCAGGAACTCTGGAGTGCCAAGGCGGTGGTGGAGGAGGGGCGTGTTGAATAATACTGCTCATGTTCTATCACTAATAGTGAGGCTGGCTACTTAATTAAAATTTCCAGCTTATATTGACTAGATGCAATAGTGTTCCTAAGCACTTTTCTCACTTGGTGGCAGCTATGGGAAGCCCGCGTTTAAGTCAGACCAGGCATCTTCCAAGTCTAGAAAAGACCAAAGCATCATAAAAGTGAGAAAGGCTGGATCTTGGGGTGGGAGATGGGGTCACCAAGGCTTGGCTTCTGTATTAACTGTTCCTACTATCTCCCCCAATTCAACTGTTCCTTGCTCCTTCCCTTTGTCGCTTCTTGATTTTGTTTCCAAATGCTTTGGTTTTGCTGAGTCATTTAAATGAACCCCGACTCGGGCAAATTCAGATCCTCAGAGTCACTTTTCTAAAGCCAGGCCCCTTTGTAGCGATGAGAAGTCAGAAATAATAAATGACCTAAAACATCAACAGCGCACTTCTTGGTGAGCAAGTGAAGCATCTTGCACAGGCCACAGTAGTACAGAAGAATCCGGATTGGAATTGACTCCAAATCCATCATTCTTCGCTTTCGGCTGGAAGGATTTTGGTGTCATGATTAAAACCCGAGCACTAGCATTTCCGTGAGATCCTGACAAGTTCACCAACCTCCCTGAATTATAGTTTTCTCATCCATGAAGTGGGAATAATAGTATCTATCTCTTGGGGGGTTATGGAAAGGGCTAAATGATATATGTAAAGCCCAACATCCCACAACATACACTATGTAGGTAACCACTTATTCTGCTTATGCATTAGGTCTCCTAAACCCTCTGGGAGTGGCAATATTATCACATCAAAGGAAAAGGACATGTACTCCTTCCCTTCATTTCTGTAGACTTTAAGTCGTGATTATCATTGACTAACAACTTCACTGAAACAATATGGAGCTTCTTTTTGGAAAAGGTAGACCTATACAAACTTTCACTTGGGCCATAACATTTCCTATGGGCAAATTTCACACTTTTTTTCTCCTTTCTCTGGCTCTCGTTCATGAAATGAAAGATGCTTAAAGGCTTATAATCTCTGTCTCGAGCACAGTATGGTTCTCCAAGGGGGGGGGGCAGTTCTGCCCCCACCAAGGTGACCTTCAGCAATGTCCAGGACACTTTTGGTTGTCAACAATTTGGAGCCGGGTTGGTGTTGGTGGGCGGGGGGGGGGGGGGTGGAGAGGAATGCTACTAGTATCTAAACCCTGTTCGAACACTGCACTGTTGACTGATTCCTGCACAATGCAGGGCCACTCACAGCATCAGGACCAAATCTGGATGAAAGATTTGGGAGTCAGGAGACCAGACACCAAAATGTGTGTGCTTAAGATGTAGTCAAGGCTCTGTGAAGTAGAAAGTACACAGAACGGGGAGAAGGTACCAGATTTCAGTGGTCCCTTGAAACGGAAAAGGCTCCGGTATACAAAAGCGCAGAGTTCCCAGAGACAGTGGCAAGCCCCACAACCTTTTCGTGAGTCTAATCAAATGGCAGGGACGTCACCCTCTTTGTTCTTTTATAATTCCGACCTAAGCAAACCGAGATCTTAAGACCTGGGGCTGCGGGGTGGCCAGGGAACAGTAGCAGTTGAACCGAAGCGTGCGCGTGATGCTGAGACTTGAAACAGACCGGGAGCAAACGTGCAAGAACATATGCCGGTCGGCGCCTCCTTTGTTTTTCAGATGCTTCTGTCATCACTTCTGAATGTGATCACAGTCATTGGTGCTGTGTACTGCATGTTAGTATCTCTCCGGGCTCTCTCGGAAGGCCCTCTCATTTGTAACTCTCAAGTGAACAGCACTTCCAGCTGTGAATTTTCATTCAACAACTTAAGGTGAGTCACCTGATTTTCACGGATTGTCTTACATGCTGCAGCTAGTTACACGAGAAGAGTGTGGTGTTGACATGGGGCCCACGCTGTTCTTTGATGGCGTGGCTGGGACACACACTCTTAGGGATTTAGCACGTTTTCCCCGATTGGCACAATCTCACGGAAACGGAGGAACCACTACGTTCAGAATGCTTTGGGGGTGATCTTGTCAAAAAGGAGTAGTTGCCTCAGGTGGCTCATCCTGGTCCTTTAAAAATCCGTGGCTGCGTAGGTGTATGTGTATCCAGAATTCCGAGAAAAATACGCCAGAAATTTAGCTTTGATCTTTGGAGAATGGTAACGGAAGATGCCCTGGGGAAGTGAAGGGAGCACTGACTTTCTACACTTCTGAACTAACTAAATGTCTAAGTCCTAAGCGTATGTTACCTTTATAATTTAAAAAGTTGACTAAAAACACAATACATAAAATCTAGAACCTTCCTTATGAGCCCTAAAAGAAACAAAGCAGTCAAAAGATTCATGCACTTACTATAAATATACCGTAGGCACGGGAATGAATCCACTTTAACGCCTACAGCCACACCACTGAAGTTACCTGTAAATGGCTCATTTCAGTCTTGTAAGATGGTTCTGTGCCTGAATCTAAGCACTGAATTTGTAAAACTGGAAGAACAGAACAACCTAATCCATCAGTTACCTGTATGTTCCTCAGTTTGGAAAATAATCAGAATTCACTTTTGGAATTATGTGAAAGAAAATTTCCCCCTCATTTCCTCTTATCTTGCTACATTAAAAAATAAAGATCTCTTGGGGGCACCTGGGTGGCTTAGTCGGTTGAGCCTCCAACTTCGGCTCAGGTCATGATCTCACAGTTCATGAGTTCCAAGCCCCACATCAGGCTCCGTGCTGACAGCTCAGAGCCTGGAGCCTGCTTCAGATTTTGTGTCTCCCTCTCTCTTTGCCCCTCCCCTGCTTGCCCTCTGTCTCTCTCTCCAAAATAAACATTGAAAATTTTTTTAAATAAAAAACAAAAATCTCTCAAAATTTGCAGACTGCAGTTGCCGTGAATCAAAATTCAAAAAAATTCCGTTTTCTAACAGATTCGAAGTTTAAAATCAGAGATTGTAAGCACAGGTGCTGTGCACATTTAGTCCTTCGGAGAGGACAAGTCAGCATGCACCAGGCTAAGCTCTGCAGATAAGAGTCACTCTAGTTGGGGACACAGACAGTTACAGAGAGTAAACAGTTACAAGAGCGATCCTACACTTGCTGGCAAACCGCAGAAAGCACACGCCTATTCTATGCGCTGGAAATACTGTCATCTTCCCTGGATAAATGTCAGCTTTGGGATCCAGAAATGCAAACTTTCCAAGAACACTTAGCCTTACTCCATAGTAAACTGAGGAAACATCATCTTAGGACGGTTCGTGTTAGGGCTAGAAGCTCTCATTTTCCAGACCTGGTTACAGTGGGCACGGATGGATCGTAATCAGACATACTGAACATGCCTTTTGTCAGTAGAAGTTGCACATCTCGTTTAAGAGCAGATACATCATTTCAGTTTTGCACAAAGGACTGAGATCCACGAAAGAGGTGCCTCCTTGATTTGCATGTCTTTAGCAAGTAGAACGCCTGTATAATTAGGTTGAACCACAGGAGATGAATATTCAACCATTTCTGACACAGCAAATTTCATATGGTTCAACCTAAGAGCAGGTGCTATAGAATGATGGGCTATATAATCAACGAAAGTTTTGTAGCTATCAGAGTACACGGACACATGACCAGAAACCTCGAACTTAGCTATAGCTTTTGGGCACAGTATTTCAAAGTAGTTGTGTGTGTGTGTGTGTGTTTTAATGTTTATTTATTATTGAGAGAGAGAGACAGAGCATGAGCATGGGAGGGGCAGAGAGAGAGGGAGACACAGAATCCGAAGCAGGCTCCAGGCTCTGAGCTGTCAGCACAGAGCCCGACGCGGGGCTCGAACTCACAAACCGTGAGATCACGACCTCAGCCAAAGTTGACGGTTAACCGACCGAGCCACCCAGGCGCCCCTCGAGGTACTTGTGTTTTATTATACTCGTCCTTTTCTGTGAGTGTAAGAAAAAGCACAATGCTGCATTCTTTCTTCATGGTGATATTCCTGAATATCTTCTCTCGTTTCTTGCGTTTCAGCAACATCCATCCAGAATCCTTCAATCTACAGTGGTTCTTCAGAGAGTCCTGCATGGCTCCTGCTGAGGTCACTGATCCCACCCTCAGTGGTACCAGGGCCAGTGATGGTGGACGCTATAGCTTGAACTTCAGTTCTAAAGAAAACAAACACAGGACGATCCATTTTTCAGTGTTCTTGGGCCTGCTGCTTGTGGGGATTCTCGAGCTCATGTGTGGGCTCAGTCAGATGGCCATCGGTCTTCTTGGCTGTCTGTGTGGAGTCACTAAGCGGAGAAGTAGGATTGTGTAGTTTTGTGGCAATCAGGTGGGAATATTAGCAGTTTGAATCATCTGAGGATTGCGTTTAAAAGACACTCTTTCAGAAGTTCAATAGTGGAATGCTGTCTAGGAAGCTACAGGAATCTTTTTAGGCCAAAAGTCACCTTTGAGGTGGTTAAAAAAGAAAAAAAAATCAGCCTTTCATGTATCAAGCAAGAGCAATCATCAGTGGTTGACTTGGAGGAAAGGCGGAGAGAAGCTTTCAGTTTGTTTTGTAGCTTTTGGTACTTCTGTACTATTTGAATTTTTAAGGACTATATTCTTGTGTGTGGAGGGAGAAGGGAGCGAGGGGGAAGGAAAAGGGGGTGGGGAGGGAGGGAGGACAGGAAGGAACAGTTGTCCTGGAAGTGAAAATATAGAATTTGTTTTACTATATTTCTTTATACTTGAAAAAAAAAAAAAGAATAAACAGATAACCTGAATGTTTTTAGACCTAATTTCTAGCTCACAATATGGGGAAGAGGACACACTAAGACAAACCCCAAAGGTGGGGCATCGAACAGACAATAGCCCCATTTTCAACAAGAAAATATACGGGAGAATAAAAGGCATGATGGGCAGAGGGTGCTACTCTAGATTAAGAGGCCTGATTCAATGAAATGCACCTTGCGGACTCTATCAGGGATAACTGGGGAGACGTATACAAGGATTGGTTTGGGGGGCGACGCCTGGAGGGCTCAGCCGGTGAGTGTGCAACTCTTGATCTGGGAGTTGTGAGTTCGAGACCCACGTTGGGCGTAGAGATTACTTAAAAAAATAAATAGGGGGCACCTGGGTGGTGCAGTCGGTTAAGCCTCCTACTCTTGATTTCAGCTCAGGTCATGATCACACGGTTCTTGAGAGTGAGCCCCATGCCAGGTTCTGTGCAGACAGGCTGCTTGGGATTCTCTCTCTCTTGACCCCTCCCCCCCCAACTCATGCTCTCAAAATAAACATTAATAGATACGTAGATGGATGGATAAAGAAATAAATAAGAATTGGTTTCAGTGATGTTCTTAAACAATTATTGCTAATATTTTTAGGCGTGACAATGGTTTAACGGTTATACAGAAAAATGTTCTTGTTTTTGAAGAAATGTAGATTTACATGAGTGTTCTTATTTTTATTATTTTTTAAAATGTTTATTCATTTTTGAGAGAGAGAGAGAGAGAGCACGAGCAGGGGAGGGGCAGAGAGAGAGAGAGGGAGACACAGAATCTGAAGCAGGCTTCGGGCTCTGAGCTGTCAGCACAGAATCCAATATAGGGCTTGAACCCATAAACTGCAAGATCACGACCTGAGCCAAAGTTGGACGCGTAACTGACTGAGCCACCCAGGTACCCCCGTGAATGTTCTTATTTTTTAAAAAGTGTATATATACATGTTTGGGGGGAAATGTCATGTTTTTAAAATACTTCAGCCAAAAAATGAAGCAATGGAAAAATGTTAATTGTTATATTTAGGTGACAGGTGTATCGCAATCCATTACATTCTTCTCTCTTCCCGTTTGTATTCTTTCACGCTTGAAAATAAATGCCTAGAAAAAAAACAGTCTTTCGAAAGCTTCTTTCTATATATGCCAGTCTTTAAGAGACACGATAACAAAACTATGCATGTACCGTATTAAAATGTTGTAAGACAGATAAAACTAAAAATCCCATTTTCTGAATGTGATCATTCCTGCATTTGATTTCAATTATGTATGTTTACTGGGCTTCAGGTTCTAGAAATAATTTTCAATACCTATATTATAGCCGTCCCCATCCCCAACTGGTAAAATCAAGAACACACAGGCATTTCTTTCTGGTTCTGTCTGCTGCATAAAGACCCTCTCCCCACGCCCCCACATACGCTTATTTATCCCTAAGGTCTGGCTTTAGTATCTCCTACTCCAGAAAGCCTTCCCAGGGCGCAGGATTCCAACCAAGGTAGCACTCATCAAACCACGGTCATCATACCTGTCACAACGGAATGTAAATGTTGTGTGTCTGTTCCCGCCGGAAAATGTAAGAGAACAGGAACTGTGTCGTTCTCAACCACTTAGCTCCTTCTCGCTTAGCTCTTTCTTAGCTCTCGCTTAGCTCTCCTTAGCTCTTTCTCGCTTCGGAGCCTTATCAGGGCCGGTCCTCTGCCCAGCCCCCGGCTCCCACTCATATATTCTCCGGCTGCACCCTCTTCATTCTTAAGATTGCAGCACAACCAAAAACAAACAAACAAACAAATAAATAAAATAAAAATAAAAAAAATAAAAAATATCACTGTACTTGAAAAAAAAAAAAAGATTTCCGCACAACCATCAACTTGTTCTCAGGGGCCTTCCCTCACCACCTAACGAAGATTTCCCTTGACTCTCCCTTTTAGCATTCCATCACCGATACTACTCATCACGATGGCAACAGCACTTTTATTTGTGGCTTCTTACGTTTCACTCCCCACCCCTCCCCGCCCCCCAACACCATATGCTCCATGGGTACCGAGATACGTCTCTTTTATTCACTCCTGGTATCCTCAGTAGCAAGTACAGTGCCTGATACAAGGTGGGGCCGTTGTAAATATTTTGTTGAGTGAACGAGTGGATCTTACCTTTCGTACTCAGCTTTTGGGGAGAGTCAATGCTGACTGAATGAGCGTCAACCTGCTAATTGCCATAAAATTAGGACACAAGTAAAACGAACGTGACCGCTCACCGGACCGGACAGTACAAGGGTCAGCGGTGGTGCGCGGAATCTTCTCATCACCCCGGAGATGGGTGGGATGACCCCAGTTCTCCACAGGGTCACGAAGACAGAGACTTAAGCCTCTCGTTTGAGAGCAAAAGAAAGGACGGTTGGCAGTACTCGTGGCTATTTGAGTCTTGTGGGAACGACTCCCTTGGATTACATGCCTACAGCAAAGACCATCTGAGGTTAAGCATCTTTTGGGGACCATGCCATCTCTGTTCTGGTATCTACACTTACACATGCATGTATGTAACACACACACGTAGTCACTCACAAAGCTCACCCATTCTTTTTCACTTCATCCCGTGTTCAATCTTGTTTTGGAGTCTTTAAACTTTTTTTTGGCTGTATCCACAGCAAAACACTCTCCTCTCCCTTATCCTTCAGCGTATATCCCAAGTTCCTCTTCAATAAAATTTTATTTTTTACTTATTTTTAATATATTTTGAGAGAGAGAGAGAGAGAGAGAGAGAGAGCAAATAGGGGAGGGGCAGAGAGTGGGAGACAGAATCCCAAGCAGGTTCTGTGCTGCCACTGCAGGGCCAGGTGTGGGCCTCGAACTCCCAAACCGTGAGATCATGACCTGAGAGGAAATCAAGAGTCAGATGCTTAACCAACTGAGCCACCCAGGCACCCCTCCAGAAGATCATTTTATAATCCTCTAATTGTTTAAAGAGGCTTACCCCCTCCTTCTCCATGGGACGGTCAACTCCTTACAGACGGTCAGAGCCTGCGGCCTTCCTGCTGTACCCGCTTACCGCAGGGGTCAGGGCGTGCACACGCGAGTGTCTACTTCGTGACACAGTAACACGTTGTAAGTAAATAGCAGTTATGGTGAATTAAACCTTATTTGAGTTTGAGGCCCAGGAAAGACAGTGCAATTTCAGTATCACTGTAATTGAGACGCTAGAAAACAGACATTCATTCAAGAAAGGAAGGAGAGCTCTCTGGCAAACACATTTTCATAAAATTACCCCTCAAAGTGTAAATAACCTGCTACTGCATCGACAAGGATTCCCAGAAGTAGGAAAAAAAACCCCAACAACAACCTACCACCCACCTCTGAACAGTGCTCTGAAGGCAGTGGAACCTGCTCACTGTACTAGAGCGTGGGGCTGATCTCTATACGCCTGGCCCTGACTACACTCCTGCCACCCTCCCTGCACCAGGAATCCTTTCCTCATTCTCTGCTTGTTGAAATCACTACGTGTATATGCATGCATTTCGAGGCTCAGCTCAAATATCTAAGAAGTGTTTCTTGACCCTCCTGACCAGGAATGAATTTGTTCCTCTCAACTCCAAATCCACCTTCTTACAGTGGTGAGCAACCTCCAGGTGAGGGAGGCTGGCATAATGGAGCTTGGCTTTGGAGTGATTCAAGTGCTTCTATAGTTTTTAGATCTGTGACAAGGCGAAAGCTGGATGGTAAGTTGATTTCCCATCTTCCCTTTCCCTGGGGGGGGGGCGGGGAGGGTTGTCTTTTGAGGTCCCAGCTTCATGCAGGGATCCTGTGCCCAAGACATGGAACTGTTATCTCCTGCCCCCTGCACAGCCACTAAAGGAGAAAGTTCTAGGTCTCCAGGATTTGGTAAAAATCAACAGGGGAAAAAAACCCAGCTTTTGTGTTGATCTCCTGGAATGCCTCCTTGTATTTCATTTTTGGCCCAAGCAGAATCCTTTTCATGCCTGTCCAGCAAAAGAAGTACTAATTTTATCCATCGTTTTAATCATTTTTGTGGTTTCAACTGGATCACTCAGAAATTACCTGTGACACACACACACACAGAGCTAGAATTAATATAATCACATCATTAGGCTATTATAAAAGTCAGAAGATTTTCATAGGTTAAAAAAAAATTTGTCATCAAACTCATGATAAATTCTAGGAAGAGAAGAATGCTTCCTCCAAGTATCTTTTTGTTTTTTGTTTTAAATGTTTATTTGTTGGGGCGCCTGGGTGGCTCAGTCGGTTAAGCGTCCGACTTCAGCTCAGGTCACGATCTCGTGGTCCGGGAGTTCAAGCCCCGCGTCGGGCTCTGGGCTGACGGCTCAGAGCCTGGAGCCTGCTTCCGATTCTGTGTCTCCCTCTCTCTCTGCCCCTCCCCTGTTCATGCTCTCTCTCTGTCCCAAAAATAAACAAAAAACGTTAAAAAAAATTTTTTTTAAATAAATGTTTATTTGTTTTTGAGTGAGAGAGAGAGAGAGAGAGAGAAAGAGAGAGACAGAGACAGACAGACAGAGAATCCCAAGCAGGCTCCACACTGTCAGCGCAGAGCCCGATGTGGAGCTCAAACTCACGAACTGCAAGATGATGACCAGAGCCGAAATCAAGAGTTGGATACTTAGATGACTGAGCCATCCAGGCGCCCTCCCAAGTCAGGTGCCCTCCCGCCCCCCCCCCCCCCCCAGGTATTTTATTTTGGAACGACGGGGGAGAAACGAGAACACAAACATTAAATACATCTATCTAAGGAATTTCCTTCAACTGCCTTTCCTGAAATTGATGGCCTGGGTAGAAAGATATTGAAGACATGTGGAGAGCCCCACGTCTAATTAAAATCCTATCTGTTTCTGAATGCAAAACAGGGATGAAAAACTGGGAGAGCTAAAGGGTCTCAGGATTTAGTTTCACTGGTGCATTTAAATCCCCTGAGATCGTGCATCTTGGCTAAAAACTACAACAGAAAAAGCAGACACAACTCAAGTTGTTTTCATCTGAACCACTTTACAGATCCTGCGACTTACATAACCACCTGTAATGCGACCAGCGCCTCCCGCTGCTGGGATGGAGACCCAAAAGGAAGCACGGGAGGTCCTTGCTACCTGCAAAGTCATTACCTGCATTTCCTGCTCCTGAGGCGGGAAGACTTATGTTCATTAACGGTAATATGATAGAAGACATCGCTCACGGCACAGCATGATGAAATAAAACTTTTTGACAGACAACCGTTGCTTTCGTTGACAGTTTATTAAATACACTACATTTGTACCTTATTCTGTGGTTTTTTAAATCATTCACACGGGGCTTAGTAAAAACATACTTTATAGAAAACCATCTGCAAAATTAAAATAAAAATAAGAATGCACATTTTACACATGTATTAGATAAACTGCTGGAAATGTCAGGAATTATTTTAACGAAGGTGACTGTAAAACATGAGGTGCCTTGACTTCATTAAACCTGACACCAGACCATGACTATGGAAGCGCGAACGCTGAAGTGTGGATGCAAAAATGTCTATTGACGGAACTGTTTCACTTAATCGCGTTTGAGAAACAGGACAAAATAAAGGACTAGTCTTCTTTTACAGATACTTTTCTAAATCCACTCACTATGCACTCTCTTTCCCGTTCAGAGAATTAATTGTGCGGACTGATGAGGCAAAAATCATTTCCCTTAAAGAAAAACAAACTAGAGCCTATTTACAAAACATGCAAGGAGAATGTGAAGTGTGCGCGTGTTACTGCAGAACTGCTCGACAGTGACCACAGCGGAGGGAGAGAATGGGCCTTTACTTCCCCAAGTTATCAGCCTTTCCCCCCTCCTTTCTGGAAGAAATACACGGGCAGGGCACGGACTATAAAACGGCATACAATGCAAACACAGAAACAGAGAAGTTTGCAAGTTCTTTATGTTTCCAGCTGTTGAGACAGAATTTTCCAGAGCCGAGGTTACCTCTAGCGGCGAAACCAGAGCCAGCTGTTAAGCAGCCAGAACGCTACAGTAATCGAATACATGACCATTTCTCTCTTCGCGCGCTCTTTGTTCTCCTCTTCTAGAAGTTGTAGACGTCTATTTAGTTTGATTATCTAAGTGAAAAACAAACAACGACAACAAACCACATAGAAGCTTTAGTGCGAGGAGGAATTAGAGTCTCAGGAAGTAGCAGGACTTGTCAAAAGAATTCTGATAAACACTTGGAGCAAAATGAACCCTATATAGAAAAAATGTCACCCGAGACAGCTTCAATTCCGAGATAATCTCCCTTTCCCTTCTCCAAATTTCTGAGTCAGAAAAGAGTACATTTCCCGTCCTTCCTCGATTAAGTGTGAGGTGAGGAAACCGTTGCACGCTGACAGCTAATTCCGACAGGGGGGACCAAGCACACGCCGAGGCAGGTGCAGCACAGCAGGATGAGCTCCTGTCTCTGCTCCTTCTACAAGCTTCTGTCCCTCGGCCTCAGTTGCTCATCTTTAACCTGCGTTAACTGCCTTCCCTGTCCGCTGAGCTCCAGATGGGATCTCGTAACAGCCTATTGTGGTGGGCCCTGTGCTCTGTCACCCGGACCCTTCAAGGGCTTAAAGGCTAGGAATTCTCTCGTTGACAGCACTGCCCTCGGCTGCTGAACCCTACCACGGACAGCCCTGGGCTGAACGACTGCCCTGCCCAAGCATATGCTCCCTTCCTGGGGCAGCTGCGTGCGTCCAGTAACTGGTTCACAATGGGGTTCAAGGCCCAGGCCCCCCACTCCACCCGGCCTCAGGCCCCTCGTGAGGCTGGCCACGTGCAGACACTGCAGCCCAACACTCCCCTCGAGCCCCATCCTGCTTCCTCTCCTTCCCCTGCAGGTGGTAACTGCGGGAGCACTCCCGGGGCAGGCTTTCGTGCCAACCTGCAACCCACAATCTGCTTTCTGTGTAAAAACACAATGAGCCCTGTAGAGCACTATGAATGCTCTATGGGATTACTATCATTATGTTAGAGAAGGTGAAGGAAGAGATTTTCACAGAATGTGGAATCCTTAGCATTTTGAGGACCAAGAACTCCAACCTGGAGGCGGGGGGGGGGGGGGCAGTGGGAATGGGAGTCTACGGACAGTGATGCAGAGATAACCATTTTCACAACCCGGAAAGGTACGTCACTTTTTAATCAGTGCTGAGGAGCCATTTTTCTCTTAGGGGCAGTAAAAAAAATATAAATAAATAAAGTGCTTAGAGTTAATCACCTTTTCCCAACCACTCGCAACAAGAGGGGCTTATTTGGTGCCACGGGATGCTATGTTCTTACACTAAACGATCCATCTTATCGTCAATGAAAAAAACGGGCATTGATCTTGAGTCGTTAACGATATTTTTATCTGGGCAGCAGCAACACCAAGGCCGCTTTTTAATATGGAGAGTGGATTACATTTTCTCTCTTGAAGCCAGGCGGCCCACGGGTTCCCCATCCCTGGATGAATGGAGTACAGGCTGGTGGGTTTCCAAATTGGCAACGGACCAAGGGAGCTTCCCCTGCCGCCGGGGTCACAGACGTGAACTCTGTAGAACCTTCTCTCGATGCGGTCGGTGCTTGTGCCTGGTCTCGGGAGCTCGGTTTCCCACCTGGCTTTCTACTACTTGTCACAGGACGTGTGTGACCTGTTTATAATGACTCGATCTTTGTCTGCTTCTAGTTCGGCCTCTAAGCTAAGGATTGAATGGATGTTGTTACAACCCCGAAGCTCCTGCTGTACTCTCAGAAAGCAAGGTTGTTGGTCTGACTGTGAATTCTATGACAAATGCCAGAGAAACTCCCTTTCTTCAGCAGGCGAGGTATAAATAAATATATGTGAGACCTTCTGACACAGCATCCGAGACTCACGATAAAAAAAGCAGTATTTGTTTCATATTATTGTTATGTTGAATCTTTAAAACGATATTGACTGATTCTAATGCTAAGATATTTAGTTTCTTGATCTTAGAAATACTTTCTTTCATTCACGTCTCCTCTATGCCTATTCGGCACAGACACAATTACAACACTGGCTGCGCCTTCTCCACGTGTGTGTGTCTGTGTGATTCTAGAGGCCGTGGGACCGCATATTAAAAATGTGCATATGCAACTGCACTTCCAAGGCAGGACTTATTATAGAACACAAGAAATATGTTCATAGAGGCGCTGCGCAAACTGGAAGCAGTGACTTCCAAAGCGGAACTCTCCAACATCGTACCACAGGTCCCCAAGGTGACTTCCACATTTCAAGAAGTCAAACAAGCAGTCTAGTGGCTATGCTGGTTGGCTAAAATGCCGAGAGCCTTTGTCAGTGGCCAGAATTGTACCAATCCATTTTGGTAATACCGTTTTACGCTGATTAAAATGTGTAAATGGTGGCTTAACATACCTTTAATCAAAATGGAAAAGTCATTTATGGCTTATTAAAAACAGCTTGAGAAATAAAATAATTCATGGGTTCCACAGGAGAGAAAATGATAACATGTTAAAAGTTATCAGTAACATACTATATAATTTAGGATTCTCTCTTGTCTAGTACATTAAATACCTGCCGTCTTAATGAAGCCGCATCTACAACAGTCATGTCGTCCGAAGTTCCTTCAATTGTTGCATCTATATGTGACATGCCATGCCTAGCAGATGAGACACAAAAATGCAATTTAATATTACAACAGAACTAAAAGTACCCGGGTAAGTCACATCATGTGCTGGGCAATGCTCAAAGAACTGTTCAGAAGACTGATATTTAACAACAGGAATTACTAAAATATTTTACCATCTGAATTGGTACTAACAAAGGAAAGCAGAGGAAGAAGCAAAAAGTATTTTGAGCAATGATTTAAGAGCTGCCACTCTGAAACAGAACAACGCATAATTCTTCCACAAACTTCTGTCCGTATGTAGCTCCACAGGAGTCCCTGTCGAGACTCACTGGCCGGGAACACTAACTTTAGCTAAAAAAATATAACATAGATTTTTTTTTTTAATTTCTCCTCCTCTTCTCATTGCCTCTTACCATTTCTACTCTCTACTTATTTCTAATTACCTGTTCTCTACTGTGTCTCCCACAGAAACAATGATAAAATCACCTGAGGACATCTTGTCACTGCATTCAGATCCAGAATTGGCTCAAAGATTAATCATTAAGGGGCTGTGTATAAAATAATACTGGAAAGCCACAAAGAACCACCCCAGGGAAAGCACATTAAAAAATACTTTTCTAATACAGTTACTTCTAAACGAGCACTGACTTTTAAATGCCTGGCAATAAACCTCTGAGAAACAAATACACACAAATGCTATGCTTCCCCTTTGCCTGGATTTCCACTTCTTAAGCTTATTTTAATTAACAGCTTAATTGAGATATAATTTGCATACCATACAGTTCAGCTCACATGTTTATATCCTCGCTATTTTAATCCTGTATGGTTATTTCCCTAAAATGGCATAGTAACTTTCCTGAATAAGCAGAATCTCAATCAACTGAATTAAAAAGTCACTCCTTTGTCATCCAGAGAGAGTTGGCACATGGATTACATTATTCTAATCTTTCAAGCAAGTCCCCGTTACAAAAAGGACATAACCACACGAAGGGGTACGAAGAAAATTATAGTTTTCATCCAGGCACGTTCAAGACAAGTCTATTCAGAAAATCCTGTTTCATATGCTGTTGAAAATAATCCAAAAATAGTTTAATAAAGTATGTGGAACAGGATTTATTTTATAATCATTCACTGTGTTCCCAGCCAGGGTCATCATTCTGAACACAGATGATAACCGTACGTGTTGCAGTTTCAATGGCTGACGGTGCGTCCCGACTCTAGAACAATGTCTACGTGTTCCCTTTATCACTAAATGAACTGGCTTTCACATTTCACCACTCCTTTCTTCATCGCAAGAGGAAATATCCTCGAACACTGAGACTAACTGCATCTGAGAAGTAAGTTTCTATGTGAGTAGAACTATGAATTTATAAATATCTGAGATAATAATTCTTTTGAAGATTCAGACCGAATTATTACATGACTGAAGGAAAAAACACGGGTTGAAGATTCCTTTTCTCTACACTTTATCTCAAAATAAAACTTTTCGGGGCACCTGGGTGGCTCGGTTAAGTATCTGACTTCAGCTCAGGTCATAATCTCACAGTTGGTGGGTTTGAGCCTCGTGTCGGGCTCTGTGCTAACAGCTCACAGCCTGGAGCCTGCTTCAGAGTCTGTGTCTCCCTCTCTCTGCTCCTCCCCTGCCTGTACTCTTGTCTCTCTCTCTCTCTAAAATAAAAATAAACATTAAAGAAAATAAAACTTCTATTTCCCTGAGATTGCCTATGAGATATAAACTGGGGGGACAAGGGGGGCGCCTGTGTTGCTCAATTGGTTAGGCGTCCGACCTTGGCTCAGGTCATGATCTCACAGTTCACAAGTTCGAGCCCCATGTTGGGCTCCG
The DNA here is from genome assembly GCF_007474595.2 of Lynx canadensis. NCBI lineage: Eukaryota > Metazoa > Chordata > Mammalia > Carnivora > Felidae > Lynx > Lynx canadensis. Next base: position 209,834,323 of record NC_044310.1, on the reverse strand, counting down.
TGCTGACAGCTGAGAGCCTGCAGACTGCTTTGGATTGTGTCTCCCTCTCTCTGCCCTTCCCCTGCGCTCGTGCACCCTCTCTCTCTCTCTCTCAAAAATAAACATTAAAAAAAAATTTAAACTGGGGGGAAAAAAAGAAGCAATGGCTTCAAAGGTAAAGGAACCCCAGACTGAACACAGAGAATGAAATATAAGTGATGGGAATTACTCACTTTAAATCCTGAATTAAATAAGGTGTTAAACACCCGTGAAGGAAATCTTCATTTGCAAAGAAATCTAAGGATATGGCAAAAGGCCTTACGTATATAATTCAACTTACAATAGAAAAAAAAAAAACATTAAAATAGCTATATATCAGATATAAAAAGCTGTATTTGTCAGAACCAAAATCTCTGTAAGAAATGTTAAGTCAGCTCACTGCCTGAAAGTTCTTTCAGGGAAAGAGAAAAGGATCACGAACTTCCAGTTCCAACTTCTGGGAAATATACAAAGGTAGTAAACTTACAATGGCCTGAACTGATACCGTGAAAGAAACCGGTGAGCAGAGGAGAGGGTAAGGCACCACTAAGGACACACTCTTCAACTCCTCTAACCTGAATGCAGTATTATTAAGAAACTGATGTTTCCCTCTTCTCCTGCCTAAAAATCAACGTGTCAGATTCCTCTCATCATAGAAATAATGCTGACAGTTTTAAGTCTATTGCCGTGGGTAATACATTTCTGCTTAAAATGAACAAAATTAGCTCTGAAAAAGTTACAGTTAATGGTATCTGCGAATACCAAGCAATTTTCTTTTCCCCAGATGATAGGAAATGGGAATTTTGGCACCTCGGAACCTTAAGCATTCGTATGTGCCAGTCTATCTGTCCTTGTGCATGCCAGGAAGGTATAATTACTGAGGCTAAGCATGTCTGAAGGAATGAAAACAAGAGGGAAAAGCTTAAATCAACAGATGATGAAAACTCTTTGAACTAAATTCCTTTTCTAAACGTTTAACTGTCTAGACTGTCGATGCTGATTTCCCCCAATTTAAGACGATGCCTTATACACACGTTTATCTACACGTGGCGAATGCCACCCCAGGCAATTAACAAGAAAGGAAATGGTAGACAGAACCTCGGGCAACAATTAAAATGATGCACATAAAACAAGATTTAAGACGGCCTTTTCTGTGTTTCAGCGTGATCCTCGATAAGCTACCAAAACGGTATTTACATGAAATATCTCAGATGTGCACATGGTACCTTCACCACCAAGCATTTTTCTTCATACTCTGGTTGGCAAACGTCCTGAACGATTAGACTCAGGGTTCTCAGAGAAAAGCCAGGATGTACTCAGAGAGGAAAACTGTGAGCAGTTCAAGCTAGGACACAAAGGCAAGGCTACTACATGCAAAATACAAAGGCAGTCAACTGTTTAGCCTGATAAGTACAAAGTCTCAAAATTTACCTGACGTTGTCATGATGAGGATTAGAAGTGGCGGCAGCAGACCCACCCCGCAACACGGGTCTAAGGCAGGTTTTTGCGGGAGAAGGCACAAGACAGAATCAGGAAACAGAGAAGTGATAAAATAAAAGCAAAAACAAGACAAAAACATGTCAAATAGGATTATATTGTATGTTGTGATACAATATAATATCTGTCAAATACTTTAAAGATCGTTGCAGGACAGGCCCTCCCTTTTGATTTTCATAAATTTAAGGTTTTACCGCAGGTCAAGAACCAAGAGGAAACTCGTGTGACAAGACAGCACCCGCTTAAAACTTTTTTTTCCCTTTGGTGCTTATATTTTAATTTATGAAATTCAAGAGAGAGGACAACTCTGTCTAAAAAGTGTAATTTCCCTTTTCTCGTCGGAAAGAAAAGATCACCCGCAACCCTGGAAGCGTGTCAGGAACTGGTGGGTAGCACCTGCAGGATCACGGCTGCCCGTCTGGTGTCAGCGGCCCAGGTTAAGTCCCATTTCCCACGGCTCCTTCCCTCCCGCCTCACTCATTGGACTCACGCCTCGTATCCTAGTGTAGCTGCATCTCATTCAAACCTCGGCTCCCAGAAGCAAAACTGCAAGCCTGGGTTCTGGAGCTGAGGCCGTCAGAGGACGTCTAGGGTGTGGCACAGAAGCACAGCCAAACTGCGCGTCTCTTCCGGAGAGACCCCCCAGCAGCGGCACACTGGGCAGCTGGGAATAAAAGACTGCGCTAAACTGGAACACTTTGTGGGGACGGTCACCAGCCTCAGGACATACGCGGTTCTAGAGGGCAGTGAGTGCTCCACCGAGGTGAGCAGTAACCCTTCCAATACCTTTCACTTTTAAAAATTGGAAGACAAAAACTCCCCGTGGTTTCTGGTCAATTGCCCAAAAAGCAATCAGCAGTAACTGGCGACCAGAGAAAGGAGGCTGAGCTACAGGGGCCATAGAAGGATTTTAAGAATTATTACATTGTATTTCAAGTGTCTCATTTGCATTGAAGTATCAAGGCAATGCTTAATTATAGTCAACGTTTAATATCAAATGAACTAGTTTTTTTTCCGTTAAGTTCGTACAGCTGTAAAACTTTGGCTACAATACGAATCACTATTTCCTCCCAAGTTAATTTATATAAGACAATTTTCATGTTTAGCTTGTACGTTTCCTGGAGGCACAACTGGTGCTTAAAGAAATTTCGGGAGCCTACAGGATAAGGAATTCTGAGGCTGTGGGGGAGACGTTAGACTTCTATTGTGCTGGCTAAAGAACAGTGAGAAAGCACATAAGCCTGAAACAGGTTTTAAATCATCCCGTTCTGCTCCTATAATTAATTACTCTGTGGCATTAGGAAAACTGGCTTCACTGCAATCTTATAGCACGCTCGTCTGAGAATGCTTAAGTAAATGAAGCCGCTGCTGGGTGCTACTTAAAGCTTTTATTAAAGAATTCACGCTAATATGTTCAATATGGATCTGCCATAGTCAACATATGCCACCACAGAGATTTCCCTCCTAGAATGCAGAGCCAGAAAATAGTACAGTTACCTTTCACAACGTATTTCATTTTGTCTTCTCACACTGGCAATTGACACATATAATATAAAAGTAAATTAGACAGGTATTTGGCAAAGTTAGAAACTTCATTCAAGTACCAGTTTCTACCATAAGTATGATTTAATACATTAAAAGAAATCTTTTCTAAGTCCGGTAATATGTTCAACAATAATAACTTTGCAACTAAAGAGGCAAAAGGGAAGGAGAGCCACGGCTCTCCAAGTTCTAGCATTAACTTGTATATTGACATTTTTGAGTAAATAAATGGTCTGACTTAATAAAATATGTGTTTCTTTAGTAAAAAAATAAAAAAGGAAACTGCTACAGTAAATAAGCAGTAACATTTATATGCATACTTGCAAAAATACAAACACAAATTAAAACACGATGGTTTCATATTCTATTCACTCAAAGCCAATATAATCTGCTCACGAAAAACTATATAAAAAAAAATCAAGCCCCTTCTAAAAATAAAACTTAAGCATGCTAAGCATGACTAATCTGTTGATATTTAAATAATGTTCTTAACATGGGAATTAAGTTTCTTTTTTTAAATGTGAGTATTTTGCGTTGGAGAATGAAACACGGAGGTCTGGCAGATGTCAGGAGACACAAGTGTTTCCTGACCAGCCAAGGACTAAATCACAGCAACATTTTAAATTCAAAGAACACACCTATCTGAGGTGTTTGGGTACATTTCTGATTCCTCAATTTTCCAAATGCACAGCACTGACCCACGTGTATCAAGGATTTGATTTTGCCTTCATGTTGAGCTTGGTTTTAAATCAAGTAAGTTCTCATCAGATGAGAAAACAAAAATATAGTACATAAACTTTCCCACAGTGTTCCTTAAATTGTTAAACTGAAAATTGTTCTTCTATGAAGTAACTGTGAATCTGCATTTTTTAATGATAATAAGGCAGACAGGAAGTTCCTTTTTTTCTTTCTTTCTGATTAGTTCTAGCTTAATGTAACTGTACCTAAGGTAAAGGCATAAGACCAAAGATAGGATATTACATGAGCATAACCACCAAAGAGTAATAAAATAGAAAGGAAAAAATGATGTACACAGCAAGGAACATAAAAGCACTTAAAACTTTATAAGCAGTATTATTGTAATAATCATGCAGGTAGAACATTATCCAAATTTCACATTCCTACTTCTTGTATCTGCAAAGTCATGCCAGACAGTTCTCTTGTAGAAATAAAAAATGATTTGGTACTTACAATTCTGATTAAATCTTGTTCAACATTTAGATCATAAGAGATTGAAATGTAATTTAAAAAAAAGGCAAGAAAAAAAACAAAACCCTTTGAATAATGGAAGCATCCAATAAGACTAATAAGAATCTAACCCTCCAGGCTCCAAGGTAACATAACTAATGGTATGTATCCAGGAGCAAAAAATTATTAATACAATTACTTTATGAATTTTTAAAATCTCATTTAAGTAAGATAATTCCTTTCCAGAAAAAAATGGATTTTAAAGCTATCAATTTATGATAATTAAAAAATTAATAGCTAAAAACTTCACTTAGGGCTCAATACAGTTTTTTGTAATAAAAGAATACAAACTAAATTCTACATTAGTAAGATTTCTGATTTTCTATTTTTGAAGTTGAGGCAAAATTCTTTTCCATTAATGGGCAAGGACTGCTTTGTGAAGTCACAATTATTTAATCTATATAGAATTTATAAATATCTTCCTCACTCAGCTATTTTCACTGTTAATAGCATTTGATATGATATAATTTGACCTAATAATCTGGTCTCTTCTAAGGACCTACTGTAATTAAAAAGTGAAAGACGACACCTGGTGAAGAAGAAATCTACTTTAAGGAGGGAGGAGAAAAGAGGCCTTTGGGAATATCAGTTCTTAAATGCCAGGTACTTTATATTCAATGCCTTTTGAAGGACTTACCAGGGTCCTAAATAAAGAATTTGAGGCCATTATTACCTAGATCTTAAATAAAGATGGTGGTGGGAATCTAGAAAACTAGATTATAGGTAATACTATTATAAACTAGGTAATACTATTATTGCCTGGTGTTTTTTTTGTTTTTTTTGTTTTTTTTGTTTTTAACGGATGAAGAAAACGAGGCCCAGAGAAGCTAAACAACTTGCCCAAGGTCATTGTGCAGCTAGCTATTCAGTGGGGTGGGTCAACACTGAATCTGGCTGGCCCCTGATTCCATGCTGCTTCTTACAGGCTCCAAATATTCTGAGGCAGTTCTAAACCTTTGGGGAGAGGGATGTATGTGTATATGCAAACACACACACACACACATATACATGAATATACATGTATGTATCATTTTCCCCTGCTATGAGCTTCCTCTTTTAAGCTCTTTCTGGTGCGGCTTTAAGTCGCTGGGCCCAAATGTATACCACTACATTAACGCGGGGCAGGCTTAGAAACACCAGTCGATGGTATGGACAAGTGCTCATGAAGTACAGTAAAATCTCTGAGACTTGCATGACAATCAAAAGCATTCAACAAGAAAGTCTGTTTGGACTGAGCCATAAGACATGTCAGTTCCTAAGTTAAGAAACAAGGTTTACTGGCAGGGCCAGCTTAACTTATGGGGGAATTCTTCAAAAGTTAACAGTCTACTAAACTGTCCATGAAAATTCAAATGGTGACGCACAGAGTCACTAGATAAAATGTTTGGAGTTGAAATGAAACGGACTCTGCCTTTCCCACACTATGCCAAAAAGCTCCCCCAATTTTATCTTTTAAAAAATACTATGCAGTAAAGAAGCAAGGGCACAAAATATCTGAAATAACGGCAAGGAAAAATCAAGCCCAAGTGTACTACTGACGATTTTACTGGGAGATGTCCAAAAGTGAGACACCTTATCAATCCTGAAAAATATCAGTATTATCAGAAAGACAACAGCATTTGGGGTTTTCAGTACAGGCCCAGAAATCCCTAGCTAGAAGGAAAGTAAACAAGTGTCCTAGCACCTACACTGATATTGTCTTGTCAGTTTGGCTTCGGTAGCCCAACCATCTTAGTATCGCAACGATGAAACCAAAAGACTCACTAAAGAAAATCAGTACGCTTCAGTCCAACAGCCTACACTCCATCCGACAGTATGCCTCAGCATATTCCAGTGGAGTCAAGTACTTAGGTCAACAGAGCCTTGGGGGGAAAAAAAAATCATTATACCTCCTGTTTCTAGTTACTAACTGAATACTCTCCCTGACTAAAGAGAAGCTAATAGCATCTTGTGAAATGTGAATTTTGGACAATAATTTCGATTTAAAAGAAAGCAAAGCAGGTTGTTTTAAGCCACTGCATCTTAGGAAGAGACGAAGGTGCAAACACAAAAGGAAGACACCACAGTCCACTAACAAGGAGCCAAACCAAAAAAAAAAAAAAAAAAAGCAACACATCCAGCGAGAGTCACTGATGGCCAGTCACCTGCGATTTTCATCCAGCACATCCAAGATCTGCTGGTAAGCCCTACGAGTGGAAGACTGGATAAGCGACAAAATGCCTCGAGCGGAGGGAAGATTAGCTCCACCTTCAGGTAATGTTTGGGGAAGACAGGCCCGGACCTGTTGGGGCGCCGGTGTCACACTGTTTCCGGGAGCACAGCAAGCGAAGAGAAAAACACGCAAGTCAGACTCTTATGAAACTTCAGCGGAGCAGTTTCCCCAAACACTTCTTCCTTTAAAAAATTACCTTCGTTGTCTTGACCCTTTTCCCACCCTTCCCTCTCCCCCAGGAAAACAGTCAAAGCAAGCAAGTTCATCAACATATTAAATTGTTTTAAAAAAACCAGCTACAATGCAACGCCCGTGACCATGCAGCCTTACACATCAAATTGAACAAACTGAATACGAGAGGCAACTTTGCAGCGGGAAGAGAACCATAGTGAGCAGTGTGTTCAACGCCGAGCTCCGGAGAAGCGGCATTCTTTAGTCGCCGTGTGTCTTCCTATCCAGCAAGTCACACATCTAGCAACCAGCACTGCCCTGTGACTTACGGGTGGTGAGGAGATTAGGACAGAGAGTTCTGGGACACAGGTGTAAGGGTTCAAACACATGAATCACGAGTGATCCCACGAAAACGCCATTTCCAATCTTTCACAGAGACAATGAAGCGAGCTGAGGGTATGATGAATTCAACCGAATTCAAGTTTCAGAAGGTTGTGACAAAAGCATTTTGATAGCTTCATTATATTAAAGCACATGTTCTCTAGCTAAATGACTGAAACATAAAACCACTCCTGATTCTGTGCAGAGAGTGAACAGAGAGGCAAGACAGTTCTTAGATTACCCAGATGGATGTTAAGGCAGCATTTCTGGGCTTCCGGGTGACAGTAACCTTAATCACTCTTTCAGGTGTAAGCTGAGAGTCACAATTTCTTTGGCTCCACTGCCAAGGCTTCTTAAAAGCTGAACATATTTGAATGAAACAATTTTATCGTTTGAACATCCACTCTTGAGCTTGGTGTATTTTCGGAGAGCTGTTTAATGTCAGCTGTGTGAGGTATTTAAGTGATACCAGGACTTGCTTGGCATCTGGTTTGTTACATGAAGAGGCTTTGTTGCAACAGAAGGACTGTGACCCTGGGATGTGGGCTCAAAACTGTTTCTCAATGTCAGGGCAAAACTACCTTGGGTTAAACCTCACTCTTGTGTATCTCACCCAAAAGAATGAAAGGTGGGGAGCAGTGAACAGCTGAAAAGAGAAAAATCTTTTATTTTGATTTATGTAAACTTCTCTAACTTAACATGCATTTTGTTTGGAAATCACAACATAAGTGGGATAACTGTTGAAAGGACTAACATGTGATATTATACCCAGAGTCCCTAGAACATTAAAAACAGGGGTGCCTGGGTGGTTCCGTCAGTTAAGCATCTGACTCTTGATCTTGGCTCAGGTCATGATCTCACAGGTTCGGGAGTCTGAGGCCCACATCAGGCTCTGTGCTGGCAGCGTGAGCCTGCTTGGGATTCCCTTCCTCTCTCCCTCTCTCTCCCCCCACCCCCCAACCCCCCTCCAGCCCTGCTTGTTCCCTTTCTTTCAAAATAAATAAACTTAAAAAAAAGAAAATCCACAATTTTGTGAATAACTGTGAATGTCTTAGTGACCCAAAGCAAGAAGTATTATAAATATGAAAACCCTGTTTTCCAGACTACTTAGAAGAGAAAGATCTAAGCCATATCTACGCATATTGAGAAATTAATTTATCAGGGCTGATTCCCTACAGGAATTTGGCCTAATGCTGCCAAGATAAGAGCAAATTTTCAGGTACAGGCTCATGGATGATTACCCTAAACATCTGTCCAGATATTCTGGAATATACATAAGCCAACTTACCAACCGACCCATGGTACTTGGCAAAACCCATACTGAGCATCCAAGAAGAATAAAAAAAAAAAAAAAAAATCAGTGTTATCTGGGATACAAAGTCTAGGTACTAGCCTTGTACTCAGAGTTCTTTAGGGAGCAGAGGGAAAATCTCAAGTTCTTGCTCTCTGTGAGAGAGCAGACTGAATTCATGTCAGAAAAATGTCACCAGAGGCAGGAATGAAAATGTACTAGTTATGCATTACCGTAAACAAACAATCCAACTTATACTCTTCCTGACACAGCTCCAACAAACCTGGCTAAATTTACTTAGGAAAATTGTAAAAGACTAATCAGTACAGTATTTTGATGTAATTAAAATTTTTATCTTAGCATTTTGGGGCTTAAATCAAACACTTTGAGTATCATTCCGTATTAGTAAAATAAATCAGCTACACACTAATGTGTTAAAATCTCGAACAATCACCATTTAGAATTATAATCCTAGAGCAATAATGGTAATAAACTAAATCCAAATCCAGGACAGAAGTATGATGGATTTTTTGGTCCACTAAAAATTAAAGAAGGGTTACTTCCTCTGAGAGAAAAGATTTTGTCAAGAACAGTAGGTACTGTTTGTTTAGTGCCCCAGGCAGTTAAGCATCTACTCGATTGTGGCTCCGGTCATGATCTCATGATTCCTGGGATCAAGCCCTGCATTGGGCTTTGTGCAGACACCGCAGAGCCTGCTTGGGATTCTCTCTCTGCCCCCAACCCCGTTTGCACGCACATGTGCATATGCTCTCTCTCAAAATAAGTAAATAATGACAATATTTTAAAAATTTAATGAAAAAGTCCATAAGATCTCTAAGATTCTATGCATGATCATGTGAAAATTGGAATATGATAAAAAATGAAAAAAAACTTACATGATCCTTAATTGTACCTTAAGAAAAAATATTTTATGTAGAAAAAGATGAAATTAAGCCTTTATCAATACTAGTAAAGATGTTTATTTTATCAAAGACCAACATCAAAAGCATATTTGGACTTTTGGCGGTTTCTCAAAAGTTTTAAAGATTAGTAAGAAATTTAACTTTTCAGTATTTATATGGTAATCCTTCGCATAAACACCAAAAACAGAACAGAAACTATTTTTAAAACTGTTGAACACTTTGGGCAGTATATGTATAGATGCAATGCCCTTGATTGTTAACTTTTATTTCCATCTATAGTTGCACCAAACGATTAAATCACAAATGACCAAAGTTACCCTAATTAGAAGCAATGGATACTTCAGCCATTTTTCTTTTTTAAAGATTCAAGCAGCCTTGCAAAGCAAGCCTTCAAAGCAGCCTTTGGTTTTGGTTTACAAACAGACAAATTTAAGAACAGGAAAGAGTAAGCCCATTTTAGCAATCAGCCTGATGCTGGCTAGAATGTCCACCAGTGGCATCAGCTGTGGACGGAAACGGTGCTTTTAGGATTTTCATCTCTGTCCACTCATCCACCCAAACAAGGTGTAGTGACTTTTTGTTTTGACAAGGGAACTACTGTGAAAAGCAAAAAAGTCAACATACTGCCAAGGCACTGGGATTATTTAAGCAAATGTTATCTGATTAGTAACCTAATAAAATTGCACTTTGATAATAAATTGATTCCTACTAATGTTATAAAACGGCAAAGCCTCAACTTCTTCTTTTGTAAAAGATTAGGAAATTCTGAGGACAGCTCTGATATTTACCATATAATTTCACCAGGAATAGCTCTGCCTGATGCCTATATGAAATCCTACTGCATGAATGGGAAGTAAACAACACTAGCCAATGTCAGAACCAAAATTTTAACGAAAATTTACTTGTCATTATTAAGAGGTAAGTCCAAAGTCAAGTACCTCTTTCCCATGGATTTTCACAGGAATAATGTTTCTCAAACTGTGAGGGTAACGTCTTTGGTGAGGCTCCAACCTCTTCCAGAAGACAGTAAAAGGTAAAATTGTGAAAAGAGTGAGAAAAAAATGTTCATGGAAACACAAATTTTGTACCCTTTCTCTTGAAATTTTAAATAGAAAACCTTAACTTGTTGCCACTAAGGCAATTTACTGGTTCCAAGAAGCACAATAAAAGAACCAGAAGAAGAAAAACATCGCTGGTTGCCAGAGTGATTTCTGTTGCTTAAGAACTGCATCAGCTGCCGAGTTCCTGTACTATGCACTAAAATATCCCCACAACAGGCCAGTCACTCCTGCACCTTCTTTTAGCAGAAAGAGTAGGTTTAAATGATCTCAAACATTCTTCCAAGCATAATTTTAATCTATGGAATTAAGAAAAACAAAAACAAAAACAAAAACCTAAATGACAAACCACTCTTAGACTCCTCCTTCTGGATCAAAATAAGAAAGCAAGAAAAGATGGGTGCTAAAACTGAAAAAAGGTTGGGATCACTGAAGCTGGTTAAGTTGACTCTGTACAGAACTAATATGCCCACCAAAAAGCAAGGTAAATAAAATAAAAAATGATGCTTGGTCCTTATGTGCAAATTATTCCATTTTATTTTCACTATTACACTCCAAATCATACCTAACTTCCTTAATTGGTCTAGTTTTTTTTTTTTTTTTTCCTTAACAAAATGTGTAAAGGATAGTTTGAGAAATCCCAACACCAAGGAACTGAGAAGCCCAAACAGTACGAGCATTAGGGTATTATATGATAATTACTTGGCGAAATATTAGTACAACATAAGTCTGCAAAATGAAAACAACTCCTAGCTGTGGAAAGCAGAGCAGAGAAATTCTTACGTGTACTCCGGTGCAGAAATCGGTGCCTGGAACCTTGACATTTTATTTCTTGGGGCAGAATATGATCTGTGCCACCTTAAATAATAATTACGCTTCTTTTACATTTTCGGCTTTCATAACACAAAGAAAAAGTGAGATACAAGTCTACTGGTCAGAATTCACTTTTGTGTCAATAGCTGACAATAATCGATTCTACTGTCTCTGGAAAGCGATTAAGAAAACGAAGGCCAGTGTTTCAAGGTAAATAAAATAAAAAATGATGCTTGGTCCTTATGTGCAAATTATTCCATTTTATTTTCACTATTACACTCCAAATCATACCTAACTTCCTTAATTGGTCTAGTTTTTTTTTTTTTTTCCTTAACAAAATGTGTAAAGGATAGTTTGAGAAATCCCAACACCAAGGAACTGAGAAGCCCAAACAGTACGAGCATTAGGGTATTATATGATAATTACTTGGCGAAATATTAGTACAACATAAGCCTGCAAAATTAAAACAACTCCTAGCTGTGAAAAGCAGAGCAGAGAAATTCTTACGTGTACTCCGGTGCAGAAATCGGTGCCTGGAACCTTGACATTTTATTTCTTGGGGCAGAATATGATCTGTGCCACCTTAAATAATAATTATGCTTCTTTTACACATTCGGCTTTCATAACACAAAGAAAAAGTGAGATACAAGTCTACTGGTCAGAATTCACTTTTGTGTCAATAGCTGACAATAGTCGATTCTACTGTCTCTGGAAAGCGATTAAGAAAACGAAGGCCAGTGTTTCTGCTCCCATGTCTAAATGCACTTTTACTCTTAAAGCCAAGGAATAAACTAAAGTGGAGGCAGGCAAAGGTTCACGGACCATGACACATAATTAATTGTACATTACAAAGAAGAGACCAAAATAGGTGAAGACACCAAGAATTTAATAATTACTTTAGTGGAAGTAAAATATTGCTGTTTTATAATAAATTAACAATTTCGTCCTTACTGCGTCACTAACACCAAATATATGATAGTGCTCATTGTATAAAATTCCTAATGTTAATTAAATGTAGATTCTTAAAGATGAATTCAACTACATATTTTTGAAATTAATAATGGAAGGGGAAGAAAAAGCCAGGTTACATTATTAACAAAAAGATGCTTAAGTAGGGGTGCCTGGGTGACTCAGTTGGTGAAGCATCTGACTCCTGACTGCAGTTCAGGTCATGATCTAATGGTTCATGAGATCGAGCCTTGCATGGGGCTCTGTGCTGACAGCACGGGCATGCTTGGGGTTCTCTCTCTCTCTCTCTCTCTCTCTCTCTCAAAATAAATAAATATATTTTTTTTAAAAAGATTCTCTTTAAGAGAAATGCTTAAGTATCTTACCATAATATGGTAATATACATAATTACCATACAAAAAAGTATCGTTATGTAATCTAAGAATTTCACTATGAAAATGCAGAGTTAAATATTCATTCTATCTTTACTACCAAACATTAAAACATTTTTTGTTTTATTAAACATCTAGAAAGCGCCATTAAGGCGACTTAAATACACAAGCAAGGATTAGTTGACTCTGCTAATCTTCTCTGTTATGAGGAACTTAGGTAACTGCAAAAATTCCTACGAACGAATTATCTACTCTAATAGTAGCCTTGTTAGGCTGGTTTTCATACATAATACAACTGTTTCCTTTCTCTTCAACCAAACTCAGCTACCAATAATTACACATTTTGTGGAAAAAAAGAAAAAAATAATGCTATACTAAAATAGACCTGTTTTTATCTAATATGAAATTTCAAAGTAATTAAAGACCTGAGAGTCTGGGTGGCTCAGTCGGTTAAGTGTCCTACTTCAGGTCAGGTCATGGTCTTGGGGTTCACGAGTTCGAGCCCCGCGTCAGTCTCTGTGCTGACAGCTCAGAGCCTGGAGCCGGCTTCAGATTCTGTGTGTGTGTGTTTCTCTCTCTGTCCCTCCCCCGTTTGTGCTCTCTCTTTCTCAAAAATAAATAAATATTAAAAAAAAAATTCTTAAAAAAAAAAAGACCTAAATAATCAGCCACATCTTATATGAAGATAAGTGGCTTCTATGAAGAACGGAAAAGTTGATGAGAAACCTTTGCTGCCTTGAAAAAGATTACAAGTAGAAAATAACAAAAGCCCTTGATCATTCTGACAGGTGCCAAATCTCAAGAAGCCATCTTAGCCATAAACTATGTCGTCTTTTTTATCATTTGGGTAATATACTGGGAGATGTACTAGGAAAATGGATTTCACGGACCGGCTGCCATCACTGCCAGCCAGGCATCTCCAGGAAAACATGTAATTACCATAAAAATTTTTATATTAATGGTTGAACTTGTCAGGTAAGTATTTTCGGAGGGAGATATATATTCATTTTAACCTACTGTCTACTTACATCACCCTCCAGAGTAACTATAGCTACTTAAGGGCACATTTCAAGATTCCCCACGAAACGAAAGCACGTCTAGTTCTCCTCCACGCCTAACACTAAAGAAGAAAGTTCCTACCCTATCAAAGCCCCTTCGGCATCTCTGTATTCTTCAGTCAGCGCCAAACTAGCACTTGATGTGGTCTGACACCAGTGGATATTGTGCTGTGCTCCAGTTCACAGTACTGAGTGCTCCAGTACGGTACTGAGCTCTAGTGCTCTTAAATATACGTTTAAGTGCTTTGCTTTTGTCCAGATTGGCAAGCTCCGAGAGAGACGCCCCATCTCCTGATCCTGTTGCAGTTCCCGGAGAGGCTAACATGATGCCTGGCATCAGATGTGGTTTGTGAACAAGGAGTTCATGAAAATGACTGAAAATGTAAAGAAGAAGATACCTTAATTTACACAAGCAACCTAAATCATCTATTTAAAAATGCCACAATCACCAATAGATGTGAGACTTAAAATTCTGACCAGATTTTAAGGGGATATTGTATGTGTAAAAACCCACTAATTTTAATGAAACAACAACAACAAAAAACCATGTGCCTGATCTAAAACATCTCATAGTGGGGTAGCTTTGATCAGAAGACAGTAACATAACCAAATGTGAAAGACAAGTTTACATGGCCTTTGAAACAACAGACTCGTATTTTTGGAAAATGAAATGGATCTAACAATTCGATGACTCAGTAGGCAGAGAGCTAAACAATAATCCTGGGAAGTAAAGCAATTCGCTTGCCTGTGTTTACACTGGTTACCACGGCTCAGTAGAAGCAGAATGGGGCGCCTGGGGGGCTCAGTCGGTTGGGCGTCTGACTTGGGCTCAGGTCATGATCTCACGGCTGGTGAGTTCGAGCCCCGTGTCAGGCTCTGTGCTCACCGCTCAGAGCCTGGAGCCTGCTTCTGATTCTGTCTCCCTCTCTCCCTGCCCCTCCCCCACTCATGCTCTGTCTCTCTCTCAAAAATAAACAAACATTAAAAAAATTTTTTTCAGTAGCCGAGCTGGAAGGGCTAGTTCACAATCTTATGACCAACGGAGTAACTTGAAAACAAAGACATTTGCTTCAAGTGTTTCCTTTTGTTTTTTTTGTTCCGATCTACACCCTAGGTAAACATTCCCGAAGGCTGCACAGAACTGAGCGCTAACATTTATCAACTTTTCCTAAGTATACTTTATAGGCAATTCCCAAAATAAGTAAATCAGACTTTTAGAATTCTGTCATATGTGTAGAAGTGGAGAATGCTACTGGAAAACTCCCATGACGTATTTTAAGGCTCTAAAAATAACTGCAAAAAATGGAAAACTGATGTAAATGTCAAACAGATTTCAAACACGTAAAAGCAAATTATTTGCTTTTTTCTCAGGTTCTTAGGCACAAAATGCACACTTCTTCCTCTTTAAAAAAACTATTTGAGAGTTAAGAAAAAAAGAAGTAACTTATGTAGAAAATGACAGGACACTGGATGTTGAAAACTTATGCAGGAGACACGCTTCCCCGTGTTGTACTCACATTGAGTCAGCTCTGAGCAGCTGTCCGTTTGGGCGAACGGCATTCTCACTCATGGAGCGCTCTCTTTTTAGCCTGCCAACTGCACGGATCTGTTCAGTTCGGCACAAAGATGGGGAAAGGAACAGAAAAGACTGTCAGGAGCCTAGCAGAGCTACTTACCATCCAAAGAACCTCAGTCCAAGGCTATTCACAAAACTTACAATTTACAAAGAACACAGAACCAAGCATTGTTGCTAAACAGGAGTATTGAAAACAGGTTAAAAAAAAAAAACCCTACTTATTATCATGTGGATAAACTTAGGAATGCTTATTTACCTCATGAAAAGGTACTTCTGGTTTCTATTTAGGTATCCACATTACTTGGTAACATTATATGTCCATTTATTATAATTTAAATAATACACTTCCATTAATTAAGAACACTTTACAACAGTTTTTAAAGGCACGTATTTTATAGGAAATGGGATGTACTTGTGTTACAAACAAATGTTCCAGGCTTCTGGGGCTAAAACAAATTCAGATTTGGTTGGATATGTAAAAACTAGACTAAAAAAAAGCTAATACTAGCTTAAAGGTTCTGGCATTCCAGAGACCTCCACAGTCTCCCACCCCACACACTCTTCTGACAAAATGTATCACTGACCTTTTCCATTAAGGGGTAGGATTTATGTTCCCTTCCTTTAAATTGGGTGGGCTGGAGACTGCTATAGAGATGATGCAATGTGGCTTCTGAGACTAGGTCATAAACAATAAGGCTTCTGACTTTCTGCTCTAGGCTGTTCAAGTTTGGAACCATGGCACCATGACGTGAAGGTGTCCAGGAGTCCCACAGAGAGGCCGTGGGTAGGTGCACCAGTCAGTGACCTTGGCTGGGCTGAGTCCCAGACAACAGGCTGTATGGACAGACGTGTGAGTAAGCCGGCAGAGGGCTGTAGACTCCAGCTGTGGAGTCGTCCCTAGCTTTGAGACTTCCTCGCTTAGACCCAGATATGGTAAAACAGAAACAAGCTCTCCCCACGATGCCTGCTGCACCTTCTTAACGCACAGAACCTGTGAGCAAAATGAAATTTTTGTTTTGTTTTAAGTCAGGGTGGTTTATTACACAGCAATAGAACAATGGTAATCACTAACTTTCCTGTTTGTTTAGGATCTTTTTTTTTTTTAACTAGAAACAGCTATGGCAACTTCATGGTTTAAAAAAAAAAAGTAAACTTTACTGTAAAGGACAATTGGTATGTGAAGCAATGGACTTGAAAGTTAAGATTTTAAAAAATATAAATCAGTATCTAGTGATGCTTGTAAAAAAATCTTGGGAGTAGATAATCAGGTTACAAGCACCTTCAATGGAGAATAAATCCTCATTTCATGCCAACAAAACTGAAAACCACAATACACAGTGTATAATTTCAGAGAATGGTTTAGATCTGGTTATTGTTATGAACCATCGACCCACTCAAACAAAGGAAAAAAAAAAAAACCACTTCTAACAACAGAAAAGGGGTCAGGGTGGAGCCTACTGGAAGAAAATTGAACCAAAAATAAGAAAGTTGAACAAAAATAAGTATTATGTTATTTTTAAAATATATTTTTAAGATGTTTATTCATTTTTGACAGAGAGAGAGGGAGAGAGAGAGAGAGGAAATGCAAGCAGGGGAGAAGCAGAGAGAGAGGGGGACAGAGGATCCAAAGCAGGCTTCAAGCTGTCAGCATAGAGCCTGACGGGGGGCTCGAACTCCTGAACAGCAAGATCATGACCTGAGTGGAAGTCGGATCCTCAACAACTGAGCCACCCAGGGGCCCTGAAAAATGAGAATTGCTTTAGAGCTACATATCATATACACACATGGTACACCTCTATCTCCCTCCCACACACACCTCCACAACCAAGTACACTAAGCACACTTCATTCACAGAGAGCAGTACCAGGTTGATTGGCGAGGATCCCACTGAAACCTGCCTTCCTGCCCATGGCACGGTTGCACCTGCCTTCCCTAGAGAACAGCCCTTCCAGGTTACAGTGATCAAGGTGAATTTCCTACAAAATCAGAACCATTCCTGCTGCTGTGCTATAAGAACTAAGATTAAGCAGGACAGGAAACGACAGAAGACAAACATTATGTCTATAATTTCAACACAGCCTGGAAACGAGAAGATCCTAAGTCTGTTATTTTCACCATTTGAAATATGATTTAAATATAACTTCACAGGAACCCTAAGCTTGGTATTACTGCCATATCGGGAAGAAAAGCAACTTCTCACAAAAGCATGTATCTGTTATGCCTTCGGATGTGACCAAACTGTATGCTGTAACTTTAACCAAAGTGCGTAGACACTGCCTGAGGTGATAAGGAACACTATCTTTGAACAATTTCCACATTTAGTTCAGTCATGGCGGTTGTTTCTTCAATCTAAGGCTTTTATTTTTAAAACTTAGGGTTTTTTTCCCCCAGCTTTATTGAGATCTAGTTGACAACTCAGGGCTCTTAAACCTCATTCAGAACCAACCAGCACGGATTACCCATTTAAAAACTTGTATTCATTCCTGGAGCTGAAAAGTAGTTTCCTAGCTTCAGGTAACTTCCTGGAGAGGTTAGGTCATAGGATCTTCTGTGCCTGGTAGTAAGGCTTCAAATTCCCTCTAATGTGCTTATAAATTCTGAACAAATGAATAAATGTCCTCTAGGCCTTTGTTTGCTGGTTCTTTTAGTCCATTTAGAGCTGACTGCCCTTTTAAGAACCTGCTCAGAGGCCTTAGTATTTTCCCTGGTACTGATCTCTGTTTTAAAATAACAGCTCAGAGACATGAATCTGTGAATTGTCATGGGATTTTTACTGGAAGAGGTGAAAATACTTCGTAAGATGGGCTGAACATCCCTCCCTCCCAAACATGTTCACTGTGCAAAATGTAAAATAACGAGGTTTGGAGAGAAGAGCTGAGATGGCGACTGAAGGTCATGGGAGGGAACATGGAACACGTGTCCACAGTGAACAGAGCAGGCCTGGGCTAAGAGGGCCAAGAACAGTGGCCACACAAAGGATCTGAGTGCACATCTCTGAACTGTCCACGGATGAATATGTATATGTATATACAATTAGGTTATTCTCACTTTTTCCCTCTTCTCTCCCTTTTGCTCCATTCTGCTCAGACCCAGGCCTCTTTCCACAGGAGGGCAAAGAAAAGGAAGCTAAGCAAACCGTCACTGAATGGTGATCAGTCCCACATTCAACAGCTTCCGAGCTAATACAGGACCCTTTTAAGTATTCACTGAGCGCCTAGGAGTCCTTCTCCATTTGTTTTAGGATGCGCCATTTGACTGGGTTACTCAGTACACTTCAGGTCAACTACGTTCTTTCACTTCCCAGCCTCAAGGTTGTCCTATCAGTTGAACTGGACCATCATGTAGCACTGACAGCCACCTGCGATTTTAACAGACCTAGGGCTTTTGTGTTAACCCTCATGAAAGCTTCTTGGGCGGATGCTTTCCAAGTGTAATCCTGGATGAGGTTTGTTCTGGCTGGATGTGCCTTTCCCAGTCCCTGAGCTCCAGCTGTACACGTTGTATGTGGCTGCGGATGCCATCTGATGATGGCTTGGACGTAGTTCCTTTTCTGAAAACATTCATTGTCTTCGTTCTTCTTTTCTAAGACCAGGTCAGAGTTTATACAGGCCAACTGATTTTCCCCTCACAGGGCTTCTCTGACTCTTGACATTTCTTGGGTATGTTGGGGTTTAGTGCTTTTGCAAAGATTTACTGCAAAAATGGATGGCATTCTTCTACTTGTCTTTCTGGAAGTAGGAGTTGCCAATTCAGGCAAAAACTCTTACTACCTGTCATTAGTCCAATCTGTTTTCTCTTTCTACTTCAATGGCCTTCTCACAAAGCTCTTGCAATTATTACATTTGACCTTTTCTTTTTTTAAAAAAAATTTATTTTTGAGAGAGAGAGAGAGAGAGAGCGCGCACACGCATGCACATGTGCAAACAGGGGAGGGGCAGAGACAGAGGGAGACCCAGGATCCCAAGTGGGCTTTGCGCTGACAGCACAGAGCCCGATGGGCTCCAACTCACAAACCGTGAGATCATGACCTGAGCTGAAGTCAGATTCTTAACCGACTGAGCCACCCAGGTGCCCCCACAGTTGATCTTTTCAAAGAATGTTGTCGTGACTGATAGGATATGTTGACGGAATCCATATCTGTGACGGGGTTACGCCTCTTCAAGGCAGCGTCAAGCCTTCTTATTTTCCAACGCTTTTTCTTCATACGTCTTTCTGTTTGTTCTCTGGAAGATCTCCTCTCGCTGTCTCCCATTTGGACCCCGTTTTGAGGAGGGGTGCTGTTGGTGTCAAAGCCCACTCCCTCCTCACTCACACTGCCTGATCAATGCTAAGAACACAGAGGACTGCCATGACTTGGGTATTTTGCAGTTTGCTACCCAGATCAGTTTACTGCTCAGTTCCTTTATTAGTTTCTTACAGGAAGAATCATCAAAGCAGTGGTCTGTCCCACAGTTGCTTCCTAAGTACTGGGACCGATCAGGCATATTGAAAGGGTTCATCAATTTCCTCTCTATCAGCCAAGCCTCCAGGTTTTATAAACCCTGTCTGTGCTGGGGGATTATCCACTTCACGCTTGAAGCCCTCTTGCATGGGTTCCCTTGGATTCTTCAAGCCAGTTTAAGAATTCAAGTGGTTACTTTCTGCAAACTTATCCCTCGTGTCAGATACATTTTAGACAATTTCTATAGCCTTCTATATAAGCCACCTTCTCATAGTCTCCTTTCTTGCCAGTGGTTCTCAACTGGGGGTGATTCTGCCCCCAAGGGGACATTTGGCAATGACTAGAATTTTTCCTTTCTTTTTATTGTGATAAAGCACACATAACATAAAATTCGCCATTTGAAACTACAAGACAGTATACTTAATGGGCTCACAATGTGCAACCATCACCTCTACCCAGTCACAGAATATTTTTATCGTTTACTGTCATAATAAAAATCATTTATGATTTTTATCATATTCCCAGAAGGAAACCCTACAGTGATTAAGCAGTCATTCCCAATTCCTACCCCCCACCCCCCCGCCCCGCCCCAATCCCCTGGCAACCACTGATCTGCTCTCTCTGTGGATTTGCCTCTCCTGGATACTTCATATAAGGGGACTCATAAAATTCCATGAAAGTGGAATTCATAAAATATGTGGCCTTTGCTGTCTGGCTTCTTTGATGAAGCATGATGTCTTCACGGTTCAACCATGTTACACAACGTGTAAGTATTTCATTCCTTATTACAGCTGAATAATATTCCACTATACGGATATACACTTGGTGTATGTATTCATCATTTGATGGACATTTGGGTTGTTTCCACCTTTTTGGCTATCAGATACACTGGTCTCTAATGGAGGATTCCACTGGTATCTAGCAGACAAAGATCAAGAATGCTGGTAACATTCTATAGTGCAAGAGGATAGCCTTCATCACAATAAAGAATTATCCAGTGCAAACGTCAACAGTGCCGAGGATGAGAAACCTTGGCACGTGCTATAAAATGACTACTAGAGTAAATGATTCAGGGGAATCTCACTTGATAGATTCTGACCAGCACCCGAAGGAATCATCAACGTGACGAGCACGCAGGGCTTTAAAGCCCTCCTCTTTCAATCCATCTTCTAGAAGTAACTAGAACTCTGGTCCTTTCTCCTTTCCCTCTGGTCAAGAGGTTGACGGTCACGAGAGCCGCCTGACCCTTCTATGGACTCAAAGTACACATCCTTACCTTTGCTCTCCTTTCAACAGGCAGCTGATACTGTCTCAGAAACTCCTCTCTCACACCTCAGGATTTGGCTCCTGCCACACGATTTCAATTTTACAGCAATAATATTTAAACGTTGTTAGAACATGTGCTAAACACACTACGTGCATTATTATACTCAATTCTCATAATAATCTTAAGCACTTGGCATTATTCTGATCTTCCTTTTAGAGATGAGCCTTGGATTGTTTAATAATTTATCCAAGGTTATGTCATTAATAAGTAGCAAAGTCAGCCTTCAAAATCAGGTCTAATTCTCAGCTGAAGTTTTTCACTCCAATGCTATACACTTTGGACACTTATCACATGTGACTTAATATCACGATTATTGCAGGAGTAAACATCACCTACGCTTAAAACCTAGGTCTACTGAGGGCAATTCTGGGAAACTTTGTTTCCTCACTCAATATAAAAGCAATCACTCAGGGGTGCCTGGGTGACCCGGTCAGTTAAGCATCTGACTCTTGGTTTCAGCTCAGGTCATGGTCTCACGGTTTGTGGGTTTGAGCCCCACGCTGGGCCCTGCACTGACAGCATGGAGCCTGCATGGGATTCTTCTCTCTTTCCCCATCTCTGCCTCTCCCTCTCTCTCTGCCATTCCTCTGCTTGTGTGTGCTCTTTTCCTCTCTCTCAAAGTATATAAATAAACTTAAAAAAAGAGTAATCACTCAGGAAAGTGCCTGACTTGTTTTCAATCACTTATTCTCACCAAGTGCGCAGTAAGTATCTAAAATAGTGAGAACAGAAAGATCAAAAGGAAAACAAAACTCGAGAGTAGTAAAGGGAACGTTTCCCCCTGGTAGAATCCTCACTCCACGACGCTATTATCCAGGCAGTAATTTCCACTGGGCACTTTTGGGGGGCCAGGAAGCAGGGCCTCTCTCTAACTGATATCTTTTGTCTCACTTGATATTCATACCTTTCATTATTCTTTGCT
Organism: Lynx canadensis; assembly: GCF_007474595.2. Classification (NCBI taxonomy): domain Eukaryota; kingdom Metazoa; phylum Chordata; class Mammalia; order Carnivora; family Felidae; genus Lynx; species Lynx canadensis. The sequence continues at coordinate 209,812,505 of NC_044310.1, read as the reverse complement.
ATTAAGAACTTTGTATCGGGGAGCCTGGGTGGCTCAGTTGGTTAAACCTCTGACTTCAGCTCAGGTCATGATCTCATGGTCCATGAATTCAACCCCTGCATCGGACTCTGTGCTGAGAGCTCAGAGCCTGGAGCCTGCTTGGGATTCTGTGTCTCCTTCTTCTCTCTACCCCTCCCCCACTCACACTCTGTCTCTGAATAACGAATAAATTAAAAAAAAAAAAAAGAACTTTGTATCTTCTGAGAATGTTGGGGTCTTTCCCTGCACTCATGCCACTATGCAGGAACTGTATCTCTTTGAAAAGGGTCTTACACAAAAGCTCAAAGAATGTTTGTTACATATAATTCTACAAGTATCTTAATGTCCTTCCACTGTGGGAACGCTCAAATGTAGTGCTTTGCACCAAGCACAAATCTAGAATGTCCAAACCGGCACCTATGAGTATAATAATCTCAGTTACCTCAGGAGAAATTTCCAACCTAAGAAAAGGCCATACTTAGTACTAGGAAACTGTACTCCCTCCCCTGGGTCACATGGATACTTCACCCTCATTGGAAAGGACTAATATGAAAAATGACCATAGGCAATGCACAACACGCAAGTTCAGAAGCTACAATATAAAAGCTACAACTATAAATATCATCACAGAGAAGAAATTTTACAAGATTGGCCCTGAATCAAGGGGAGAGGCAAGATCTAAACTTTGCTCCTAACAGCTTATTAAGTCCCTCCTGCCATATTCAGGTCAGCAGGGCTATTACTGTCACAGGTACACCAGCTGAGTGGAGACGTCTTAGCAAGCTGGGAGAACAGGTAATGCCAGGGGAAAAAAGAGCTTTCTTTCCCTATTTGCCAGACTTCTTTTGTAACAAAGCGACACGTTCATTTCCTATGCTAATCTTCTCATCTTTATCTATATTGCTAAAGGTGCAGCACCTAGCCATAAAACCTCTTCCTTCTAGAGGCACCTGGATGGCTCAGTGGGTCGAGCATCTGACTCTTGAATTCAGTTCAGGTCATGATCTCATGGTTTGTGAGCTCGAGCCCTGGGTCGGGCTCTGAGCGGACAACACGGAACATGCTTGGGATTCTCTCTCTGCCCCTTCCTTGCTGGTGCACTCTCTCTTTCTCTCTCTCAAAATAAATAAATAAACTGAAAACAACAACAACAAAAAAAACCTCTTCCTTTAGACCATATGAACGTTAATGATTTCTAAAAAATTTCCATTCTCCTGAAACATAACATCTAAATCTAAAAAAATAGCATAATGTCTTACTTGGGTTGTCTATAAACCACAATCTATACTACTTAATGGTCCATGTGGAAGGCTTTCATTACATATTGCTAATGATAGGATTTATAGCCTTTAATCCTCTTTACCATTTGCTTTTGTCTAGATTATTTCAAATTCAGTTCACATTAAAACTCTACTTACTTCTTCATTTTGCGGGGTTGCAGGAGGCCTTTCTAAATCCAGAAAATCTAGCGGTCTTTCACTTAGTGTTAGTACACGAGGCGGGGTTTTCAGTGCCAGAGGTTTAAAGGGAGTTGACTGTATAAGGTCAAGATCCGCTGGTCTTGCAAATGGAATGTCTTCATTATTTCCTAGGAGTAACGAAATAGAAGGTAAGGAGGTTTTAAAAAGAGAGTGGTTTTATTAAAGACTATCTGCCATTACACACCCCCTAGAATGTCTAAAATGAGAAGACTGATGGTACAAAGTGTTGGCAAGGGTGTGGAGCAGTGAAAACTTTCATGCATCACTGATGGGAATATCACAGGGTACAATCAGTTTCACAAACAGCATGACAGCTTTCCATAAAGTTAAACACAATTTACAATATGACCTAACAATTCCACTCCTAGGAATATGAAAACCCACGTCCTCACAAGGACTTGTATGGCAACACTCACAGCAGCTTTAATCCTAACAGTCCCAAACAGGAAACAACCCAAATCTCCATCCGTAGGTGACCGGATGAACAAACTGGGGTGTATTCACATAGTGGAATGCTACCCAGGAGTAAAACGGAATGAACTGATGCATGCAAGAACTTGAAAGAGTTTCAAAAAGCCTGGAACTGAGGGGGAGGAACTAAATGAGATGGGGCACAAGGGTACCTTTCAGGGTAATGAACATGTGCCATAGCTAGACTGTGGTGGACAGTTACAGGAGCATATACGTTGGCCAAAACTCATCGAGCCGTATGCTTAAAAGTCACACGTATTTTATGTATGTAAATTATATGTCAACTGGTTGCATTATTAAAAAATATTGTTTGAAATTTCGGCCTATTAGGACAGAAATTTTGCAAATACTGCCAAGTTGTATTTCCCAGCCCCTTTCCTAAACAATAGTTTGAAAGACCCAGAAGTTTTCATAAAAACCCAAAAAACAAAGCTTTATCGGCAACTTTACAAACACAACGTCAGGTACCTGCCACAACGATCCTCTCTGGAACCTGCATAACGACGCTAGCATTCGGAGCTCCTTCTTGGAATCCTTGCTCCAGATCAGCATTTGGTGGCGCTACCTTTAATCTTTCCGGGACCCTCATCTGCTGACTAATACCTTCGGTGTATTCCATTTCATACTGAATTCGACTAATTTCCGCCATCTCAGCAGCGCGGGGAGAAGGAAATGCTGCCCCACTCACTCTGTGGGCAAGAATTTAAAGATGGGGGGGGGGTGTGTGACCACATGTTACGATGCCAGTCTTCCTAACATGGCCAAGTTAGAAGACAGTACCTTGTGGGAAGAGCAGAAGGGGCCTTCTCTTTTGCGAGTACCAAACACATACAAAGCAAAAACAAAAGAGCGAAGAAAACGGTTTCCTCAACAGAATGCCTTCTCACTTTATCAGCTGAATTCGCACCTTGAAGACACTGCTTAGGAGCAAGTTTTTAAATCACTGTATAACCACAAAACAAATGCGCGTGCACACACACACGCACACATGCACACAAGCACACACACACGCACACTTCCTCTCTTTCTCTCTGCACAGATATGCATGCTGCTTATAATTCAAAAATGTCTGAGAGAAAACTTAAATTAAAATCTCCTAATCAATCATTTGACGGAAAGCTGCTAGGATTTTCCAAAAATGAAATGAGAAATTGCTGTCATGCATGAAAAAAATAAAACCTTTTAATGATGAAAATCAGATTCATAAAGTAAATAAGGCTAATTCTCAATTTATTTTAAAAAACGTAGTCCCCTGAAAAAGCACAAAATACAAACTAAAACTTCTCTTACTAAATGAATAGTGATGTACATCACTGTACAGTGATGTATAGTGACCGAGATGCAATGAACGTCAAATATAGACTCTGTAGCAATAAATCCTTAACGGACGCGTTCATTTTGGGGAATCAGAAGCTTCACATTTATGTGCAGTTAATACTGTATTTACATGTATATTTTTAAAAAGCATAACATGCCTTTAAGGGGAGAGACAGCACCGACGCACGGAATAACCTTCTAAATTAGAGAAGGACCCATGCTTCGGGGAAATGCCGAAGAAAGCTCCCCCCATACACAAAGTGCTGGTGAAAGTATAAAAGATCAGCCTATGGCAACCAGCTTTCAAGCCACAATCTCTCAAGCCTATAATAGCAGCTCAACTGAATAAAGTGTCACTGACCTTCCTACTGGTGTATCACTGCTTGTTCTTTCACTCATTTGTAACACAGCACATACACATCTAGAACAGCTATTAAAATACTGCTACCCTGTGGTTCAGTTTACTTTATGCAACAATTCCCCTACAGATCTGAACTTTTTTGGAGGTGAACATAACAACACCAAGACTGCTTTTCCAGCTGTAAAAAAGAAAGAATAAAGATCAGTATTTCCATAATTCATTTTATTACAAAAAAAAAAAACCAAAACCATGAATAAAAGTAAATATCCACTTAAAATGATCTACTAAGACCTGCTCCACAAAACCAGTTTTCACATTTCTACTAAACAGTTATTCTACGTCTGAAAAATCATGAAGATGGTTTTATGCACAGTCACTATTTTATGATTTTGCAAACGGGATAAAGCTAATCAAATATATAGAAGAATGTGAAGTCAGATTAAAAACAAACATTTTGCCATAAAACTCCTTTAATCGTTATATTCTGAAGGGGAATAAAAGTCCTTTTCTTTTTTAAGACAAGCACAACACAAATGAAGAAATCACGACGAGAATGTAAAGGTCAGAAGCAAATGTACTTGACGTGGCCTAAAAAACTGATGTAGAAGTAATCGTTTCTTTAAAAGGAAATGACTTCAAAAGCCAAATTATACTGAATTTTCAGCAAAAAGTATTATATATAAATCAAGGGCAATAACAATTAAAGACCGTTATACCTGGGGTAATTAAAGGCCAGTCATACCTGGGGTATCTCCTAACCTGCATGTCAGAGATATGTTACTACCCTTGACCAACCTCACTCAATGAGATGCTGAGGACAGTTCTTGGAGGTTGCTTAGGGAGCAACAAGTTACTTAGGGACAAGCGGTTAATTAGTAATTACGACTGCTAAACTGCTTCCTTTATTCTTTACCCAAAGGTGTGAACTTTGAGGATCTGGCATACAGATGGCTTAAAGACTAAGAAAATAGAGGCAAAAGACAAAATTTTTACTCACAAATGTGTACCAGTGGCTGCTTGCTGTTCGGCACTATCTGCTTCTGTGGTTCATATTAAATCCTTTAACTTCCTTCAAGGTGCCTATGCTGGATTTAGAGCCACTTTTGTCCCTAAGGGAGAAAAACAGGAGTTAATTGAGAAGCGACATGATACCAACGTTAGGGACGCATTGCTGGAAATCCTCTAAGTGATAAGTCACCAAAGATATACAACCTTACATTAAGAAGCCAATAATGAAAGAAAAAATTAACAAGCTCACCACCAAGTTTAGTCCCACAGCCAGGGCCCTACAACCATTCATCAGTTAGTGCAAGATAAAATAAAGAACTGTCATCATTTCTGATGTGAATTTAGAAAGATGTGGCAGATGAAAAGCATTTAAATATAAAAGAATCTTAACAATTATGTGTAAATGCATATACACATACAAAGAAGGAACAAATGTATTGGCTAAATTTTCATTCAGCTATTTTCATTCAATACGTAATTTAATTTCATATTTATTTAATTTCATTCACAACTTTCCTTCAGTGTTTGAATTTGAACCAGCAATACAGGCACATGCAAGAACACACAGAGAAAATACAGTGTCCCACCAGATCCTATTCTATAACCACCCAGGTCCCCACGGGCAACCTCTATTATCAATTTTTGTGCATCTTTCTAGAAGAGAACCTCTTGCAATTCTTGGGTGCATCTGAAACACACAGTAAAAGCTTATCTTCAACTATGATACAGAAAAGACATATCTCAAAAGGATATAGTACTGTGACATTATAAATTGAAGTTTTATAATAATATGCAAGGGCCAAAGATAACCAAACAACATTATATCCCTGAAATGTGCTATTCCCCCCCCCCCCCCCCCGACTCCGTTTACTGCATTTCAGTCTTCTTACTGGCTTTCCACTGGTACATCCCACTGAGCCTCAACATTTCATTCTACGAGCAACATCTGGTCTTAGGAGAATCTCTCAGTTTGTAAAATATCACACTTAGATCATAAAGGTAGACACTGAAAAGACAACTTCTGGAAAAAGCCACATTCTCCTGCAGCCTATCTGAGCTACCTAAATTTAAAAAGTAAATGGTCTGGGGTGCCAGGGTGGCTCAGTCGATTAAGACTCCGACTTCAGCTCAGGTCATGATCTCACAGTCCATGAGTTCAAGCCCCGCGATGGGCTCTGTGCTGACTGCTCGGAGCCTGGAGCCTGCTTTGGCTCCCTCTGTGTCTTTGGCTCCCTTCTGTGTCTCCCTCTGTCTCTGTCCCTCCCCTGCTCACACACACACTCTCTCTCTCTCTCAAAAATAAACATTAAAAAAAAAAAAAAAGTAAACGGAGCTTTTCTAAGATTTAACACTCACTGTCCTAATTAGATTAAGAATCTATTTTCCCCCCTCATTCATTAGACTATAGCATGTTTGGTATTATGTTTTGGCAATACATAAAATAAACTTCTCATTTGGAGCTAAGACACTAATTCCTGAGGTTCTGTAATTAGAATCTACTAGGCAACCGGTCCACAATTCTCCACTGTGTAACTAAGGAGACCAAATCGCTCTTAGAATCATCGATGATCTTAGACCTCTAATTTCTAAGCCTAGTACTTCCCAAACACAAGTAACTTACCGATTTCATAGTTGTTTTCCACATTCAAACTATACGTTTTCTCTTATCCATACTTCATTCTTCCTTTATCTCAACTTTAAAAAATACTGAATAAATGTGTTTTGAAAGGAAATTTTACATAACTCCTTCAAACCACGGATCTGATCTATACATACATGTAACAAAAACATAACTATTTGAAACAATCCTTATCCATATACTATCTAGAATCAAGTCAGACCCCACTCATGGAAAGTGTCCCAGTTTTGGGACACAATGATTCAAGCTTGACTTTAATCTCTGTATCAGAACACTGGAACCCAGAGAAACAGCCCAGGAAGTCACAGGAACAGCTTGGGTCAAATTGATTGTGGTTGCAAAGCTTTATAAAATGCTCCAATTATTTAAAAAAAAAAGTGTCTGGTTCTTTATCACTTATTGTGTGGACCTAGTTTAAGGTTTTTATATAGGTCACCCTGTTTCAGTTCTCTTTTCAAGCAACTAAACAAACGGGTGTATTAGCAAATCAGGGTGTAGCGATCCAGGATTAATTGCAGTGTTTAAAGAAATGTCACTGAAAACTTAGAAAAACATAAATTATCAAATTTTAAAGTAAGGCTGTGCATCCACAGAAAACAAGTTTCAACACCAGAAGGGAGGAAAGCAAGAGCTAAACTGTGCAATCCTACAATGGGGCAGCCCTATCAGACAGGAAGGGACAGAACACACAATTTCCTTTTGGAAAGAACAGCAAAAAGCAATTCGCATGCGTTTGAAACCCAAAAGATAGCAGCTCCTACACATAATTTAATTATATGGGGAAAGACTACTGAGTACAACCAAATCGTTCTAATTCTTTCCAAATCCATTTTCCTGAGGGGTTTTTCCTTTGGGATCTCATTCTGTGTCAAATCGACACAGAAACAATTTTGTTTGTTTTGTTTTTTTAAAAATTTTAATCTAAGGAGAGAAAACATTTAAGGTCCTTCCGATCAAGTCTCTCAGTGGATGCGAGGCTTGAATACAACTGGTTCTACATTTGGGAACAAGAGCCCTGGGGCTTTTCTTATCTGCTGCAACCAAAAGATGCCACCACTTTGAAAGGTTCCTCATCCCTTACACAGCGCCCCTTGCTCTAACGACGCAGGACGCGGCCCGGGGTGTTCCTGCACCATCCAAGGGGCCTCGCCCTGCAGACCAAGGTCAGAGGCTCCGAGGAACAGGCGCTCGAGTTTTCCTCCGGCTTCCCGGCTCCTGGAAGGGAATCCGAGAAGCAACTCCCATCATCCACACCTGGGAGAAGGCTGCTTACAAGACGGACCCGACCAAGGGGCCTCCCGCGGCCGACCAGCTTCCAACCAGGCCTTCCTTTGCGAACACGTCATTTTCCACAAAGTACAAACCAGAACCCAAAACTGTAAAGTCCGTAGGCGGCTGGTTCAAGGTCATACCGAAAGGTGCCTCGGGGGCCTTGGCCGGGAAGGATGAGGGAAGACCACCAGCAAAGCTCCGCGTTCAAGCTCTCGGGACGCCCCCAAGGTTTCTCAACCCCCTCCCCCAAACTATTTTCTAGCCAGGAAAGTCCACATTTGTGGTCAAAATGAGACCCCGAGCTAGAAAGGCGGGGAGAGGTTAGCCCGAAAAAGCTCGCAGGAGCGTGTGCTGCTCTCCCTTGAGCTCCTCGGGGACCGAGGAGGCGGCAAGGCCCCGAGGAGGAGGAGGAAAGGCCAGAGCTCGGGAGTCGGGACTCGGGGCGACACCATGAACGGGCCGGGGTCACCGAGGGTCCCTCCGCCGGCCGGATGGTCACGGTCGCGGCGCCAGGCCGAGAAGCTGGCTCGGGCCGCGGGTCCCGGATCGGGAAGGCATCAACACTCACCCCTGTGCCCGCTGGAGTGTCTCGGGCGAGGGCCGCCGCCCGCCGGCTCCGGGGGCGTTCGGGTGGGTGCTCCCAAAGGCCGTTGGCCGAGCGCACGGAGGCGCCCAGTCAAAGCACCGGCCGGAGCAGCCCACAGCGGGCCGGCAGAGACGCGAGAACGGCCGGGGCTGGCCCTTGCCAGGAGCCGTAGCTGAGGCAGGTTCGTGGTCATGTGACACGGGGAAGGGCGGACGTGAGGCTCACGCACAGGAACGGGGGCAGTGCGACGGCGATACGGGGACATCTTTGTTGAGGGCAAAGAGCGCCAACCGCAGGCAACAAAGCAAGGGCGGTGCAAATTGGCTTCACGCTTGAACTTTATTGGAGTTGGTGATCTTCAAGACCCACGTGTTTACAAGGTAAATCTTCGGTAGCCACTTAATATGACTACTTTTCAGAACTGTCTGCACCCAAATCTCTGTGGTGTGAGGCCTAATAATCTGTATATTTCGCCAATTCTGGTGGTGATCCACGCTCCAATTTTGATTTCTAGTCGAGCCCTCTAATTATTAGATGTCTTTCTTGAAAAACAGTGGCCCCTGCCCCGAGTGGCTCCTCCAATCCTTCAAGATGAGAATGCTGTTAAAAGAGAGGTTAGGACTCAAAGTAGTTAGCAGCCTTGTTTAGCTTTCGGAGAGCCCTCTCTGGATCTAAACCCCTAACTACTAACTTCGGGAAATTCAGTACCATACTCAACCGACATTGGTACGGACTGAAGCAAATCACGGAATGTTTTATATGCCTGGATTTTAACAAACAGCCCAACAAGGACATACACATGAGTAGGGACTACTGTAGAATCTAAAGATATTCCAGAGATGTTACCATTCTTCAAAATAATTTGGAAAGCACTTTGAGAATTAATGTACTTGGGACCCCTTCACAATACTGGCAAATCATCCTTCCGTAAGAATAGATACAAATGTAAATAACACATCTGTTTAGTCCCATCCTGTCGCACTAGTTTAGCCAATTCTTCATAAGTGTCCTTTTGGAGTTTTGATCCCAACAGAGTTTCAAACTCAAATTTTCTCCCTCTTCCCAGTTCAGATACCTTCTCCTGAATTTTTTTTTTTTTTTTTTAGTTCATGGCAAGATTATTTTTCCAGTCACCAAGTTTTAAAACTCTGAAGCTCTGAAGTCATCTTCACTGTCTCCCAAGCGCCCGCCCCCCCGCTTCAGATTCCCTCATCTTAATACCAACTGTCCACTTTCTCTGTCCATTCTTTTCCCCCTGCTAGACCATTACCCATCATCTGGGCTGATGACCTTTTAACTGGCCTCCCCATCTCTACAATCATTTTTTCCCCTCTAATTCTTACTAGAGGCTGGCAAAGAACCTCATTTTACAAACTGTGACATCCCAAATTTGAAGCCCTAGGTTTAAAAGAAATTGATGACTTATAGTTCTCTACAATTCAGGAGTCCATAACAGCAATCCAGTAATTTTTAAAAACACTTGAAATTATGGAATAGCCTGGCAAGGGCAGTATATAAGACACTAGACCTTCTAGGTTACCATTTATATGATCATTTTCTTTTGTCAGAATCTTCACTGGCTCTTATACCAGCCAATGAAGTACAAGTTCAACCTGGTATTTGAAAGTCTACCTAATATGGCCCTAACTCCTACTACTCCACTTTATTTACCACTGTGTGTGTATGTATGCGTATGTGACGTTTCCATATACAGAGAATACATATATTCCATATGTTATGTATTCCATGTATATTCTTATAGTCTATGTATTCTTGACCACGAATTATTCTCTGAGATAGCTCCGTGCTTTCCTAACTGCCTACCCTTATCCATGCTGTTCCTGACACCTGGAATGCTATCGTGCCTTTGACGACCTTTTGCTTCCTGGAATCTTGACTAGCCTTAAAGGACCACCTAAAATATTCCTTGTTTTGTAATTATTTCCTGAAGCCTCCAATTTTTGAATCACTATTTGTTGTTTCTTGTAACACTTATCACATTCTGTCCAGTATTATAATTAATCTATGTATTCGCCTTATTTTTTGGTCTGTGTTGAGACCACAGATGAAGTTCTGTGTTTGAGACCAAGGTCTCTGTGTCTCACTCATCTGGATGTCTTCTGTGGAGCCAAATATCTTGAGCATCGTGTAGGTCTTGGGTATAAAGTGATAAGACCCATTTCCTGGTTTGGCTGACAAACTGTAATTCATGATAATTCCAAAGCAACAGTTCTACAAAGTCTTTGAGCAATGTCAGCATTTTTACCTTAGAGTCTGCAAACACCCCAAGAGAGAAGGTCATATTTATGTGAATGTTTAAGATTTAGTCTGGTTATACAACATCATTTATTTTTTACTCCGTGTTTGGTTGTTTCTCACTTTTCAGTAGGCAGAGCTGGGAATAGGGTGAGGTGACCTAGGCACTGTTAATACTCTGCGAGTGCCCTGTCAGTAGGTTGCTAAGAATCCGTTAGAGACTGATCACTATTTTCCTTCCAAACAGGCTTGTAAGTAGAGAGAGAACGGCCACTGTCATTCATTCCTCTACTTGCCAGCAGTAAAAATAAGTTCATTTAAATAAACATTTTTTTTTTTTGGCTCAAAATGTTTTCAATTTAGATTTTGGGTCCAGTTATGAGAATACTTCTAAAATATGTATTTGAGCAAGAATTTTCTTTGTCTTAGAACTATTACTCAGGATTCCTGTTCATTCACCTTCTTCCTTTGATTATTTTGATTGCCATTTAACATAGCCTGAAAGTTCCTTACTTACAAAATTTCATATTTTGCATGTGAGAAGCATTCCTCTTTACTGCTTCTTTACATTTAAAATTTTACGAATATGTTTCCTTGAATGAGGAGTATTTGTATTATCAATGGGAAACATCAAAACGTATGACCCATAATTTCGGTCATCTATACATTTTCTTAACTGATTTGTAAAAATTTTTTAAACACCCTAATAGAAAACGAGCAAAGATATGATCAGGCCCTTCACAGGAAAACAAAAACAAGCACTAATAAAAAATACTAATAACAAAGCAAATATCAGAACTGGTAAAAGCGTAAGGAGATGGGTGTTTACAGTGTTGATAGAGCTTGAAATTCTCACAACCTTCCTGGAGAACATTTTGTATGTATATCAAAGACCAAGATTGTGGGAGTCCTTTGATGCTATAATTTTCCTTCTAGAGATTGATCCTGAGGAAGTAACAGTAAAATTGATATGAAATACTTACAATAGGGGGTGCCTGGGTGGCTCAGTCAGTTGAGTGTCCAACTCTTGATTTCAGCTCAGGTCATGATCCCAAAGGTCATGGGATCGAGCCCCACGTTGGACTGCACACTGAGCATGGAACCTGCTTGAGATTCTCTCTCTCTGTCTCTCTCCCTCTCTCCTTTTCCCCCTCTCCCTCCTTCTGCCCCTCTCCCCTGCTTGTGTGCTCTCATTCACTCTCTCTCTAAAAATTAAAGAAAAGGGGCGCCTGGGTGGCTCAGTCGGTTAAGCGGCCGACTTCGGCTCAGGTCATGATCTCGCAGTCTGTGAGTTCGAGCCCCGCGTCGGGCTCTGTGCGGACAGCTCAGAGCCTGGAGCCTGTTTCAGATTCTGTGTCTCTCTCTCTCTGACCCTCCCCGTTCATGCTCTCTCTCTCTGTCTCAAAAATAAATAAACGTTAAAAAAAAAATTTTTTTTTAATAAAAAAAAAAATAAAAAAAAAATAAAAAAAATAAAAATTAAAGAAAAAAAAGAAATATGTACAATATATTCATAATAAAACTAAATCAAGTGTCCACCAATTGGGGATTCATCAACTTATGTAGTAAATCCATGCAATGGACTATGGTGTAAATAATGATTACTTCTTGTCTATTGATGTGAAAATATGTCCATAAAGTATTAAGTTAAAAAAAATCTGGTAACAAAATAGCATGTTTTTATCCCAAGTTTGTTTAAAAACATATTTACAGGGAAAAACTCTGGAAGGGCATATATACCTTATTTATCTTGGGTGAGCGTGACGGGTTAGATCATGGCAATTTTTATATACTTCAGAAGTTTGCATCATGTGTTGTTTTAACAGTGAATATATATTATTTTTACAACTCAGAAAATTACCTCCATTTTGAAAAAAATAAGACCAGATATCATTTTTTCAATTTTATTTTTAGACAATACAATAAAATAATTTTTAACTATAATTACAGAAATATTAGTACATTACAACATTGTAATGTTGTCAGGATATAATAATATAAAATATTCAATATATTTTAAATATATTTCATTTGGTTATAGAGTAAACATTAAATTAAGTTTAGTTGCAGTAAGTTACATTTGCTGCATAGAAAAATCTTTGTAAGTTAAATTAGCACTGAAATTCAAATTTAGCATTATTGTAATACTTTCATAAATAAGTTAATAATGTTTACCTTGCAAAAAGAGAGACCTCTGAGAAATCCATTATTTTAGCACACTGTGAAATTCCAAAGTTGAAGCCCCAATTTTAAAAGAAACAAGGTATTTACATTTTATCTACAAAGGTAAGTCTGCATAACACTATAAGCTACTCCTAGGCGTCTGGAAAGCAAGGCAGGGGAGCTGCGTTTCAATGGTCAGTCTCAGACGTGTGACATATGGCAGAGCAGCTGTTAATGGCTTCACTGGAATGTAAGGCTTTCGTACAGCCTGTCTTTGTCAGAAGTTAAACACTGATAAGCGGCCAGAGGAGAGGAGGCTTGGCTAAACGGAGGCCAGTCCTTTGGCTGTAGCACCAATCTAGGGCTTTCCCGGATTAGTAAAATTAGCCGACCTTCAGGGCGTTTGTGACCTGGGACTTCAAAGAGAGGGACAGATGGAGCTATAGCAGCCAGCGGTGCCAGGTAACTGCCCGCAGAATCTTCTCTTGGCTGTTTGCCTCCAGCACTTGTTCTAACATGGAGTGCTTTGGCAATCGCCTGGAGTGCTTGTGAAAATTCACATTTCTGGGCCTTACCCCCTAGAGTTTCTGATTCTGTAGGTCTGCGATGCCCTAAAATGGGCATTCGTAGCAAGTTCCCAGATGCTGCTGATGCAGCTGGTCCAGGGACCACACTTTGAGAACTACTGGCTTACAGAGGGTTTGTGGACGTCAGTTAGCCCTCTATGCCATTATTGTACGATTGGGACCGTAGGGTATTTGTAGAGCAAAAAAGTCTTAATATGAGGTGAGTCTACGTAAACTAAGTAAAATGCACTTTATAACGTTCAAATGTACAAATGTCTTGATGGCAGTCATGTGAGCAGCGAAGGATGGGAACCACAGTCACAGTGTGTGCTGTCCTGTGCGGTCACACCTTCACTTCGCAACTGAGACAGAAGCAGTGACCTGAATTTGAATATCAGCACCACCGAGGCCACCTGGGGGGATCAAAAAGCATCTTCAGAACTTGGCCTCAGGATACCTGGCCTCAGATCCATCAGAGAGTGTCACCATCAAGTACAAGTGGTTTCTAGAGTTTTGCAGACCTTTGTTTTCTTAACATTGTTCCCACCTGGCTTCTGCAATGCCTAAGAGAAGCTAGATATCCTGGGCTTTCCCTGGGCAAAGATCTTATTTGTAAATCTTTACAGAGATCTACTGAATTATGCTGATGGCATATAACAACAGTGAAGGACAGTGACAAAGGAAGAAAAGGGGGAAAAAAAAACCCCAGCTCGGATATGTGGGAGTCTTAACGGCAGCAGTAAGTTCATCACCTCTTCTGGATTATCAGGTCAAAAGCAAGTCTCTTTTTCTCCCCCTTACTAGCTATAATTTAGCACCATGCCTGGGACATGGCTTGGTGCTGAATGAAATGCTTGTTCAGTTGAATTAAGTAACCTTGGGAATGTATCAACACACTGAAAAGCAAATTTTAAGACCTATATCTGCCAAACTATACAATTTGTACATTAAGATTTTTACACAACTCTTTCCACATGGTTGGTAAGAATATGTAATATAAAACACATTTTTTTTTTTTTTTTTTACAAAAAAAAGAATTAGAGAAATAGCCAGGGAATTAATCTGGAAATGCCCAGGTTAAATGGAATATGAATGGATCACAGCAAGGGAATAATACCTGGAGCCCGATTAGCCAACAAATGTCTTAAGTTTTCTGACCATCTATAGGGATGGGGTTAAAGTGCACATTGAAGAAGTAGTGTCCTTGTTATTTGTGTGGGTGAGCTGGTAAAATGGAAGTGAGATACATTGCAGAGTATGTGTATAACATCAGCCTATTAAAATTAATTCAGTAAGGGTAACCATGGGAACACAAGCAGGTCGTACTGCTGCGGTGAAATGAATTCAATGGAAAAACAAAGCTTTAAAAAAATATGAAACCCCCTTTTGGCCTTAGGGAAACCCCCTTTTGGCCTTAGTCTTGGGTACCTTTGAAAGAGCCCTAGAATATCCATGAACCTTAGTTCGGTTCTGGTTTCCTCAGGCCTTCGGTTACTGAACGGGTCTGAAAGTACAGTACATTTCATGAGGCTCTATTACTCCACCTGCCCCCATCTCCTTCCTGTCCCAGGGGCTAAAGTTTTAGGGAGGGGTTGGTGGCACAATCTCAAAGCGATTTAGCCTCCCTGAGTCTCAAAGACTGGGCTAGAAGGGGGCAAATCCAGTTAACTTGTGGCATCAAACTTTATACACTCGCCATGGAGCTAGCGCACCGGATACGAATGGAAGATGATCTCAGTGGTATTTTTGGCCAAGTCTGCCTTGCCACGGGAAACTCGGCAAGATCGCATATTTAGATACCCGGATGGCAGAACTGACGTAGAAGAAATGCTTTGTTGTGTGGGAAACAAATAGAAACTTTGTAGTAAGTCATCACAGAACCATATTGTTTGGTTAGAGAAAACTTCCCAAATAAATGCATATTCTGCACCATTACTTGGTTATTTAGGACAAAAAAGAACAGTTCTGTTTTCTTCATTGTCTTCTCTTCATGCACACCCGACAGCGACTTATTATCTTTTCTAACTCCCCAGCTTTCATAGTTGATGGAATAGGTTTTCTGAAATAAAAGCAAAAAACAAAAAAATCTCATCAATATAGATAAAAAGGGAATATTTGCTGGCTTTGAGGTTTGTTAATAACTATTGGAGCTCATCAAATTCTATTACAGGAGGCATATTGTTGTGACATTTTATAATGTTGTTGACATTTTATAATTTAGTTGTGTTTCAGCAGCAGTAAGGAAACATAGGCTGTGATGCAAACTCACAAATCCTGTTTTGTAATAAAAACCACGCTTACCATTTAAATAGTCTATATTACTCACAAGTCTGCCAGTGCAGTAAATTAAGAGCAGCAGATCGGTTAGTGGTTTTGTTCGTCACTTGCTACAAGTTTATATACAAATGTTAAATATGTTTGGTGGTGACAGAAATCACATTTTTGGGGTCTTTATTGGTGCAGTAGTACAAAGCCATGGCTATTTGTTCACTGTAGGACACGTGTCACTGCGAGTGCCAAGCTAAACTGGATTTTGTTGGCATGAGATCTTTCCGATGTTCATCATCAACACCCAGGTAACGAAAATCTAACAGGGCAACCTCTGAATAAGTCTGTGATTGAGTCATCAGGTTAAACTTGACTTTGAATAGTTACCTGAACATTCTTTTGGGGTTTAATGAAGCCAACCAGAAACTGTAGGAATTTGAATAGTAGTTGCACGTTCCTCTTCCATGACATTCTATAAATGGACTGGCTCGGAATTCTTCCAGACAGGACCCAGGGGATGCCAGAGCCTGACCTGCGCCCTCAGAACCTGCACTTGTGAACTGTCAAGGTAAAAATCTCTGAATAAGAATTCTGTGCGTGGCGTTCAAGTTTTCAATGCTCTACACTTGGGGGGGGGGTAATAGACAATAAAAGAAAATAGCATGAACTAAACTTCTTATGCTTCGTTACCCGGATTTGCTAATACCCTAGCTACCTTCCAAGTTGAGGGATAGTCATCAAAAAGAAAGCAAAAGCTATTTATTCTGCCTGGAATGCACCTTTTCCTCAGCTAGCTTGTTCTCAGAGTTCAGGGATCTGCTTAAATATAATCTGAAGAAGGCTTTCCTTGACATTGTCCCTTTCACAATCTCTCTCCTTATCTTTCCTTATTTCCCTTATAGTACTGATCACCCTCTGAACTCATCACTATGTTTTCAGTAAAGAAGGGGGGATAATGTCTCCTAAATGATGCTACACAAAATATGAATAACCACCCACCACATATGTGCAGCTAGCACAGTCACTGATGGTCAGTCCATAGATTTCTTCATTTAGCACTTAGATCTGGGGAATCTCTTTAAAAGTCTTTTTCTCTTAGTTCCCGTCTTCATAGGAATGTCAAAGGGGCACAGTGTAAGGCAATAAGATTTTGGAGCAGACAGACTCAGGTTCAAATCCTAGCTTTACCACTTACTAGCATACCACTGCAGATAATAGAAAATACCTTTAGGGTTTCCATAAGGATTACAGAAGATCTATCTATATAAAACAGCTGCCAGGTAAAAATATAGGCATTCCATTACTAATATGGTATTACTCTTCACCTAAATGTCTTATTTAGAATTT
Source organism: Lynx canadensis (assembly GCF_007474595.2). Taxonomy (NCBI): domain Eukaryota; kingdom Metazoa; phylum Chordata; class Mammalia; order Carnivora; family Felidae; genus Lynx; species Lynx canadensis. Next base: position 209,795,752 of record NC_044310.1, on the reverse strand, counting down.
GTGGATGAAGTCATTTTTTTTTTAATGCTCCTTTATTTACAAAAAAACCCCAACTTGCTTTAAAAAAAGTATCTTTCTAGATTTTCAAGCAAATGTCCATGGCACGCTGCGTGCATTGACATCAGGCGGCTTCATTCCCCGGCAGCCGCCTTTCACCCAGTCCAACGTAAGATTCTAGGGGCAATCTTTACTATGACTTTGCTGTTCTTTCCTCCTTACCATGATAAAAGAGAATCCTTTCCAGAGAGAAATCCAGCCGTGAGGACAGGAGGGAATGTCAGTGGTTTGGCTGTGGATAGCTATGGCCATCGCAGGACCTTCACAGACGGTGCATCTGTAACACGAAATGAAGAATGTGGCATCCCCGCTCTCGCGCACTGCGATGTACTTGCTGCCCTACGTTCCGTTACAAATGAAGTGACTGACCTGGTCCCATCACAAAGCTAAGGGATTAGATTTTTACCTGCTAATATAAGGCTCCAGGGCCCTGCCAGTAATTGGAGCCATGTCCATTGGCATCAGAGCTGGTGTTGACAGCCAGTATGAATAATCATTTCGAGATGCAAAATTGCATACGTCATTGATGTTACAGAACAAGAATGGCATTGTGGTAAATCGCTGCAGGCAGCTGCCAAGGGTTCCTAATGAAACATTAGACTGAGTATCACTGTCAGTAAATTAAAATCATTTTGAGTATCCTTGCTAGCTAGAGGCTGACTAAAACAACCTATGGCAAAAATGAGAAAGGCAACACAAAAGAGTTACTTGCAGAATGTGTTATTTGCAAAGTTTTAACAGTGACAGAAATCAAAGATCCAATAAGCAAACACATCTTCCTTCTCCCACCCTTAAAACTTCCTGGGACCCTTTCTAATGAGCCTAGCACTTGAGGACTGGTAGAGGTCTGTTGGAAAAATGTCTTTTACTTCAAAATATTCCCAGTTCTTCCTGTGCGTATAATAGCTAATAACTAGACAAAGCTTGAGAAAAGATGCTAACTTGTAAGACTCAGAAGCAAACGTGATTTCAGTGAAAATTGTTTGCATTCAACAGGACGAGCTAGATCAACATTTCACAAGCAAGGCTCCTTCCAGGGCTTCACGTTTCCAGAATGAAAATTAGACGTTAGGCCTGTGTTGTCTTATTCACGGTCTTCAAGGAGTGCTGTCAGGCACTCAGGGTTGTTTACACTTAGCTTCAGAGAGAAGTACCCCATGCTATGAAAATTGACCATCTGTATATGGAAGAAAATGACTGAAAACAAGGACTAGGACATTACCCAGGTCTTGTCCGTGGGCTTGTTCATTTCCTTGTACAAAAAGAAGAGAGAACCCACTATAGAGCGGCTGTGTGCCTTCTGGGCAGGAAGGGATGGCTGTGGTCTGACTGTGCCTGGTGAAGATGAAGCCTCTCATGGCTGTTGCAGTTGTGGGTGGTCCAATGTCTCCAGGTTTGCCCTTCAAGCCTGGCAGTCCATCCAAACCAGGGGGTCCTTTAACAAACATGGTATACATGTTGCAATACAAACAAAACCTCAAACTCATTTTCCGGAAGTACTGATTTAAATGTTTATCTGTTAAGCCCCTCTGTAAAGGAGTCCTAAAAAAGAGGGGCTTACAAAATGGCCAAACAGTATTAAATGTCCACTAGTTTATCACACGATGCCTTATAAATATTTGTGTATATTGCATGATGAGTTTTTGAGAGGGTATTTTTTCCCCTCCCCCAATTTTTTTAATGTTCATTTATTTTTGAAAGAGAGAGACAGATGGAGAGAGAGAGAACAAGTGGAGCAGGGCAGAGAGAGAGGGAGACACAGAATCACAAGCAGCCTCCAGGCTCTGAGCTGTCAGCACAGAGCCTGACGTAGGGCTCAAACCCATGAACCGTGAGATCATGACCTGAGCCAAAGTTGGACGCTCAACCAACTGAGCTACCCAGGCGTCCCAAGATCAGGTCTTTTTTATCTTTGCATTCTGCGGTGTCCAGCACGGTGGCCTGCATCTGATAGGTCTTAGGTACATTTTTTTTTTTTTCCGGTACCAATGAATGTATTCTACAATGTGGGTAAATAAGTTAAATCAAATATCTATATTTTGGAAGTCTGTTCAAGGAGATACTTTTGATAAAGTCACTAAACATTCATGGACAATATTGAAAGTTCTTTTTAAAGCTGCAAACTTCAAGGAAGTTTTTAATTAGTAAGGCAAATAGAATGGAAAAGACTGTGGTAAGGGTTAGTTTTTAAAATTTATATGAGCTTAAGGCAAAGTAAGTAGTTTGTATACTTTTTTTCCCCTCTGCACTTAGAGTAAGGCACATTTGTCACTTTTTATTATTATTTTTTTGGTAATCTCTCCACCCATTGTGGGGATCAAACTCACGACCTCGAGATCAAGAGTCGCATGCTCTTCTGACTGAGCCAGCTAGGTGCCCCAACTTGTCACTTTCTAAATAAGTACCGGAGAAATATCCTTTCTCTCCATCGTCGTGTTCTTTACTCTCCCTTTCTTCATCAAATAGCTATTACTGATGATACTGGCACCTGCTTCCATCCCCCCTTGGCCCCTGATCCATTTCCACTGTACCCTAAGCTCTACCCAACCCACCTTGGGTCCTAAAGAAATACAGAGAGGGTTGGATTTGGGGCCCATGAGTCAAGGGAGGATTGTTGTTTCCCACAAACAACCATGCTATGGTGCCAGGCAGCACCCCAGTATAGTCTCTGCTCGGAAGTCCATGCTTCTCATGAGGATTGGTTAAAGCCCAAGATTATATTTTTTTCCAGTCTCCCCACCATCCCTGTCTTGTCCGGGAGCCTTGGTTTGTTCTTTGAAGTTAAAAATAAGCCATATCTAAATCTGTGTATGTCTCATGTCTTACTGGAGTAGTCCAAAAGCATATGTTTTTTAATATATCCAGATAGAGAAGATACACATTCTTTACTTTTCCCCACATCTGTCCTCATTCCCAGAGAGCTATAATTGGCCACAAGCAAACGATGCCTTGAGGTCCCTGCACAGGAATTTTAATTAGGTGAGTATGACAGAAATTAAGGTGAGCTGCTGTACAACTATGCACGATCAACGATATTCTGCATTTCTGAGTGAGAGGCCGAGCTCTCGGCTTATACCTGTGTTACTTAACTCTTAGATCCTTATCCTTCTTTTAAATGTTTATTTATTTTGAGAGTGAGAGTGAGAGCATGAACAGGAAAGGGGCAGAGAGAGAGAGAATCTCAAGCAGGCCCTGCACTGTAAGTGCAGAGCCCGGCATGAGTCTTGAACTCAAATGTGAGATCATGACCTGAGCCGAAATCAAGAGTCAGACAACTGACTGAGCCACCCAGGTGCCCTTACTTGTCAGCAAGTTTAAATCCTTGAGGGGTATAGCATCACACAGGTTCTGTGGCCAGTGGCTTTAGCAGGAAGGTTGCTTTGGAATTTGGCATAAGCCATGCCACTGTTTCCAGGATGCCTCTGGTTTTATTGGGTTTGCCACCAGGAGTCACTGTGCTTTGCTTTGTGCACATAAGCACGTCTCTTGCCCTGATAGCATTCAGTCGCGTCTCCAGCATAAACACCTTCAATTTTAAGAACCGTGTGCTCCCTCTGGTTCCAGAGACCCTGCTTACAGCCAGCAAAAATGGCCTTGGACCACAGCCTTCCAGACCTATTTGTCATTTTAGGAGTCCTGTTACCAGCAGGCCCCACTTATTTGCCCTTTAAGTTCAGCAGCAGGACCTTCCTTCACCTCCACTAGACTAATTGGAGACGGCCTTCTTCAGGATACACATGAATTGTTCAGCCATGTGGTATTCAAGAATGGTATAGTTTAAAGATGACTTTTCGTAGGGGCGTCTGGGTGGCTCAGTCAGGTAGGCTTCTGACTTTGGCTCAGGTCATCATCTCATGGTTCGGGAGTTTGAGCCCCGCGTCAGGCTCTGTGCTGACAGCTCGGAGCCTGGAGCCTGCTTCCGATTCTGTGTCTCCCTCTCTCTCTGCCCCTCCCCTGCTCACACACATACTCTCTCTCTCAAAAATAAATAAACATTAAAAAAATTAAAAAAAAGAAAGATGGCTTTCCTAGATAAAGATACTAAGTTGCTCTTCTATTCATATCAAGATAGTATTTTTTCTAACTATGTACTTATATGCTATTTCTCTAGATACTATTAAATAGTACTCCTATAAATAATTAAGAACAGTATTGGCCTTTCCAAAAATAGAATTAGTGCTTTATGAGGTCTATTTGTCCTCAGACTAAAAATTTGGTGGACATTTGCCCAGTTGAGAGATAGGAAGGATGGTGTATTCCAATAATTCTTGGTTTTTCATCTTCTTCCAAATGAACATTTTGTCCCTGGCTTTTAATGCAAATGACAAAACTGAAAGACGTAGATGACTCTTACAGTCACATATTTAAAGGCGACTTCTCTGGATATTGAAACAGTTAGTGAAGAGAAGGGAATAGAAGAAGCCAGCCATTCGTTTACCTTGCTCTCCTTTACAGCCTTTGTTGCCTTTTTCTCCAATTGGCCCAGGAGTTCCCGGCCTTCCATCCTTGCCTGGTTTACCTCTTGGTCCACAGGGTCCTAGGCAGAAAACCAACACTGTGTTGAATGGTTCATACAGGAAAAAACAGGGGTGGCCAGTCATCCCAGATACGTGGGACTTCTCCAGTTTCGGCAACGAAAGTCTTACAAACTGAGCCACAGACAAACTCGGACAGTTGGTCATCCAACTTGTTACATCCTACTTCTCAGGGGGAAAAAGAACCCTCAAGAATGGACTAGAAACATATGAGACAACAATGGTTTAAAATTGTGCTGCCATTTTGCTTCACCCTCTTCCAGAATTTGTATGCCCTTGTATTGAACAACATAATAAGTCATGGCTCTTTTATATCACAGAAGCAATTCAGGCAAACTTAGAACACAACAATTCCATTCAGAAGTCTATTACAGTATGCTTACCCTATACAGAGGGGTTAGTTCAATTTCCATACACCAGTACTTTGATAAGATTTCATAAGATTAAGCATATATTTGCATTTACTACTCTTCCAAGTGCTCTCCAAAGTGTGAGAAAACTTCACACACATAGAACTCAGGTTTATTCAGGTAATCGTTTTCAAATAAGAGCTCTAAGACCAATGGTTGTCACAGAAGATAGAATTAATACTTGATCTTAATGAAAAAAAAAAAAAACAACCGTAAGTGCCTAAAGTGTATTTGCTCAAGCTTATACACTGCACAACAGGTTTCAATAGAGTCAATATTTTCAATAGACTCTATAGTGCTTGCTTCCAAAGCACTTTGTAGGTATTTTGGTTCAACCACTTGCTTGTAATCCACGTCAATACAGTCAGTTCCACACCTAGGATTCCTGGTGGCCCCGGTGGCCCAGGCTCTCCTTGCATCCCTGGCTCTCCAACAGGTCCAGGTGGCCCTGGGCTTCCCGGGAGGGAGATGATCTTAACTGTGCCAGGGTCTCCACGTATACCTATTGACATGAGCAGAGGAAAACGATGGGTTCACTGATGGGCTACCCTTTCTTCATGAAGAGCAATACTAAGGAGAATAATATTTACCGGGTGGTCCTTTTGGCCCAATTTGCCCTGGAGGTCCGACTGGTCCCAGAAATCCTGGATTACCCTTCTCCCCTTATAAAAAAAAAAAAAAAAAAAAAAAAAAAAAGCAATGTGATTCCATGTAGAACAGTGGGTTTCCCAGCTCTTGAGCTTTATGATCAACTGTAAGGACAGACACTGGGAGTTAGGACTGGAGGTGATGGGGCTCTGTGACAATGGCTACAACTTCTGGCATTTCATTTGGACCCAATCAATCATGCTTAATGTTTATTTAAAAATATATTCTAGAAGTAGGCATTAAGATTTTGTATTTTAGTATTGAAGAGGAAGAGTTCATAAAGTTCACTGTTTCTGTTCAGAAACGAATTTAATATTTAAGGTAAAGCATGAAGTGACATTAAACCTATTTTAGTGCTTACATCAGTTGTCATAGTTATCTACTTTCTTAGCTTATTTCTCTAGCTTTATTAAGAGCCCATTAGTTATATTAGGGATTCTCATGAACACATATGGAATATTTGCTTTCATGTAAACCATCAAAATGGTATGATTTCTCTCCCAGTCTTTGACATGAATAAAAGTTTACCAAGAATCACTGATTTGGAGAAATACTCTTTTTTTTTTATCTTTATTTATTTTTGAGAGACAGACAGAGTGCGAGCGGGGGAGGAGCAGAGAGAGGGGGAGACACAGGCTCCAGGCTCCGAGCTGTCAGCACAGAGCCTGATGCGGGGCTCGAACCCATGAACCGTGAGATCATGACCTGAGCCGAAGTCGGATGCTTGGTGCCCCTGGGGAAATACTCCTTTTAAAAATCTTGAAATAATATAGGCGTTACGTCTGATTTCTTAGAAAGACTTTATGGTATTTATGGAAGCAATACAATCAAATATATTACCAAAAGTTAACTGGAAACTACACTCTAAATTATCCACTTGGTATCAGAACCTCAGGAAAATGTCCATATTTATTTAAACACATCAGAAGAAGCCTAACTGTTTTTCCTTCTGAGGATTAAAAATTTTCATGTTCCAAAATCTAAGAGAAAAATGGAATATGTTTCATGGAACACATTTCAAAAGAACGGATTTTTTGACTCTCCCCTCTAAATAGCTCTAAATATTTCACCAGGATGTTTGTTTCTTTAGTGGGGCCCTTGTATAATTTTTCCAATCTTAGATATTCCTGTTCTGGGAGGTGGGGAGTGACAGGTGGGACACATGGTGCCCAGGCTGCCCTGTTCGCCCCCCCCTCCCCCGTGTTCACCCTCTCCCACCATGTCTACTGGGACTCCTTGGAATCATCTGCTTTGATTTATTCTTAACGAATTTGCTCCTTGGAGAGTCAGTGGTTGAAAGTACCGAACAGGCTAGGCTCTCTTTGAACTCCACCTTGTCCTCTCTTGGACCCGGAAAGGGTTTACCTTTGTGAAAGTGTGGCTTTGTTCCTTTTGGCTACACTCACTACTTAACACTGTATAGTCTGTGATAATAGATTCCCTACTGTACAGAAGCAGTGACAAAGGATTTAATCAGTGAAGACAACAAATAGAATATTCAAAGCCTTATTTAAGGTCATAGCATCCTTATGGAAGATTTGAGAAATATTTTCTGAAACCTGACATTTAGATTTTTGTGCATGAAAATTTTACACTTACGACCCCCCGAATTATATTTCTCTTCTGATTATAATACATGTGCCAAAAAACCAAATACTTAAATCTCACGCAGAAAACTTTACTTACCCTCCCCCATTAACCGTTTGGTAAATATTTGTTTAGATTTTCAGCTTTTTAACATTATAACACACACGCAAGTGAAAATAAGCAACTTCAAAGCAATAGTGTTGATACTGATGTAGTTCCCCATCCCCAACCCAACACACATCCGTATTCTCCCAACATACATCAGTATTTCAGCGGTCACCACTTTAAACTGTTTATTTTTTAGTTTTTCTACAGTTTCCATCCTTAAGGCCTGAATTTAGTGTTTAAGACCCCTGGGGCTGGGTTCTGGTGGTCTTCCTTCTTTACTCATAACCAAGGTCCTATTTGCACCCTGTCTGTGATGACTGGAGGAGTTCCGTAAACATTTGTGTGCCCTAAAATATAAATCACAATCATCGTCTTTGTATCCAAAGAGTAGTGCACAAAAACAGTACCTTTTACACCTGGAAATCCATGGAATCCCGGATCACCTCTGAGCCCTGGCAGACCTGGGGCACCTGGTGCTCCCTATAGTTCAGGTAAAAGGGAGCAGTACCAAAGACATAATTTTAAAAATCACAATTGTCACTGTAGTCCTTTTTTTCTTTTTTCTTTTAGCAAATAGGATATAATACATTAGGTCAGAATGAACTGAGGTCCACAGATACCATTTTTACCTTTCAATCCAATCCTCCTATAGTTCCTCTGCCACCTAGATCTCTCCTGAGGACTATCATTTTCTTTTTTTTTTTTTTAAATTTTTAAGTTTATTATTTGAGAGAGGGGGAGAGCATGCACACAAGTTGGGGAGGGGGAGAGAGAGACAGAGACAGAGACAGAGACAGAGACAGAGAATCCCAAGCAGGCTCTGCACTGTCAGTTCAGTGCGGGGCTTAATCTCATGAACCATGACATCATGACCTGAGCCGAAACCGAGTTGGATGCTTAACCGACTGAGTCACCCAGGCGCCCCGAGACTATCATTTTCAATAACACAGAAGCAAAAACTGCCCTCAAGGTCAAGAGCAAACACAACTTCTGGGTGTTAATGTCTGTTGTAGGAGTGTGGAATACAACTTAATATTCTGTATCCTACATGGACCTGACCAGTATCTGGAGACCTTTCGGGAAGAGCAGGCACTGGATTGCCAGAATGAAAATTGTAATTTTTGTTTGTAATTTTTGCAAAGACAACAGAGCCCATATTGAATTGTAGCACCCACCATCATTGTAACTAAGTTGGCAGAGTTATAAATTACTCCCGGCCCGAGTGGTGGTGGAAGTAAGGTGTCCAGGGATTGGGAACATGAAAGGGTTATCCGGGACACTTTGACATGCACTTTTGGCAAGGATGCAAGTGATCTGACCAGGAGACGCTCCCTCCTTGGGCTCATACTTGCCCTTGTAGCCATGGAATGCTCAAGCAAGGCCACAGGAGAAGGGGCAAGGGATCAGAGCTTCAGAAAGGAGCTACATGACAGAACGTAAGTGAAATCTACTATTACACTGTCCATATGAATGGAAACAATACTATTACTTGGAAACAAGGAACTGAAGGTCATTAAAAAGGCCAAGAATAACAAAACTGGCCTCTAAACCAAATGTCTTTAGAGCAAGAAGACCAAAGAAGGAAAAATCCTGTACCTTGGATCGGGTGGTGTCAGGTGCAAAAAGGCGGGAGAGAAAATGGAACCACCTGGTCAAGGACTCTCAGGCTCCTGAGGTCTGGCCTATTGTCCAGAAGCAGAGGTAATCGGGGAGGAGGGGCAGATGCCAGGCCCCGCCCTTGGGTGAGGAGGGCGCAGCTCCATTGTTAAGGGCACAGAGCCAGTTTAGGCATCCATCGACAAGAATTATCTTTCTTTCTTTTTTTTTAGTTTTTTTTTAAATTTTATTTTAGAGAGTACTTGTGTAAGCAGGGGAGAGGAGCAGAGGGGCAGGGTGGGAGACAGAGAGAGAGAGGGAGAGAGAGAACCTTAAGTAGGCTCCATGCTCCGAGCCTGACGCCAGGCTCAATCTCACAAACTTGGGATCATGACCTGAGCCGAAACCAGGAGTTGGACATTCAACTGACTGAGCCACCCAGGTGCTCCAAGAAGAATTATCTTTCCAGTGCAAACGTAGAAGCGCTGACTGACCTTGAAAGCACCAGAGGACTTAAGAGAGATCGCATTTCCAAACAATACATTCCACAGCCCAGTGTCCTTGAAAGGACTTTCTCTGTGATTTTAGGATCAGTGTTTGCCACTTTCAGAGAATCATGGAAAACATGAGAGAGATCTAAGACTGGGCAAATGTCTTATTTTTTAAAAAAAAAAAAAGTTTTAAAAAGGTAGACGCTGGAAACCGAATACCAAGAGAACTTAAGAGAACTTCCCATGATTCCTCACATGCCATCATGCTAAATAAAGTACCTCATTGCCCATCACTGATGAAAACACAGAGCAGCTATGACATAACTCTGAATTCCTCATCAATCTCCAAGAATTTGACGTAAACAGGGGGAAGACAGGTTTCTCGAATATGCTGCCAAGAAGAAAGTGAGGGAAGATGGCCCAGGTGTTGGGTGAGAGACTGAATTTAGAGAACTTCATAGTCTGGGAGCATGAGCCTAGATGAACACAATGACAGCTATAAAAAAGAAATTTGAAAGTTCTGCATTTAAGTCACAAACAGACAAGAACTGGAAGTAATGGAGAAAACTTGGAAGTCCTTCATAAGGAAAAGCGTGTGCATACACACACACACACACACACATACACACACACGCTCTGGTTGACCAGAAGCTGACTGTGCAGTGACAATGTGGTGATGTGGCAGCCAGATAGCCCAAGGTTGGATTATAAAATGGTGGTGTTCCAGATGGTGAGAGTCTTCCCTCCTTTAGCCACTCTGTGGGGGTACTGAGTTCTTACTCCCAGGGGGTGTTTGTCTCAGGGGCTGTGTTCTAAAAAAATTTTTTTCATCCTTATTTATTTTTGAGACAGAGACAGAGAGAGAGGGAGAGAATGAGCGGGGGAGGGGCAGAGAGGAGGAAACAGAATCCAAAGCAGGCTCCAGGCTGTGACTCGGGGCTCGAACTCATAAGCGGTGAGCTCGTGACCTGAGCTGAGGTTGGATGCTTAACCAACTAAGCCACCCAGGTGCCCCTCAGGGGCTGTGTTTTTAAGGGAGATGTTGACCAACTGTGATATATTCAGAATAGAGGCAGGGTTGACAAAGGGTTAAACTGAATTTGCAAAACGCAGGTATTTATCAGGGGAGAAAATGCTGAGAAGGAAGTGGCAGCTATTTAGAAACCCTGGAAGTTCCATCAAGGGGAAAAAGTAAATAGACATTCAGGGGATAGCACTGATAACTTTCAAAGTATATTAATAGAGAAAAATGATATTGTCCTCTAGAGTGATCCCAAACTGTTAGGTGTTTTAAGAGTCCATTACTGAAATTGTTCGGAATCTAAACAAGAAAAGGTCAGGAATGACATGGAAAAGGGTCCCCTAGAAACCAAACTTCTAGAGGCCAAATCTGTCCAACTCTTAGGATTCTTTGAACCTCCTGGACTCTGCCCTTGGGTGCTCAGAAGCATCACACATGGGTATTTTTTTGTTGCCTCTGAGGACATCTGATCCTGGCAATTAATGTAGAAGAATATAAGAAGTCAAAATAATTTCCCACACTTACCGGCTGACCCGGTGGCCCCTCGTCTCCTACAGTTCCAGGTGGACCTCTAGGGCCAGGCTTGCCCAGAAGCCCCTTGTCTCCTTTCAAGCCTCTCACGTGACTCCCTGGAGGTCCCGGAGGACCAGGGTCACCTGCATTTACAGAGAGCTGGTCAGTATTGGGCAGTGGGGGCACCTGGCAGGTTCTGTCGGCAGGTTTTTTTTTTAATTAAAAAAAATTTTTTTTTGATGTTTATTTATTTTTGAGGGAGAGAGACAGAGAGAGTGTGAGCAGGGGAGGGGCAGAGAGAGAGGGAGACATAGAATCCGAAGCAGGCTCCAGGCTCCAAGCTGTCAACACAGAACTTGATGCGGGGCTGGAACTCACGAACTGTGAGATCATGACCTGAGTGGAAGTCGGAAGCCTAACCGACTGGGCCACCCAGGCGCCCCGCTGTCGGCAGGTTTTTGGACGACGGGCACAGCCTGCACCCAGTGTGACCTTGCACATGCTTTCTGTTGTGGGGTGTTGATGGACTTGTGGTTAAGACAGAATGAGACAAGGCCAGGGAAGTGCTGGCCGAAGGCAGGGGCTGTTTGTCCTTGGTGAAGGTCTGCCAGACAGGGTCTGTGCCTAGCCTGGTACTCGATCCATAAGAGCAACTCAGTAAATCTTGGGGATGAGATGCATCTCTCTCTTTTAGGCTTATTAATTTGGTGTGCTCGCTTCAGCAGCACGTATACTAAAAATGGGCTTATTTATTTGGTAATTACTAATTGTCAAACAGATCCCCTCTGTCCCCATCACACCAATAGCCGTGGTGAGCACCAGGTGATGTACGAGAGCGTTGACTCACTATATTGTACCCTTGAAACTAAGATTACACTGTATGTTCACTAACTGGAATTTTTTTTAATGTTTATTTGTTTTTTAGAGAAAGAGAGAGCCTGTGCAAGCAGAGGAGGGGCAGAGAGAGAGGAGGACAGAGGATCTGAAGCAGGTTCCGAGCTGATAGCAGAGAGCCTGATGCGGGGCTCAAACTCATGAACCGTGAGATCATGACCTGAGCCAAAGTCAGGCGCCCCAGCTAACTGGAATTTAAATAAAAAGTGAAAGAAAGGAAAGAAAGGAAAGAAAGGAAAGAAAGAAAGAAAGAAAGAAAGAAAGAAAGAAAAACTCCAGCAGCTTTGCTGCTCTCCGCTAGAGCAAGCAGGTAAAGACCAGAGGGAAAAAGAAGCAAAGAGGTCACACCAGGGGAAGGTTGAAAGCTGCTGTTGTCAAACGTTATTTTCATTCTTCTATCTTATTTAAAAGTAGACCCTCTACCTGGGTTTCCTCTGAAGCCTGGTGGACCTCGATTTCCTTTCTGGCCAGGGATGACTGCGCCAGGAAAACCTGGGGGTCCTGGGAGTCCCGTCATGCCGGTGGGTCCCCACGGCCCGGCATCTCCCACTATCCCTTTCCTGCCGGGGAGGCCGGGTAAGCCTGGGGCTCCCCTGTCTCCTTTGGCTCCTGCAAAGGAAAAGGTTTGGTAGGTTTCTGTAATGGCCTTCTACTTGGAGTTACAGTTTGGGGTTACCTCTAGTAACGCAGATGCTGTGCTTAAAAGGCGTTAAGATTCGCAATATAGTTTTTGAAAGAGGCTGGTAAAAGAAATACAGGTCTATAAGAAACTGAGTCGAGACTAATTTCTGCCTTAGTTCAGTCTTTTGATTTTGTCAAAGTCACTTCACTATTATATGTGTCAGTTTCTCTTGTTCTTTTTTCTTTTTTTTTTTCTTTTTTTTTTGAGAGAGAGAGAGGGAAAGAATTTTAAGCTGTCTCCATGCCCAGCAAGGAGACTGATGTGGAGCTCGATCTCGTGACCTGGGGATCATGACCTGAGCCAAAATCAAGAGTCAGAGACCTACCCGACTGAGCCACCCAGGTGCCCCAGTTTTTCTTACTTTAAACACCTAATGTAGCTCAGTCTTTAAAGATCAAGTGAGATAATATACAGATGGAAAAGTGTAGTGTAACTCTGAAGTCTTGTGTCACTATCTGCTTCAATTAATATTATCTGATGAACTTTAATTACCATGACATTGAATAGAGAGAACGTTCAGAGCTAAACTTCCTGGCATTGATGTGTGCATCTGAAGAGTCACACAGCTAAACCCAGACAAAGGAACAACAAAGTTGCAATCCCTCTTCTCTCCTTTCTTCTCCCCCATAACACAAACACACACTAGTCTGGAAGGGAAGGCGGTGGCTGGGGGTTTGGAATTACCAATGAGGATTCCCAAAAAGTCACCACTTAATTACTAATATTCTTCACCTTGGAGAACCTTCAAGGAAATTGGGCTTTGACGTTCATGAATGGGAAACGTATGAACTGCAAATAATCACTCCCTCCTATTTTTTCTCTCTGTGTTATTCTAGAAATAGTGAATGCACACAGGTAGGGGACAGGAAGAAGAAGGATGAGGCTGCTAGCACAGGGAAGGGCTTGGGACGTTATCGTGCAGGAAGGCAGAGTGATGATGAAAATAAAATGGATGAATATTAAAATATTGAATATCTAGCCTTTGTCTACCATGTTCTTTAGCTTTTTTTTTTATACTTGTAATTTGTGTTTTTCAAAGAAAGTGGTTAGATGGCTTCGGCTCACTTGAAGCTCTGAAATGCTGGGTATTTGTACAACAGAGTCTGGCAGTGGTCGGAGACCCCAAGATGTGGTCTTAGGTTGTATGGTCCATGCCCATAAAGATGCTTCTTTGTTTCACAGTATGATTTCATTTTAGCATTTGGGAGTCTCAATGAAGTCTTCTCCGTATTTAGTTATCCTAGAGGGACTGAGGCACTAGTCATCTACTTACATAATTGGGCTAGTTGTTATTTTTTTAAGGCTTTTTGACTTAAGGTATGATTATTTTATATTAAATTTTATTTCCAAACAAATGCCAAAGTATTCTCACTCCAAATGGTTAAACTTTGAGCTTAGCCTAGGAAAATGAACGGAAACTCTCCCTTTGGCCATAATTCTAAAACCTGATCTGTGAACGAGACCTGGAGAAGCCTCCCTGCTCGTGGAGGAAGGTGGGGTCCAGGAAGTGTGAGGACACTGAGCTCAACCAAAGAGACAGTGACACCACCAAGAAACAAATGGAAAAGTGCAGCTCTTGTAGACTTTCACAGTTGAGCTCACAGGTGGAGAGGCAGTTCCTGCCCCTCTGAGCTTCTCAGTAGGACCCAGCTACTCCCTGCTGGTTCCCGCGAGCATCGCTACCCAGAGGTCCTCAATAGGAAGAACGCTTTTTGCTAATAAAATACTCCTGTCCGCAGGACCCACGTCTGTGAAGGGTCCATAGAAGATGCAAATGATCTAATATTTCTTCTGGCAAATTTCTCCACAAAATGGAAAAAGTTTGAAGAAGCTGCTTATCTTGTAAAACACTGCCATGAGAAATCCGGACTCAGAGTCTGTCAACCTAAAATCTTGTAAATACTTTGAATGACATGTTCTGCAAACTGCCATGTTTGGCATTGAGAGAGTTACTGGTAGCCAGCCCTTACTAAAAAATAGTCTGAACCACAAGCTGGCCCTGGGGGTGGGAGTCAGACCCATGAAGATAACAGGTGGGAAAGAATTCGTGTCATCAGTGCATGTTATTCCCACCCTGCTGCCCCCTGCTCAGAATAGCAGAGAGGGGTGCTCACAGAGAGAGGGGTGCTCATGGACAAGCCAGCAATTCCCCCTACACCCTTTTAGGAGGTGATACATTTAAACCACGCCAACAGCCACAACCAAGGACTACATAGGAAGTCTTCTGATTTTTTAAAGACTTTCGATGGAAAGAAATTCCAAAGTTGGATCACAGTTTCTGATTCATTCGCTTTGCAATGGTGGTCATAATTTTTAAGCATCTTGAATACTAAGAATGTAAACATCTTATATTACCACTGGGACTTCTTTAATTCAATATGTTAAGTTTATTTTATATACCAGGCGATTTTGATTAGATTCTGTCCTTGAAATCTAGATCACCAGGGTCGGGTTGGGGGGGGGGGCGGTGGGTGGGTGAAACACTGCTCACCTGGAACTCCAGGGCTCCCTCTGGGGCCTGGAACTGCTTCCAGCAAACCTGAAAGAGAGGAGTTTTGTACCTGAGTGTTTTATATGTGGTTGATTTCATATATTCTGCTTGGTCAGTTTCACTGTGGCAACAGAAGGAAGTTTAATCACCACACACCCAGAACACATTAAAGATCATGGATTCCATTGGAGAAGTATCTCTAGAGCAGCGAAGGATTACAACGGCACTGACCATTCAATGCACAATGAAACCAGTGGACCCAAGCTTATGAGCAACGTGTACCTGTTTCTCCCTTTTCTCCTGCTGGGCCAGGGATTCCATCACGTCCCTGGTTGCCTCTCATACCCATTGGTCCGGGAGGTCCTGGAAATCCTGGAGGTCCTGAGAAAAGAAATGCCATTCGAAGAGAGGGCATACTTCCTGGCAATGGCCTGATGTGAACACTGGATATGTGGAATTCTATTAAAGGTGCTCCTTCCCCCCGCCCCCCCGAACTGTAGTTATGTGATGCTCCCTTCACAGTGAAAACTATGAACAGATTTATACTACCATGAAGATCATCACTTCAGAAGGTGGAGGCTGGCAGATCTTTGAATTAGATAGGTATCAATACCTAACCTCATTTT
Source organism: Lynx canadensis (assembly GCF_007474595.2). Taxonomy (NCBI): domain Eukaryota; kingdom Metazoa; phylum Chordata; class Mammalia; order Carnivora; family Felidae; genus Lynx; species Lynx canadensis. The sequence continues at coordinate 209,780,093 of NC_044310.1, read as the reverse complement.
TTTTTTTTTTTTTTTTGGTCTGGGGACTGAGTAACTGGGAGCTAATTTCTAAGGAGCAGCAGATAGGTATGCAAAGATTCCAGCCTGAGGAGAAACTATGCCTCCATCCTGAAGGGGAAATAGACAAAGTACAAAAATGGAACCTGGAGGGCCTTTTACTCCTGGAGGACCGGGGAAGCCTTTAATGCCTTTTAACCCCAAATCACCATCAGGGCCCGGCTTTCCTATAAATAAAGAGAGAAGAGAAGGGAAAAAAAGAATAGCACAAGGTAAATGGTTACAACAATGGCAGAAATAGTCCTTTTTTATAGCCACCTGTGCCTCACACTGGCCTTCAGGCCCTTCGCCAGAGAAGCAGAGCAGAGATGTGTCGAATCACTTTCAAACGTGTTTGTGCGCCGCCCACGTGGGCCACTCAGCATCTGATTTATGACTTTAACTGGGAGTTAACAGCAAATCCACTGAACCTTTCCGTATTTGAAAAGACGGTTTAAATGTTATCTTTCAGTAAGCTGCAACCCAGTAGCCTGGTGGTTGTTTTTAATAAAATAAAACAAAAACTTAAACTCAAATTTATAGGCAAATGAGAAAGAAAGCCAATGCTCAACCTGAAACCATGCCAGGAAAAAAAAAAATCACAACAGTGCCCCCAAATTCACGTTGAAGTCCTTAACCCCAGAACCTCCGGAGATCACTGTATTTGGAGATTGGGTCTTTAAAAAAAAGCTATTAAGTTAAAACAAGGTCACTAGGGTGGGGCCTGATCCAATATGACCGGTGTCCTCACAAGAGGCATTGATTAGGACACAGACACGCAGGGAAGGAAGATCATGTGAAGACATGGCAGGAAGTTGCCCAACTCAGGAGAGAGGAAGAAAAAACCATCCATGCTGACATCCTGAGCTCAGACTCCAGACTTCAGGACTGTGAAAAAATAAATTTCTGCTGTTTAAGTGCCCTGTCTGTGTTTTGTTATGGAAGCCCTAGAAAAGTAATACGAATATGCGGTTGGGCAATGAACTAACATTTACAAAAATTTTCTTTCAAGTTTATTTATGAGAGAGAGAGAGTGGGGGAGGGACAGAGAGAGAGGGAGACACAGGATCCGAAGCAGGCTCCAGGCTCCGAGCTGTCAGCACAGAGCAGGACGCGGGGCTCGGACCCACAAACGACGAGATCACGACTTGAGCCGAAGGGGGACACTTAACCTACTAAGCCACCCACGCGGCCCAATGAACTAACATTTTGTGTCTCTAGGCTGAATTCTTTGAGACAGAACTTAAGTTTTATGGACAGGATCAGGTTTTTAGATGTCAGTCCATCCAACTGGCTGATCGGGGCTCCTCCTGATTGATTTCCCGTTCCTCAGAGTCTAAGAATTTGATGATCAAAGTTGAATAAAAGCAATCATAGTACAAACACCTAAATAGCTTTCAATTCACGCAGATGATTCTAGGAGGTGAGGGCTATGCTGAGTGTCCCGCTTCCGGCTTTCCGAGTTGTAAAGCCAACGCTCACCTGGGTGACCAGGACTTCCGGGGTTTCCAGGGGCTCCCTCAGGTCCAGCAGGCCCCGAATGTCCAGGTGCTCCAGGTACCCCTCTTTCTCCTTTCCTTCCCATGTCACCTGGAAATCCTGGATCTCCCTTAAAGTCAGCCAAACACCTTTAGAATTCTCATATAAGCAGGCTATGTGATCAGAATTGAGTATCGACTCTGCTAGCATTTAGTTAGTGATTTAGTTACTGAGTTAACGATTCCTATTAAATGTCTGCTGATGCAGGCACTGTGACAGGGGCCGGGGACAGGATGGCTACAGGATTTGCTGGAACCGGTGCAAAATGCAAAGGCAGGACGCTTAAATGGCAGGAACAGGGATAAGCAATTCCTTGGGTATTGAAATTGGAGGGATGAACTCATAAGCCAATAGCTGTGTGACAGGCATTCTGAGCTGTGGAAACGGGATTAAAAAAACCCAAATCATCACCTGAAAACACAGCTGTATTTTCAATGCTTTTTGCCCACAATGAATCTAGACACTTGCTGATACTTAGAGACTCAGCCCCCTCGCTAAAGCATAACGACTTCAGTGGCCGGTATACCTTTGGTCCCGGTGATCCTGGCCTTGCACCTGCTGAATAACCCGGCTCTCCCTTCTCTCCTTGGAGACCGTGAACACCTGGGAGGCCTGGCCTTCCAGTTAAACCTGGTAGTCCCAAAGCTCCCCTGTGTCCTTTAGGACCTGCAATTAGGAAAGAGGTCAGGGAAAATGAAACATTCTGCTTCTCACTTTTGTATAAACCACCTTTCTGCCTTTTTAGAATCACTGATACGTTGAGTAGTTATCATGGGTGATCTTTACACAATATGAATATTTGTTTAGTTCTCATCTGTGTTCTAATTGCACACAGTATGTTTGTCTAAAAGTAAATCTAGTTTTACACCAACTTTCTACCAAATGGGAAACCGAAACAACAAACCATACAGAAAATCTAGAATAGAATTGGGCTTTCGGCTCACGGACAGGACCTTATCTCTTACCTGGCACCCCCATGATCCCCATGCTTCCTGGCACGCCACGTGGTCCTGGTGCCCCGGGATTCCCAATGTTGCCTGGATCTCCTCTGGGGCCTGGAGAAGAAATAAATAGTCACATGTCCTGCACAGTTCCCGGACATAGTAGGTGTCAGTAAATATTTGTTGCTTGTATGAATAAATGAATTCTAAGCAGCCAGATCAGCTAGGTTATGTCCTTGTGTAGCTACCTTTCTGCCTTCAGATGAGGAGGGGACTGAGTACCCAGAAAAGGTGAAATTAGAGAACTTTAGATTCTTGTCAGCAGGCCTGGAGTTCAAACATCAAAACCATTCTAGGACCAATGCCAGCAGAAAAGAGGGGGTTCCTGCCACCATATCGCAATAAATTTCCAAATGCAATACTGAAGTTTTACTGCCACGTAACATATTTTGTCACTGATGTCATAGAGAATAGGGGGCTACTGTAATTGTTCAAAAATTTACTTTGCAAACTCAATAGCATGTTTAAAAAAAAGAAAGGCAAATCCAGAAACCTCTAAATCATTACCTGATTTTCTTCTATGATATATGATACTGTGATAAATTATAGTTTATAATACATATCAGCAATGTCAAAATAACATTTTTGGTGCAAATATGGAACATTGGGGGTGCCTGGGTGGCTCAGTCCATTGAGCATCTGACTCTTGATTTCGGCTCAGGTCATGTTCCCAGAGTTGTGGGATCGAGCCCTGCGTCGGTCTCCACACTGAGCATAAAGCCTGCTTGAGATTCCCTCTCTCTCTCTCTCTCTCTCTCTCTCTCTCTCTCTCTTTCTCTCTCTCTGTCCCTCCCTCTCTCTGCCCCTATCCCCCACTTGTACTCTCTCTCTCTTTCCCCCTGCCCCTCACCCCCACTTGTACTCTCTCTCTCTAAGAACAAATGTTCAAAAATGGAACTCTGTGTAAGTTAATATTTTTTAGTTAATATAGGCTGACTATAAACAGCTTCATTCTGATTTAATTGTGAAGCAAATTTCTGCTGGAACACTATGGGAGCAAAATTCATATTCAACCCAGTAAGTCAAGAAATACATTTTTGTTATGTTCAGACGTAGGGAAACTTAACTCCTGATATTTCTATCAGAGAATCTGCTCTACCTGGTGGTCCTGGTGGTCCAGGTGGCCCTTGGAGTCCTTTGAAACCTGGTAACCCTGGAACACCACGGTTTCCTTTCTCACCCAGCTTCCCTGCAAATCCTAAAGTTAAAAACCATGGATTAAAAACACAGGTTAGAATTTTATCAGACTTAGTTCAATCCTGGCTAAAATTGATGAGACATTATTGTAATACATCCATAGCATTTTTATTAAGAGCACAGGCAGATGTGGGCTCTTTTCAAAGAGGATTAAATGAGATAATATACGTAAAGTATTAGCATCGTGCTTGGCATGAGTTAGTTCTTCAGTGACACTAGCAATGATGATATTTACGCTTCATTTTAAGAATGAGTGGCCTAGGGGCGCCTGGGTGGCTCAGTCGGTTAAGCGTCCGCCTTCAGCCAGGTCATGATCTCGAGGTCCGTGAGTTCAAGCCCCGCATCGGGCTCTGGGCTGATGGCTCAGAGCCTGGAGCCTGTTTCCGATTCTGTGTCTCCCTCTCTCTCTGCCCCTCCCCCGTTCATGCTCTGTCTCTCTCTGTCCCAAAAATAAATAAACGTTGAAAAAAAAATTTTTTTTTAAAAATAAAAAAATAAAAAAAAAAAAAGAATGAGTGGCCTAAATATAGCTTCTTAAAATTTTTTTTTTCTTTTAGTAACGACAGAGGACCATTTATTACACGATTCTTGTCCAGAGCATCTCTTTCTCAAATCCATTGATTACAATGACCATTTATTAATTAGTACATGACAGACATCATTTTCTTTATTTATCTTATTTAATCTGCAGGCAATGTCAGTCTGTCTTTGAGCCTTTCTAGAATGGGTGTAGAGACGACCAAACTGAGCCTCTGTGAAGTCAACGGACTAATCTAGAGTCACAATCAATGAGTGATCATGCTGGGATCTGAACCCAGCTGTGCAGTCTGCGATGCTTGCAAATTTCCCACAAAACTGTCCTACTTTCCCTAACACATGGCTTTGATCGCTTTACTTTCTGGCTCAAAATGGTCCTTGAATCTGTGATACCTTTGATGCGGGGCAAATTACAAACTCCTTCCATGGTATCCGAAGTACCTTCTGACATGTCTGTGGCCCGGCTTTGTGCCCTTTCTCAAGATTCCCTTCCTTGGGCAGTTTTCCTGCCTATATCCTTATTCATTCACATAAGCACTGAGTATCTAATTAATAGACAGGTGTTGTGCCAAGTACTGGAAACATAAATCATGTTCCCTTTTCCCAAGTTTTTAGTGTTTAATCAGGGAGTCAGCCAGGTAAATACACAATTACCACCCAGTGTGATAAGTTCTGTAACAGAGCTGGGTACAATATGCTACAGGGAAGAATTTCTGTAAGAAGGGACTGTGTGTGTGTGTGTGTGTGTGTGTGTGTGTGTGTGTTAAAGACTGAAGAGGCGCCAGTTGGGTGGAAAAACCATGAAACAGGACAAGATGCCCAGGCAAGAAAATAGCACATACAAAGGAATGACGAGGAGCAGGGGGTTAGATTATTTTCTTTTGTAACACTTTTTTTCTATCGATGTCATTTATTACAATCTAAAAATATATATTATTTAGCATGTTTCTGCTTTGGGCTTGCAGGGGGTTAGCAGGCCAAATCTGGTTTGGTGTGGTATGGCTGCAGGGCTAAAAATGTTTTTTTTACATTTTTACACTAAACTCTAAAAATGACTATGCAACAGGGACCATATCTGGGGCCAGAACCCCTGAGATGTTTACTGCCTGGCCCTATACGTAAACTGTCTACAGATCCATTGATGTCTCTTCCCCCCTTTTCCCCCACTGAACTGTAAGTTTCCTCATGACCAGGACACTACCTCTGCTTTGCTCACCTCTATGTCTTTAGGACATAATAAAATACCTAGTCAATAGGTCCTAAAAAATAATTGTTGAAAAATTATCTGTCATGTGGCTGGCGAGGTACGCAAAGGGCAAGTGATAAAGAAACTTTGTATGCCAGTCTAAGATTACTTTTTACCATTCTTGGCAAAAAGGTGGTTTTGATTTAAAATTGACTAGGGGCAGTTTAAATACAGCAGACCCAAATGTAGAATTAACTTAGAAATAAAAAGTCATGGGCACCTGGGTGGCTCAGTTGGTTAAGCGTCTGACTTTGGCTCGGGTCATGATCTCATGGTCCGTGAGTTTGAGCCCGGCATCAGGCTCTGTGCTGACAGCTCACAGCCTGGAGCCTGTTTCGGATTCTGTGTCTCCCTTCCTCTCTTGCCCCTCTCCCACTCCCACTCTGTCTCTGTCTCTCTCAAAAATAAACATTAAAAAAGTTTTTAAAAAGAAGTGAAAAGTCACACATTAAGGAGACAACACGTAATTGTGCAAGGAACGCCAAGACCCAGTTCTAATCCAGGATTGGGCCACCAACTGGCTTTGTGACTGAGCAGAATGTTGAGTATCGGTTCTCACGGTCTTCATTTGTCAACTACAGGGATTTTCTTGGATCATTCTTAGTCTCAGAACCAGCGTGATGTTCTGGTTCTACACAAAAGGAAGGCTGTACCTTTGAGGCCTGGTTCTCCTTTGTCCCCCAGTAGGTGGGATATTCCAGAAGGCCCCTGGGGTCCTTTGTCTCCTTCTTCACCCTGGGCTCCTGGGTGCCCTTTCTCACCCTTTGCTCCTGGGATTCCAAAGTCACCTAAAAAACAGGAGTAACAATGTCAGTTCCTTACTTCTTGAACTTGTTTGTAAGGATTCGAAAGTTAACAGTGCTTACCATAAAACAAAACAAAACAAGACAGATAAACCAAAACAGGCAGTTATTTAAAAGCAGTGGCATAAGATTGCAAGGAGAAAATTCGACTCCATTCAAATGGAAAAAGGAATACAAAGAATAGCAAAATCGAATACGTGGTTCTCTCAGAATTATATTGCCCTCAAAGGGTAAAACATAATTTATTTTTCCGTTATGTAAGTGAACATTGCTCCTTCCTCCTGTTCTTGGGAAGATACTCCATCACTTACCCCTCTGTCCTGGGGTTCCTGGGTTTCCGGGAGGCCCCGGAGGACCAATGTGTCCCGGATAGCCCATCATGCCAATCGTTCCTTTTTCACCTGTGGAAACACGTTAACACAAGATAGCTCAGATTGTGCAGAATGACAGAAGTGAAAAATTCCATGAAATGAAATGTTATACTTTTTTTAATGTTATTTATTTTTGAGAGAGAGAGGCACAAGCAGGGGAGGGCCAGACAGAAAGGGGCACAGAGGGGTCCGGAGTGGGCTCCATGCTGACAACAGAGAGCCCTATTGGGGGCTCGAACTCACAAACCGTGAGATCATGACCTGAGATGAAGTCACACGCTAACTAACTGAGCCAACCACGTGCCCCTAAAATAAGTTATAATTCTAAAGAGAGTTGAAGAAATGATTTCTGTAAACAGAAAAATAACCATATTTATCTAGGTGATTGACCAGTAAACATTCTTTATTAAATTAGGGTTGCGGCAGTCATGGGTAGCAAATCACATTTGCAGATGAAAGTAGAACATGGGGGGGGCGCCTGGGTGGCTCAGTCAGTTGAGCGTCCGACTTCAGCTCAGGTCATGATCTCACACTCCGTGAGTTCGAGCCCCGCGTCAGGCTCTGTGCTGACAGCTCAGAGCCTGGAGCCCGCTTCAGATTCTGTGTTTCCCCCTCTCTCTGCCCCTCCCCTGCTCATGTTCGGTCTCTCTCTGTCTCAAAAATAAATAAAAACATTAAAAAAAATTAAAAAAAAAAAAAGAAAGTAGAACATGGTGAAGTGATGGAGTGCTCCCTCCTCCCAAACCCTGTGTGGCTTTCTATTGTGTTCCCTTATTTTATTTTCCTCACAGCAGCTGTTGACTATTGAACTTAGTTTTTATTTTTTAGTTATTTATTTTTATTTTTATTTATTTTTTGGGGGGGGGGAGAGAGAGAGAGAGAGAGAGAGAGAGAGAGAGAGAGAGAGAATCTTAATCAGGCTCCATGCTCAGCACAGAGCCCAATGTGGGACTCATTCCTATGATGCTGGGATCATGACCTGAGCTGAAATGAAGAGTCAGATGGTTAACTAACTGAGCCACCTGGGCACCCTGAATTTAGCTTTTAAATGGATTTGTTATTGTCTCTCCCATTGTCAGAGGTGGAATCTTGTCCACTGACATGTTTCTAGTGCTGGCATGTGGGAGAAGCTTAATAATATAAATGTGGGAGAAGCTTAATAATATAAATGAAAGAATGATTCGTAGATTAAGTTGTTTTTCTGGGTTCTTCTCTGGAGGAATGAGATGAATGAGGTCCTTATGCTGTGACTATTAGAATATTCTTCCCAAACATACAAACTATAAAAACAGTGATGAAATAAAAAGAATGATAAGGGAATACTAGAAACAACTCTATGTCAGCAAATCAGGTAACTTGGGGGCATTCGCACAAATTCCTACTGAGGCACAGATTACTGAAACTGACTCAAGAAGAAATAGAAAATCTGAGTAGACCTATAACAAGGAATTCATTTGGTAATGTAAAAACTTCCCACAAAAGAAAGCCCAGACTCAGATGACTTCACTGGTGAATTCAACCAAACATTTAAGGAATATCAATTCTTCACTAACTCTTCCAGAAAATACAAAAGGAGGGAATACTTTCCATCTTGTTCTAGGAGGCCAGTGTTACCCAGACACCAAAACCAGACAAAGATATCACAAGAAAAGAAAATGACTAATATCCATTATACATATAGATGCAAAAATTCTCAAGAAAATACTATCAAATGTATTTTAGCAGTGGCATATAGAAAGGATTGCACAGCCAAAGTTGTCATACTCTGGGTAATTGTGAAATGTGACCATCCCACCACCAACACTGACCCCTTACAAATAATTCAGTAGGAAACACTTATACTAACTCAAAAAGAAGTGTAGAGTCAAAAGCCTAAGTCTATGTCCAATTTTTACAGCCACCTTAAAAGGAAGAAGACAGAAGAAAAATAAAAGCATAAAAAAGGATACCTGGTGGTCCTAAAAATCCTGGATTTCCTGGATATCCTTTTTGACCAGGTGGTCCCACCTCACCTCGATGACCTGGCATCCCTGGTGGTCCAGGTTCTCCAGGAAAGCCTGACCTATCCAAGCCTGGAATACCTGGGTCTCCCTTTGGCCCCGTTTCACCTCTTCTGCCTAGGTATGAATGAATGAATGAATGAACAAATGAACGCACAACTGCTTTCCCTACCAACTCCAGAAATATTTTTTATGAGTATAAATATTTAGCTGTGTGATTATGGGCAAACCACACACTCATCTGACTGATTGGCTGATTTCATCCCCTTCTGTAAAATTTCTAAGATCACTTCTACGTTTAACATTCTGTTTCAGTGATTCATGCAGTAATAAAAGTGTAGAGTTTAGATCTATTTTCTAGTCCTGCAGACATATCCTGGGACTGCACTTTATGACTGTAGCTCAGTCTTTAACCTGCAGAATAATACATACAGAGCCACCCACGTGGAGGCGAGCCACCAGATACTTCTGGAAACAACAACAGCACTACGACAACCATTAATCTCTTAGCCCAACATTGGATTGTGAACATAAAAGCAGGATGATAGCTCATAGGCATTAGCTGAGCTCTAAACGATTTTTCTCAGTTCACAGATCTGAGAAGAGCCAACAAAATAGAATAAGTTTCACACAATCTGGGCCATCTAGCCTGCATAATTTAGATTTATTTCATAAGCTTATTTTATGTTGCTTGGGAAGCAATTAACTACATATCAAAATTTACCACTTTATATACTAATGAAGGTAATGATAAAACTTTTTTTCTGAGAGTTTATATGCACATAAATATACATGTAAATATACATATATGTGTATACATCCTCAATATGTATATATACTCAGTCATGTGTACAAGGCACAAACCAATTTTACTATACTAACCTGAGGTCTCTTACTCTATAGATGGTACTCACTGCAACAAATCGACGACAAGGTTTAGATGGCTAAAATAACATTCCCCGCTGAACAGTGGTCAGCACTTGTTGCTGGACAGTTCCCATGTTAAGCAGCAAAGTGCAGAGCCGGAGTCTCAAGTCACCTATCTGCCTAATGACTAGCTTCAAGGCCCTCCTCTTACCTTGTTGACCTTCCAATCCATTTAATCCTGGAAGTCCTTGGGCTCCCCTGGGACCCTCCATGCACCTTCCTGGGGGTCCTTTTTCTCCAGGTGGTCCAGCCTTCCCTGGATCCCCTATAAAACAGAGTCCCAGAATATATTCAGATGCCAAAACCCAAGGTCCTAGTACAATCATTCTCTTGTAACTTTCCCCCCCAAATTGAACCTATATTTAATACCGTGGATATGACTTTTTACAGAGGAAACTCACTATAAAGGACAGAAGGAAGGAAGGAGGAAGGAAAGAAAAAAATAAACGTAGGGCAGTGATGTTGAATGGAAAAATAATTAGGACCCGCAGATTCTGTCTGTTGAACTAGAAGTTTGAGAACTCTTCATCCTAGTGCACTTTCAATTTGCTGTCTTTTAGCAGAGATCGCAGTGGAGAAAAATAATCACATGAGCCACTGTACCTTGTGGTCCATCAAGCCCTCTGGTTCCTGGAATTCCGGGGAGACCTGGATGTCCAGGGGGTCCAATTTCTCCATTTTTCCCAGAATTGCCTCTTTCTCCTGGAAAACCTGGCATTCCTGGTTCTCCAGGCAAGGCTAGTCCCGGCTCTCCCTGTTCCACAGAAATCATGTTAGTTTTACTATATAATGCTTCCAAATCCTTCTTGACTACCAACTGGTCTTTAGGGCTATTAAATGGAAAATAATCTGTTCTGGGGTGCCTGGATGGCTCAGTCAGTTGAGTGTCCAACTTCAGCTCAGGTTATGATCTCACGGTTCATGAGTTTGAGCCTCACATTGGGCTGTCCGTGCAGAGCCTCCTTTGGATCTTCTGTCCCCCCTCTCTCTGCCCCTCCCCCACTCATGTGCATGCATGCTCTCTCTCTTTCTCAAAATAAATAAACATTAAAAAAAGAAAAAAAATCCATTCTGCACAGTCACCACCATGCTATCAACTTTCCTATTTCAACTCTAGTTGCTGAATTTTCTATTCAATTATGCTTAAGCATTCTTGAGGCTATATAACTCTTTTAGAAGGGTGAAATTGTCTGGAAACAGTCTAGATATCTCTCCTTTTGATCGCTTTTCTCCTAGTTATCCACACTTCCTCTTAGAGTCCTTCCATTTTAAATACTCTGAATGCTTCTGAAGATTAAGGAAGAAATAGAGAGGCAAATTTATCTTCTAACCCCTTCTATTTTCCTTTCTAAAAGGGAGGGATGGTTCAGAAGAATATTAAAAAGTATTTAATTCCTTTACCATCTACAAATATATAGATAATTTCTACACCCAGAGCATCCTACCTGGCTGATTGTAATTGCCCACCTCCCTCATCATTCCCACCTGCCCCCCACCACCATCAGTCTGAGTTTTAATTCTTGAAGGACCTTGGCTCCGGGGAGACCTGGTTCTCCAGGTGACCCAGGCTTTCCCATTTCTCCTGGACAACCTGGTGATCCTTTTGCTCCTGGAAAACCTTGGTCTCCTACAGAGAAAAAACAATAAAGGTTGTAGGATTAGGCTTAGGAAAAGATTCTGAGCAGTGTCTCTGTTTTATCTGATTTTATCTGATGTTTTTTTTTTTTTTTTTTAATTTTTTTTTCAACATTTATTTATTTATTTGGGACAGAGAGAGACAGAGCATGAACGGGGGGAGGGGCAGAGAGAGAGGGAGACACAGAATCGGAAACAGGCTCCAGGCTCCGAGCCATCAGCCCAGAGCCTGACGCGGGGCTCGAACTCACGGACCGCGAGATCGTGACCTGGCTGAAGTCGGACGCTTAACCGACTGCGCCACCCAGGCGCCCCATGATTTTATCTGATGTTTTTATGGGGCAAGTTGCTAGAAATGTTTTTATGAAAGTTTGAATGATGAAAAAGCCAACTGCTGGGGGGCCCCGGGTGGCTCAGTCTGTTACTTGATTTTGGCTTGGGTCATGGTCTCGCAGTTCATGAATTCAAGCCCTGCATCGGGCTTTGTGCTGACAGTGTGGAGCCTGCTTGGGATATTCTCTCTTTCTACCTTTCCTCTGCCCCTCCCCCAGTCACACTGTCTCGAAATAAATAAATAAACTTAAAAAAGAAAAAGTCAACTGCTAAATTAGCAGTTAAAAAAATTCTGTTTCAAATCAGATCCTCAATTTAAAAAATGACTTTCTCCATTTTGTTGTTTAGGATGGCTACAATTTTGATTTGGCAGTTCTTTAAACCACTGATCCTGGTTGCCAATTTGGCAGACTTTATCTTTTCAAGTTGTATTTCACATAAAGCGTACAGCCAAATGAATTTTTGCAGGTGTAGAAATCCTTGAAGCATGACCCAGATCAAAATAGAAAGGCTTTCCAGCGCCCTGGGTAGCCTGTCTCAACATGGGTGGCTCAAGAGAATTACTTCCTAATGCCATGAATGTAATGAATTAACTTTTTTCTTATATATTTATAATAGGAGAACTGAGGAAGGAGTCACACAGATCATTTTCTCTGTTCTGTGGTTCAGAAGAGGAAACCCTGGTGGGGCAAGGCTGTGGTCAGAGCGTTCTTTTGTGCCCCTAATATGACCAATTTTTAATTTCCCATTAGTTCATGCATTATTAGGTTCAATTTTGAATTTTGAATCTGTACTTTAAAGGATTTTCTTAGGCTATTTCTTGTCCCCATGGTTGAGTCTCCTTCCAGAGGGTAAATCCATGGGGTTACAAGCTAGGATGCAATTTCTCAATGCAGGGTCCAAAAAGAACTAGGCAAAATATGGGCCAGGCTGCGTTACTTCAAAGATCATTGGGAAGACATCCAAGAAATTAGAGTCTAGGACATCCTTGAAACTATTACATCTTCCATTTCAAATATTCATGAACTGAGATCAATATTTCCACATTTGGGCAGAACTAATGCACTCCAGACACTGATGACATCTCAAAGAGAACAAGAACCAAAAATGGATTATATGTTGACACTTTAAATAATATTGAAACAAACATAAAGTGATTATAAAATCTGAAAATCTATGCTACAATCCAGGGACCATGAGAGCTCATACGCCATCCTGGGCAAAACTCTGATGTATTTATTAGGTGACTGTCTTCTCTGTATCTGGATTTCTTTGGAGTGTTTTCCCTTTGATGGGAAACAGCATTTGTTCCCAAAGGAAAATAATTTCTGTAATTTATATGGGAGTGTACAGGACAACCAGTTACTTGTGATTTAATAGTTATTTTTTTTTAATTATAAAAGAAATGTATAAAGTGAAAACATGCATAAATGTAAAGAAAGTACAGACATTTATTAAGAAGTAAAGAAAAAAAATTCTCACAGTTCCACACTCAAGAAGAATCACTTTTACCATTTTTATAAATTGCTTTCCAGATGTTTCTACATATTTTAAAATTTTTAGTTGAGATGAGATGTATAGTATGAATTCTGCCTCTTTGCCTAACATCATAGTAAGATTTTTTTTTCTCATTTAAGATGGATGAAAAACATTATTTTAAACACCACATTATGGATCTTTTCCATGTTATTCATGATATGTATTTATATTTTCTTTTTTTTTTTAAGTTTATTTATTTTGAGAGAAAGAGGGAGCATGCAGGGGAGAGAGAGAGAGAGAGAGAGAGGGAAGGAGAGACAGAGAATCTCAAGCAGACTCTGCACCAACAGCACAGAGCCGGACACAGGGCTCAAACTCACAAACCGTGAGATCAATACCTGAACTGAAATCAAGAGTCGGAGGCTTAACTGACTGAGCAACCCAGGCACCCTTGCATTTATTTTCTAAACATCCACAATGATCCCTATGTTTTAAAATTTGTAAACCTACCCTTAGGTCCTGGGGGCCCAGGGAAGCCAATTCCTGGAATCCCTGGTTCACCATCAGGCCCAGGAAGACCCGGATAACGACATTTTCCTATGGATCCAGGGATACCTTAAAGACACACACACATCCACATAAGGTACTTCCCTTCATCTTGCCTTGAGACAAAAAGTCTAAGTTTCTGTGTCATCCTAGGCCTTTCTGGAAATTAAGAAATAATTTTAATATAACCCCAACTGTATGCTCTTCCTCTCCATTCTTATCCAGTGTAGCTCAGTTAGGAGCTACAGATAATGTTTAAGATAGAGCTTAATTCCTAAAAAGAAGTATTCTAACTGTCTTGGACTACACACGTCTCCCTCCATGCATACAAAATTAAGTTTTAGATCAAATTGGCAAAGCAGTTACATTTTCAAATGAAGAAGAAATGGGGACTATCGTGATTAGCCACTGGCAAACGTCACTTATTCCCCCACCAAAAACCCATGAAGACTGTTCTGCTCTTGGGTTCCTTTTAAGTAATTATATCAAGTCCTTTTTTTTTTTTTAATCAGAAGTACCAATGGGGAATAATTTGGCTAATCTCAAAGAACAACAAGTCCCCTGCCTATTGGCTTGTTATCTGACCAGACTCTGGCCTCTGCATTCTTTTAGAGCCAATAAATATATCTTTTCCTTACAAAGGGGACAATATTTTTCTAGGACAATCAGGATGCCATTTGATGTCGTGCACCAGACATGACAAAGGGGATACTCACCAGGCGGACCTTGGGGGCCAGCACGGCCAGGGAGCCCTGGAGGTCCTGGGGGCCCTGGGACTGGTGTCGAAACACTGAATTCTCCCTTAGGACCTTAAGAAAGTTTGTGATCATAAGACTGGTGTGCATTTTGAAGCTTTTTTTTTTTTTTTGGTTCAGGGGGAGCAAATGTAATTATAAGGGGTTTATAAACATATCCCAAGGAATATAAAAAATAGTTTCTGCTTCCATAGGCTTTAAAACTGGCTTAAAGATGACCAACCCATTGAAACTTTCTTATTCAATTGATGAATATTTATAAGCATTTACTATTGTCTAAGCTTCAATTATAGCCCAACTCAATGCCGTTCCATTGAAAGGGAAGCTATTCTAAAAAAAAAAAATCAATGATATGGAATTCAGTGTAAATGTTAGTGAATATTTATTTGGTAGGTTCTTTATTTATTGGGTGACTAGTTTTCACAGGAAGAAAGTATGGCACGCTGAACAAAAGATCAAGTGTGGCTTGGGCACATATCTTAACCTCTGTGGTAATTTCTTCATGTGTCATTGGGGAAATAATGCCTACCCAGTCCACAAAAATTCGAGATAATGTGGCTATGCTGGCCAACATTAAAAACATGTTAGTGATTTGAATTATCCGTATATTTATGGAAAAAATAAGTTTATAGTAGTTTGATGGGAAAAACTTCACGATAATGTATTTTACGACAATGGAGTCCTTCACTAGAAATTCACATGTAGAAAGAACAGAAGATTTGAAGATGGATTAGAAGAGAGATCAGGAAAACTTTTTCTGTAAAGAGCCAGATAGTAAATAATCTGGGCTTTGTGGTCCAAATGGTCTCTATACCATAACTCAACGCTGCCATTGCAGCATGAGAACAGCCAGGAACAATATGGATATGAATGAGGGTGGCTACGTGCTAGGAAAACGTTATTTATGGACACTGAAACTTGAATTTCATATAATTTTCATGTACCACAAAGTATTATTCAAAAGATTTTTTCCCTAATCATTTGAAAATATAAAAACCACTTTTAGCTTGTGGATCATACATAAATACGCGGTAGGCTGGATTTAGACTATGGGCTGCCATGGTTTGCCAATCCCTGGATTAGAATAGCAGCCTCAAAAGTAAGGTGCAGAAGAAAAACACATATATATATATACACATATACATATGTATATACATATATACATACATATATATGTGTATATATATACATATATATATAGTCACAAAAAAAAGCTTTACGCACATGTGTGGACAGAAATGCATGCATACAATGTAAAAAATATACAGAAATGCTTGGGGAGAGGCACTTACATATTTTTTTACTGATAAGGGATACTATAAAACAATTTGGAGGCCATTAGTTTATTGAGTCTCACCCTTTAAAGTGATATTAGAAGTAAGAAATGACATGGTGGCATTATTTGTTGAAAACTGTCAGCAATGTGCAATTCTTATCTTCCGTTATGTTCTCTGCCACGGATAAACATTGGGGATCAGATCCCTCCTGAATCCACCAACTATGTTCAGTACACGTGGATCCCAAAAGTTACTGAGGCTTTAGGACTATTGTCAGAAAACTATTCTTCATTTATCTTAGATATTTTGAAGTTTTATTTGTAAACCGTCTATTGGATTATGGGTCAAAAGAATAAATTTGCAACAACATTAGTGGACCCTTGAGACTCAGAAGGGGCTTCTCAGGATCAATTTCATAGATTTCTGCCCCCCCCCCCCTTTGTTTATCATAACTGATTGCCACTCATTCCATCTATTTCTGTTTAGCATATGGAGATAGACTATCTTAGGAAATTTCAACTGAACTTCTCAGTAACAGAGAAAATACGTTTTCTCTGAAATATCCTACATATTCTTTCTGAGTGTCTATGAGTTGACATATTCTACTTATTAGAAGTAAGTTTCTATACATCATTTTAGTCTTGAGGGAGCTTTACTTGCTCTAGGAACCATAGACCCACTCCATAGGAAAACAGGACTGGAAAGAAAACTAACCAACCGGCTTCTCCAGGTGGTCCGGGGGCTCCAGGAATTCCTTGGGTACCCTTTGGACCAGGCTCTCCCTGCGGTCCATAGCCTGGTGGTCCAGGTGGTCCTGCAGGTCCCGGGGGCCCAGGGGTGCCGGGATCCCCTGGAGGACCCTGGTCCCCCTTCTCACCAGTCAGGGCCTGTGACAACAGGAATATGTTTGGATGGTGCTTCATTCCAGTATCTCCTTCCACGGGTTAATCTTACCGTGAATACGAGTACCAGATAAGCAGCCAATGAGAAAATTTTGAATCAAAAAGCAGGTATTTGAAGGGAATTGTTACTAAAATGAGACCGCTCTATGGTTTCTGCTGTTCTGTGCTCTTTGGATTTCAGCAACATTTCATTCACTCGAAGCCTCTCGAGACACACACTTGTGTCTTCTGGTGGGATGTCATATGTAGAACAGCCCCTAAGACTCTGTTCAAATCAGCCAACAGTTCAAATAGCTTTAGAGCTAACATTCGTGTGAATAGCGTATTTCTCAACTAAAACCAGCACAGCAAACTTTTATTTGTTTGTTTTTTACCGGGTGTTTTCATTACAAAGGAGATTCAGGTCCAGATAGACTGTATTCATTTTTTTCCTTATAAAATATCTTTTGCTAGATTATGTCTTAAGATTTAATGGTAATGGTGAAAGCATACATATATAAGAGGTATGTTTTATACCAACTGTAAAAATACTGACTTTCCATGATTATATAGCTTAAATTGAATAAAATAATATAATTGTAAAAAAATATCTTTTTGTAATCGCATAGGGCCATAACTCTGGAGATGATTTGCGTATTTTAAACAAGTTAAATATGACATAATAATTGAGTTCTTCTTCCATCCCAATATGGCCTCAAATAATAGATTTGACTGGATTTTTCATTGTTCAGGATCATTGGGTGACTCGGTGTTTTTATGTTTTTTTCGTTTGTTTGTTCGTTTTTCCTTCTTCCATAATGACAGGGCATAAGACTCCACACATTACCTCCTTGAGGTTTTTCTTACATTACTTTTACTGGAACTTAATAAAGAATTAGCAAGACGCAAATGGAAGCATCATGTGAACTGTACTAGTGCTAAACCAAAAGAATTCTAGACTCTGTCCCTCTATAAGCATCACTACCACCCGGGGTGGGGGGACAGCCTGGCTGTTTCCCAGAGTCTGAGAAGCACTGGCCCTGCCAGCTGCTCTCAGCCCAAAAGTATTTTGTAGTCAAAAAGGTATAACGAAGATTATAGGCCACATCTAGATCTTGGGGAGCCACACTTTATTCTGATATTAACGGGTCTGTAAACAAATGTTTAAATTTATTTGCCAAGTTTTCCTGTCCGAGGTGGGACTCTTTTAATTGGATAACACCGATGAACTCTGGGAGACACTGGTATTTCCTGGGGCAGGCTGGGAAGCATGGCTGGCAAACTTCTCCCAGATATACCGGGGGAGGTGCTCAGCCTCTGCCCCCTGACATCTTCAAATAGATCCCCGTAGGAATCTCTCAAGTGCACATGTGAGACATTCTATCCCTATCCCATGAAAAGAGAGAACTTACCTAAGCTTAACTATTTTAAAGGACAAAACATCTGATCTGTTTATTTGACTAACCTCCTCCTAAAATTGTGCTTTACGCATTTATTTTTACTTCAAAGAATGCATATTGCCTTCAAGATATTGATCAAAACGTTCCCTTATTTATCATTTTCTAAACTTGTCTATAAACTCATTGGACATAAACGTGGAATTGTAACTTGCGTAGGAGACAAGGTCATTATCGATGTAGAATTTTATTTGGGCTAAAAGCACCATTGAGTGCTACCTATGTGTCAAAATACTACACACATGTGTTGGGGTTAGTACTGCTCATTTGAAGATGCCTCATTGTGTGGTTAGAGGGACGCACTGTGCTGAATGGCCAAGGATTTTATGAATGGAAAGTACCCAATGTGGTAACTTCAGAGCATATCAGTTGTAGGGAGGGTAATTTGAAAAAAGTTACCAGATACCAACCGGTTCCCCTTTAGGTCCTGGTGATCCTTTTACCCCGGGGGTTCCAGGAATCCCATCCAAGCCTCTTCTTCCAGGATGCCCTCTGAGCCCAGGGTCCCCTGGGGCACCCACTTGTCCATCAGGTTGAGGTGCTTCCCCTTTTTCTCCTTTAAGTCCTGGATCCCCCTGAGCACCCGGGAACCCCTAGGGCGGTACAGAAACGAGTCTGCATTGCAATTGGGTACAGCTGTTCTTGTGCCAATCTTAAAAAAAAAAGTCAACCAGAATTTTTCAAGTGTAATGAACATGGATATTTTTCAGACACTTTCTTTAGCCTACAAGTATAATTTCAAGCTTTTTTCCCCTCTCTATTTGCTTTCAAAACTGGAATTCAGTTAGCACAATTCAATGCAACACACACAATAATATTGGTCAATATGACACAGATATCATCGTAACTTAGATTCCGTTAGAATATTGGAAATTTTAACATGCATCTATGGATAATTTGATTGAAATATATATCTCTGTATAACTCTCTGACTCACTGTGATAGTCAAAACTTTAATTTCTAATAGTTTCTCGAGGTATAATTTACATATCATAAGATATATCTTTATACGAATACAGTTCAATGATTTTTAGTACATTTGTACATTTATGCTACGATCGCCACAATACAGTGTTAAAACATTTCCGGTACTCCCTCGGATTCCTTCAGATCCATTTGTAGTCATGCCCTGTCCCAACCACAGCCCAGGCAACCAGAGATCTGCTTCTAGTTCTGATCCATTTCAAACGATTCAAAGTTCACTAATTCATTCACTTATTCACACATCATGCATTTATTCATTTAACCAAGTCTCTATTAAATGCTCTAATATTAAGTACTCTTTGCCAGGCACCAAACTGATAACCTATGTGTGGTGCTACTGTACTTCCAGAACGTGCTGTTATCCAAATTGAAACGAAAGCTCCCAAACCATGAAATCTTACTGGATATCCGGGAAGACCCGCACTTCCTGGGGACCCTGGGCTTCCTTTAGTGCCAGCTGGCCCTTGTCCGCCTGCAAAGCAGTGAATTATTAAATATTTGTTGAACACCAACTCTGAGTAGCCCAGGTAATGCAGGAGTTGCAGGAAATAGGCTGCTTTCTTCTGAGGAAAGAAAGACAATTTCTATCTCAAAACACAGAGGGCAGGGAGAGGATGAGAGTAAATAACTGGAATAAGAGATGATGTAAAAAAAAAAGCATTTAAAAAATGCTTGCCTCCCTAAAATTCTTGTCTTTATAGTTTTAAGGAGACAGGTTTATTTTTTGATCAAAAAAGCAATATATGCTCCTTGTGAAAAACAGATTCAGAAAGAAGAGAATAAAAATCACTTATAGATCTACCACCAGAGGACAATATTTGCTAAAATTTTGATGTATGGCACTCTTAAATTTTATATCCATAACATGCTGAATGTATACATGGCATTTTGGAATCTATACATATGTCAATAAATACAGATTTATAGCTTCGCTTTAAATGGCCGCAGAGTAGCCTAATGTGTGGATCAACCAACATTTATTCAGCCAGCTGCTATTTTAGAATTTGGATCATTTTTCAACTTTTCAACATTGTAGTAAACAATGTTATAGTAAATATCTCTAGATAGTTAGTGCTCCAGATTTTTCTAATAATTTAAATTTCTAAAAGCGTAAGCGCAAGACAAAATGGACACAAACTTTTCTGAGGCTCTGGGCATCCGTTGCCAAATTGCATTTTGCTGTACAATTTTACACTTCCTATATGCATGTAAGTGTATCCGTAAGGATATACTGTAAAGACCCTTTAGAGGGTCTTTTGGGCGGATCTCAAGCCAATGTATTAATAAATGGATATTCCGATTTTATGTTTTGCAAGATTCGAGTCAGGGTATGCTTTTTGATAGTAATCCAGATGCTTCCACTGTTTATGTATCTTCTTTGAGCTGCACCTGTAGTATGTCAAGTGTAGAGAAATCAAGGAAAATACAACACAACTACTGGGTCAGCAGCAGCGAGCTGCCCACCCACATTCTACCCTTGGGTCACTCAAGGGGAATGTAGAAAAATAATCATTGCTTCATCATCCTTCCATTCTTTCCCTCCCTGTCTCCCTTGCTCCTTCCCTTTCTGTCAGTTTTTGTTTTAATAGAACATTTCACCTAGAGTCTTAGGCACCGAATAGGAACAGCATGAGGGACAGAGGGCCCGTTATACCCACCCTTCACCCCCTCTTTGCCTCCCCCGCTTCTCCCCTCTCAAGCCTGTCTCAGAGAGTCAGGGGGCAGAGATGGCAAAGTAACGAAGGCATTTATAAAGGAACAGGAATGATGTGAGCGTGGCAAAGGACCCTGGCTGAATGCGTGTCCTCTCTCAGCTGGCCACAGTGCCTGCACCTGCCACCATTAGCATTTCTTCTTTGGACGGTGACCCCACTTCCCGAAGCCCCTGTGCCAATGCAAATGTCTACCCGATGGTGGTAACATACAAATATTCCCTGATTGGTGTTGCCAGGTAGACCTTTGGATTCACTTGCTTCAAAGGGAAGCCCCTGGCACAGTGACTGAACGATGCCAGCATAGAGAGCAGGAGCATGGCTCAGGAGGAGAGTGGATTTCAGTCCAGGCTTTACCACTTATGAGCTATGCCACCTTATGCCTCAGCTTCCTCATCTGTCAAATGGGGTCAATGACAGCACTTACCTGTAGGACTGAGGTGAGGAATAGGCATGGAGGTCCATACGACACCTAGCAGACCAAGGTGGTCATGGCAAAACCAGGACTGCACGTGAAACCGTGTGACAGAGGCCCTGAGTAGCCAGGGGAGAGGCACCAGCGGCAGAGGAACCCAACTAATGAGTAGAGACTTTCTCTACCTCGAGATTTTTGTCCATGGCCAGTTCTGTGACCGAGAAAGGGGAGGTGGGACAGCAGAGACAGTGGACAGTCTGAAGCAACCCTGTGGGGTGGGGAGTCCTGGTCTGACACGGACGTCCAGAAGAGAAGCAACACAGGCTCTGTTTAGCTCGCAGCATATTGGCCTAGAGGATGGTTTTTTTCTTTCAAAAATGGAGTTAGCAAATTTTGAAAAAAAAAATGAGATTTCAGCTAAAAACCCAAGTTTCTTTCTTCTCATGAAAAAAAGGAAGATTTATCAACACGGGCCTAAAGTGCTGCCAGTAACAACAGACCGGAGCTGGTGCACGATGGCCCCCTCCAATGTGCCTTCCAGTTTACCACAGTCCTCTCCACTCCCTACTGTGCCCCACTGGTGTGCTTTTTTTTTTTTTTTCTTGCATTTGTATCCTTTTTTTTTTTAAGCTTATTTATTTATTTTGAGAGAGAGTGTGAGCGGGGTGGGGCAGAGAGACAGGGAGAGAATCCCAAGCAGGTTCTGCGATGTCAGCATGGAGCCCGATGTAGGGATCGATCTCAAGAACCATGAGATCAAGACCTGAGCCAAAATCAAGAGCCAGACCCTCAACCGACTGAGCCACCCAGGCGCCCTTGTACTTGTGTCCTGAATGAAACAGTGCCTATGCCCATGACTCTACCAAAAGTGGGGATTAAAAAAACAAACAAAAAAATCCCAAACAGACTGAAGAGAATTGTGTCTTTTAAGAAAAAAAAGAGAGAGAGAGAGAGCTTATTTCTTTATGGAAGAAAAAAGTGGTGTGTGTTTGGTATGGCTGCCTCACTCCTCCAAGTTACCTGCTGGATCCCTGTAGGAACCCCAGTCTACAATTCCTGGGGAATACCATGGTTTGCTAGAATTCGGCAACTAAAACGGAAAAGGGGAAAAGGCCAGTTTCTGTGTTATTTCGGCTTACTTTATGTTAACTGAGTATACGTTTGAAAATCTCCAAATTCAGGGAAACCCCATCACTGACATTCAGAAGTCTGATACCTTTTTTTTTTTAACCACCCAGGGAGCTGACCCTTTTGTACCTGGGATTCCTTTCATGCCGTCTAACCCCGGCAATCCTGGGAGGCCCGGAGGCCCTGGGACACAAGGACACTGGATGCACAGGAGGCCTGGTTCCCCTGCAATGATAGCAGCTTGTTACTCATAAACCCACATCTAGTCCTCAGAAAGGACAGATACTTCCTAACCACACAATCATTTATTACATTAAAATGTGTGTGTGTGTGTGTGTGTGTGTAGTGAAAATCATCTAGGACACTGTGCATTGTTTTATGTTGTTGATTTTTATTTTATTTTATATGTATATATATTTAAGTTTATTTATTTTTGAGGGTGGGGAGAGGCAGAGAGAAGAGAGAGAGAATCCCAAGCAGGCTCCTCGCTGCCAGCATGGTGCCCGACTCGGGGGCTTGATCTCACAAAGCATGAGATGATGACGGAGCCGAAATTAAGAGTCGGGTGCTTAACCAAATGAGCCACCCAAGGGCCCCAGACATTGTACATATTAATGAAAAGTCATTCATCTATTAGAACTGCTTACTTTATCCATCTGACCTTCTTAATGTTCTCAGAGGAAATCCTGAGTCAAGCACAAAACATCCTGTATTACAGCCACCTGTCTCCTTCAGTGCCGGATAATACTCATATTCCAGGAACATCCAACAATTTATTGCACGGGTGCTAAATAAATGATTGATTTATAGATAAATGAAAACTTTGAGGTAATTCTTCTGGAAAAGAGGCCAGCCTTGACTGTCTGCAGTTTGGGATCATTGTTGTTTTGGTGGGGGAGGAATCAAATGGGGACAGTTATGATGACGAGCATGGCTTACTTGAATAGAACAACCATTGATTGAACCAACCTTTGGGCCCATCGACTCCTGGGATTCCTGGAAACCCTATAGGGCCTGGAAGTCCACTATCTCCAGGTGGACCTTTGCGAAAAATGATGTCACCTGCAAAAAGACAACACCAGAACTTGATTTTTATCTCTTTATGTGTTTTTGTTCAATTAGCACATTTCTGCACTATGCATTATTTTATACGCACTCCCCCATATTTGTTTTAGAAGCTGAGTCTTTTGAAGGTTCGTCTACACTGAAGACTGAAGCATGGTGACCAGCTTTTCCTTTCTCATTACACATGTGATTTTTTTAAGTTTATTTATTTTGAGAGAGAGAGAGAGCGTGTGTGTGTGTGTGTGTGTGTGAGTAGGGGAGGGGCAGAGAGAGAGAGGGAGAGAGAGAGAATCCCAATGCTCAGTATGGGGCTGGACACAGGGCTTGATCTCACAACTGTGAGATCATTACCTGAGCTGGATGCTTAAGACTGAGCTACCCAGGGGCCCACACAAGTGATGTTTTTTAATACTGGTGCAGTGATTCTTTGAAAGCTCGTTATATGGTTATTTCTCATCATATAATCAACTTGTGTTATTTTATTCAGTTACTTCTAATTATTTCAAGACTATTCTTTTAACATTTTTAGGCAGAGGGTCAAATCTCATTTTTCTATATATCTTGGATACCCTGAATCTTCCTGATACATAGTAGATGCCTAATACAGACTGAGTGAAAAAGTTCTGACAGAATATCATCTGTTTTCTCTGTATTGCTTATTCACATCTATCAAGTTCGTCATTTTTTTTTAACTTTTTTTTTAACTTTTTTAAATTTGTTTTTGAGACAGAGAGAGACAGAGCATGAACGGGGGAGGGGCAGAGAGAGAGGGAGACACAGAATCGGAAGCAGGCTCCAGGCTCTGAGCCATCAGCCCAGAGCCCGATGCGGGGCTCGAACTCACGGACCACGAGATCGTGACCTGGCTAAAGTCGGACGCTTAACCGACTGAGCCACCCAGGCGCCCCAAGTTCATCATTTTTAAAGAAAGTTTATTTATTCGTTCTGAGAGAGAGAGAGAGATAATCCCAAGCAGGCTCCACACTGTCAGCACAGAGCCCTACTTGAGACTCAGTCTCACGAACTGTGAGATTATGACCTGAGCCGAAGGAATCAAGAGTCATTTATCCAAGGGATACAGGTGTCCTGTTTCGAAGGGACACATGCACCCCCATGTTTATAGCAGCACTATCAACAACAGCCAAAGTATGGAAAGAGCCCAAATGGCCATCGATGGATGAATGGATCAAGAAGATGTGGTAGATATACACAATGGAGTATTACTCAGCAATCAAAAAGAATGAAATCTTGCCATTGGTGACTACGTGGATGGAACTGGAGGGTATTATGCTAAGTGAAATTAGTCAGAGAAAGACAAAAATCATATGACTTCACTCCTATGAGGGCTTTAAGAGACAAAACAGATGAACATAAGGGAAGGGAAACAAAAATAATATAAAAACAGGGAGGGGGCAAAACAGAAGAGGCTCATAAATATGGAGAACAAACTGAGGGTTACTGGAGGGGTAGTGGGAGGAGGGATGGGCTAAATGGGTAAGGGGCACTAAGGAATCTACTCCTGAAAGCATTGTTGCACTATATGCTAACTAATTTGGATGTAAATTAAAAAAAATAAAAAGTAAAACAAGTTAAAAAAAAAAAAAAAGAAATCAAGGGTCAGACACTTAACTGACTGAGCCACCCAGGTGCCCCTGAGCCTTTCATTCCTAATGTGGGTCTTCAAGAAAGCTCTTTCCAGTCCTTCCACAAGCAGATGCTACTATAATGCGACAACAAACAGCTCATTCTCTTTGGCTTTTCTGTTCTATGACCAAATTTTTGGTCTTGCCATTTCAAATGTAGGCACAAGGCAATACTGATGAAACTAAATATTTGAAAATGGTACCTATAGCTGCCCCAAATTTCAGAGCAACAAGGTACCAGTGGAAACATTTAACTGAGATGGAATGTGGTCCATGTAATGTCTGTTTGACTTGGAAAGGAAGGTTCGTTTTGTGATCCAGTTTTCTATGTCTTTAGAATGACTGGATAGTTATCTTTAAACAATAAAATCTAACGGCAGTTTTATACTTAATGTAGTCATATGTGTATTTATACATTGATACATTTGTATTTACTTAAACATTTTCATACTCCTGTCATACTCATTTCAACAAATACTTGAGTACTTACAACGTTCCAGCCCCCTGTGCTATGTTCTCGGCTTAAAACAGCAAACTAGACACTGTCTCTGACCTCCAAGAGCTTTGAGTCTTGTAGGGGAAACTGACAATGACAGGTAACGTGAAAAACTCTCCTACTGGATAAGCTCGGGTGTTACAGGATGTGGGCTCAGTGAAAACTCCCTGTTGGGCTTGAACTTGAAGGTGCGACTCGAAGGGCAGACGGGTGTTGTTTGGCAAAAGATAGGAAGCCAGCGTTGTCTTGGAGGGGAGAGGATGCTTGGTGTGCCAGGGAAGGGGCTGTATTACCACAGCACCCCGACTGTGGCACTCATTAGCTACAAGATGTTAGTGTTAATAATTCAGGTAAATGTCTGGCTATTTGAGCAATATTTGAGAAATAATAGAAGCTTCCCTTTAGGCCAATAGCTATTTAAGAAATTATCCCATTAATAAAAAGATACAATATCCAAGAACAGGTTCATCAGGTTCATCTTCCGAAACATGAGCATCCTAAACCCACATCCTGAAAAAGACTCAGAGGACTAGAAATTGTTCACATCCTCAACACGGTGAAACGTTTCAGTTTAGTTTTGCTTTGTTTTCCACGTTGGTTCACGCCATAGCTTAACAGCTTTTGTTCTTGGATATTGTATCTTTTTATTAATGGGATAGTTTCTTAAATAGCTATTGGCCCAAAGGGAAGCTTCTGTTCTTTCTCAAATATTGCTCAGATAGCCAGACATTTACCTGAATTATCTTATTAACACTAAGAGTTTTCCGGATTATTCTTTTGGGTTTTCCAAGTTTATAATCGTACTATCTATAAATAATACATCCTTCCTCTCTTAAAAACAAAATTCCTGGAGCCCCTGGGTGGCTCAGTCGGTTAAGCAATCCGACTCGATTTTGGCTCAGGTCATGGTCTCACAGTTGGTTCGTGAGATCGAGCCCTGAGTGGGGCTCCATTGCTGACTGTGCAGAACCTGCTTGGGGCTGTCTCTCTCCCTCTCTCTCTGCCCCTCCCTCACTCATGCAGCCTCTCCCTCTCTCTCTCAAAATGGGTAAACAAACAAACAAACAAACAGAAAATCCTTGACACGCAGAAAATTCTTAAGGCTATTAGGAGCGTTGAGTACAAAGCACAAGACCTACAAGGCAGCTTCCAGAGAGGTGTTTGGGACACAAAGAGTGACCCACATGTTCCGAGGTTGTGTGTGCCTACTGGCCAACACAGAGTGCTAGGTGCCTTTACAGGTTGATGCAGAGGAGAGGACACCCCCGGGCATCAGAACTTCCAGAACTTCACATCCTCCAGGCGGCAGCTCTGTGGTCTCTGCCCCAACTTGACCTGGCAGGATCTTGCCTCGTGCCCTTGCTGCATACCTCCAGCCCACACGCTGATGCCAGGGCATAGGATGCCCTGGGAGCCATGCCAACACAGCCTGGAAGTGTGTGTGTGTGTATGTGTGTGTGTGTGTGTGTGTGTGTGTGTGTGTGTGGGAGGGGGTGTGGTTAGTCTGGTCCCGTGGGATATATTCTTGACCCATGATTAATAGAAACAGGTGGATAAATTCTTGCCTCTGTTTCCTCTGGGACAGACTGTCCTGAAACAAAGTTAATACAGCTTCTTGGAGGATATTCTCCAGGGACTGAACAAGCAGTGGCAAACTTGGTCACCCCCTTCTCTGCTTCGCTCCCCCTTGCTCCTGCCCCCCACTGTGCCCTCCGTGGGAACTCAGCCTAAAGCTTTGCTGCACCTGCAAAGCCACCATTCCACCAGAGCTGTTTTCACAGTTAATGCGACGAAACACCAGCAGGAAGATGGCTCTTAAGACCCACACGGACGGATGGCCAAGCTGCAAGTAAGCTTCTCCATCGCCACTGATCTGCACACATCTGTCACTTGGGCCATGGCCACAAAAGGGGCCCCGTTAGGTACCTACCTGGTGGTCCTGGGTATCCCGGCGACCCTGTGGGGCCTGGTGCCCCAGGACAACCCGGGGACCCAGGAGGCCCCACTGCATTCTTTCCCGGGGGTCCTCGTTCCCCTTTCCGTCCTTTCACGCCCGGGAATCCAGGGGCTCCTCTGAGGCCAGGCCTTGACGACCCTTGGAGAAAAGAATCATTTTAGCATATTTTAAATTTTTTCCCCGATTCACACATGTTATCTTTCAATTGCAAAATGTAATATATTCTTATTAATAAAAGTTGCCCCATCAAGAGGTATATAAAACATATAAAACAAAGAGAGAATATCTTCCTTCCTTCATCTGTGGCTTTGCTAAACGATCACAGGTCAGCAAAGCTCAGAATGCTCCAGTTCCATGAGGTAATTTATATAATGTATTACAAGGGACTGGGACCGAGTTAGGGGTGCACTGTCGTCTTTTTCTTTAAAAGAACCTCATGATAAATTCTTCAGTATATGCGGTTTTGTGGATGTTTTTTCATCAAAGACTAGAAGATACCAATCTTTCAGTGTCCCAAATGAGAAAGAGAGACCACTGTCACTGGACCTTATTCCCACAGCCAATTGTCTTAGTTATAAAAGGGCGTGATGGGGGGAGGCAGGCATCTCCTGGGAGAGAAGCCAAGCCAGGTGACACAAAGCTCATCTGTCCCTCATAAGGTGACAAGGACATGAAGAGGGGATAAGTCTCGAATCTCTGCCTTGCAAACAGTTTAACTGTGAAGAAGAGAGACCTCACCACCAAAGGGCTATGAAACCAGCAGGGGTAATGACTGATTATTTCTGATTATTGACCATAAAGATTTTGCCATAAAAGCAAATCCATCTGTTTGATGCCCGTTTTAGAGCTTTGTAACTTTTACTCGCTGCTTCCTAAAGGGGCTGATTCATTACTTGGGGAGTCGGGAGTAGAGAAGAAAGTCCTCCCTAATCTTTGGCCAGACCTCTGATACATCCTTTTGTATTCCAACTTGGTGTATTTTTCCATGCACATGCAAATACACATAATATTTATCTGTTGATCTATGTGTTTTAACAGTGGGATTATAAGATACATATAGTTCTGCAATCTGCTTAATTTTAATTCATTTTCAAAATTACATAATAGTTTAATACACAACATGGTATAGAGAAAATTATAATCGACAGCAGGGCTTATCAAATCTTTGCTGCTTTTTTCATGGTTTCGTTTCCTCTACAAAGTGACACGTGATGGCATTACAGTTATAATTAAAGCCACTGAGGTTAATCCTTGATTAAACGTCCTTGAGAGGCAACCACTCCAGTGACTCATGGATGTTTTTATACTTTATGGAATTGTCTGCATGTCTGTAAATAATGTACTGTGAAATTTAAAACTTCACATGAATATATATATATTCTATGTATATATGTATATCTATGTATATACATATATATACATAGTATAATCTATGCATCTTATGCAACATGGGATACACTATGAAAACTCTCTTTTTTTAGCCAGCCTAATGACTGCAAATTACTGTTTTCTACCTCTGTGCCTCCTCTGAGCTTGGAGGCTTCAGTTATTGTGTTACACTTAGTTACAACCGCTGAGAAGTAAAAAAAAAAAAAAAAAAAAAAAAAAAAAAAGCATTTCTAAGTTACTTTGTGTCCATTTTCACTCCCCCCACCCCCATTTCGGCTGTAAATCACAAAGTTAACAATTAGGAAGCTGGAAACACTTTTGGCCCCGTTAGTGAAACATCTGTCCTATGCAAGCAGTGCAAAGGTGATTTTCCTTTTAAGAGCATTTCTGTTGATGCCCTGAGACGCAGGTACCTACCAGCACTTCCAGGAACTCCAGGAGGACCACTGGGACCTATAAATCCGTAACAGTAATTAATCGTTGGCAAGGATATAAACACTCCCCTCCCCCCATTTTTGAAATCTTGGGTGACAATATCGTAATAATCAATAATAAATATTTTCATACTTTTTCTCTACTCCCACAGAGAGAGATAAAGGAAAACTTCGCTGATTGAGACAAACCGCAGAGAAGGAACTAGTCTTAGATGCCTAACATTCAAAAGTGAATCATGCCACCTCTGCACCTTCAAACAATTCCGCAGAGATCTACGAGGAGCCTGCTGTGTATGTGACACTTTGTTGGAACGGTTCAGGTGCTAGAAGATGGTGTTCCATCTCCAATAACATCGCACGGGGTTCTAATTCTTGGACACATGGAAGGGATTTATAGTGACCATATATCAGATTAAAAAAAATCTGTGTCTGTAGCTATACTTCTCTGTCCATTTAAGAATCCTAGGTATTTTTACTCTTTTGAGTGAAATTCTCCTTTGGAATCTTATGTGTATCAATAATTTGCCTCAGATCAGTGGTTCTCGATCCCGGCTACACACTAGAATAATCTGGAGAGCTTTTGCAATCTACCAGTGCTCAGCCTCCCCCCTCTCCCCGCCCCCACCTCCAGACAGTTGCATCAGAATCACAGGGATGGGACTTGGCATGTTTTTAGAAGTTCCCAGGGATTTTGATGTGTAACCAGAGAGGAGAGCTCTTGGCCTAGACCTTTCCAATGTATCTACCCAAAGGGACAGAATCTAATAAATGTGACTCTGCTTCATGGTGCCAGGAGTTGGAAACCCCAGGTTTCAGTCCCTTCTTGTCACTATTATATGGATTTGGTCAAATTACGGTTTTTCAGGGTCTCCATTTTTTTTTTTTTTGTATCCCACTAAGATTGCTGATTCTTTACGTTCCCTCCTCCTGCCCTCTGGCCATTATTAGTGTTTTCTTGTCCGACTTGAACTTCATGCTTGCACACACAAAGAATTTAACTACCTTCTGTGGTATAGCACCTATGGAATATTCATATAAAAGTATGAAAATTAGGAGGCCATGAAAATTGGGAGACCTCTCTTCCCCCTCCCCCCTCCTCCCCCTGCTCCCTGCAAATTCTAGGTCTATAAGCATATGTTACATGTTGCCTGGAGAGAAACACAGGGAAACAGGCAGCAAACGCTTTAGGAAGAAATTTATCCTCACCCTGTGGGCCACGAGCTCCTTTGGGGCCTGGTGGGCCTGGAATTCCTACATCCCCCTTTTCCTGGTATGCATCATAATATTCTGTCTTAAAGGAAAAAGGAACAAATAAAGAGAAAAGATAGCTATTTATGGAGAGCTCACCAAATGCCATGTTCCAATGTCTTTTATTTTGGCCCAAATGATATTTTCCTTATCTTCCTGAATTCATAGGTTTATGTGTTAGCAGAAATATGGTAGCCATATATACATAATGGATACATGTAAAGATAAGAGTTGATGTTTCTGGTATCATGGTATCATATACTTCATGGGCTTTCAGCTAGAAATACATTTTATGATGTGACCCAGCTCACATACTCATAGTTATAAATATACATACATACATATCTAGATATGTGTGAATACGTATGCAGAAATTGAAGTTTCACAAACAGTGACTTACCATTTTGACATTTGATCAATGCTGATTTTTCAGTATATTCTATCTCACCTAATTTTTTTTAATGTTTATTTATTTTTGAGAGAGAGAGAGAGGGGAGGAGCAGACAGAGAGGGAGACACAGAATCAGGAGTAGGCTCCAGGCTCTTGGGCTGACAGCACAGAGCCCGATGCGGGGCTCAAACCCGCAAATCGAACCGCAGGATCATGACCTGAGCTAAAGTCGGACGCTCAACTGACTGAGCCACCCAGGTGGCCCTATTCTATTTCACTTTTTAAAAACACTTGTCCTCATGGGCTAACTTTATTTCAGAGTCTGTTGGGACCCACACATCAAAAAATACTCTGATTGTTTCTTTAAATTTCAGGATACCAATGACTTGCAATAATTGAGGACTCTTGTTTCTGACATGCTCAGTGGACCTACTGTTGGTCTTTAACCATCTACTTCGTAAGCAGAATTTCCAAGGACGATAATAGAAACTGGCATTAAAACACATACACACAGCAAACTGGGAATGCTAATTCCTCTCCAGCGCAACTGGCAAGGAGATTTCATTTAGAACTTGGTACATTTATCTTAAATGAAAGAAGAGGGGAAAAGAAAAGGTTTGTTTTTTGTTTTGTTTTCCTGTATGCTGCATGGGGCCCATGACTTTGCTGGCTTGTTTAAAAAAGAGGTAACAAGAGTATTGTGGTTAAACACTATGTATACAGTCACAAAAAATAACTCACAATAATAACAGTAATGATAATATAATAATCTCCATCAAAATCCATAATGGCATATGTGCACCTGCCAAGGGTTGGCTAAGTGCTTTCGCCCTAAGGCCCAATTATTCTTCCCAGCAACTCCACAAAAGTATTTTGGGGCTATTTGCATCTGAGTCACTTATTTGTTGTGTGAAGGTGAGAATTTCCAGGACCTTCCTTACTTTACTTAGTTAAATTACTTAGTTAAGTTTACTTAGTTAAATTACTTAGGCTGAGGGGTCTGAGAACGGTGTTAGGAATGGGACCCCCTCACCCCCACCCCCTGACTCTCCTACTACCACCGTCCTTTCTGAATGGCAGCTCCACTCGGCGCATTGAACGTGAGAACCACTGTCCTTTAAGGCAGGAGACGAAGGGATACTGGAAGTCAGAGCCCAGATCTCTTTTACTCATCTCCTTAAGCGACAGGGTCACAAAATAGAGAATGTGCTCTATCTCTGCAGTCAGGAGCTGACAGACATCAGTGCAATCCACATCCACACTGCCGAGAGGAGACAGCCTGCTGAGACGGAGCTTGGGCTTGGGGTCAGTGGCTTCTGCTGGCCCTGGTTGGGCTCGTGCTGCCCAGAAGTGCAGGATGTCATATACCCACGCCCAGACGGAGTGGGTGGAGCTCGCTCCCTCTGCCCTGGGTACCCCAGCTGACCTCCACGGCACCCCTCCTGCTCTGCTCAAGGCCACAGGTCACCTGGGGCCATGTGTGATTGAACAAAGGTTTTCTTCTTTCCCACCGCCGAGGGTGGGCATTGCTAGTGCCTTCCAGAGACCACATAGGACCAAATAGAAATATTTATCCATTGTCAAATGGACAAATAATGACAACAGCTATTTTCTTCCTTGGTTTGATAAAAAAGTAAATACTATCATCTCTATCTTAACAGTTAATGAGAGACGCCGATTCAAAATTTCCTTGATGCTTTGGAGGACTTGATCACCCATGACAACCGGACATTGTCTTTAGTTACACTTACTGGACCACGGAATCCTGGAGGGCCAGTGTCCCCTTTCCACCCCTGTGTTGAAAGACAGTTACAAATTGTGAGTACATTAATCCAAAATATCTATACATTTGGTATACTGAAAAAGCAAAATGCACAGCTAAGTAATAAACTGACTTTGGTTTATTTCCCTGGAGGGCCACATCTGGGGCAAGAATCCTGTCAACAAGGTCCTGAGAAGCAGCTGTGGTTCTAGTGATTTCCAGATTCCCTCCGTGCCAGTACCTTCAGAGGGTGTTTCTATGCATTACACATTCCCACGTTCTCGCCCAGATCTCAGGCACGGCAAAACCAGGCTGTGAGTTATATGCAGTTCCCACTGTCCCAACTCACCTGTAACCCACCCCCTTCCTTACCTACTCAAGAGGGCATTTTCAGAATTGGACAGGAAGTGATATTATTTATTATAGGGTACATCTTGAATCTGCACATATCCTTACACATAACAATTATTTGAAAATGTCTGTAACATGTTGTCGGCAATGCATGAAACGGACTACAGCGCACAATTCATTAATCGTGACCTTTCAGCATGTCATGACCCAGGCTGAGACTCACGGGGTTCAGCCTACACTTGCCCTCCGATGACCTGAAACCCTCGCCTGCAGGACTTCTCCAGCTCCTTCCTCATGAGGAAACTAAATCTCACTGGTCACTGTGTCAGCCAGCTTCTGCCACACAGAGCGAGTTTTATATCTTTCCCACAAAACTGCCCTTCAGGTGTCCATGCAAACTTCACATCCCTCACTTCCTCGTAACAAATATAACTAAGGTATTTTAATGAACACTGGTCGCAATTCCTTGTACCTATTTCCAGGGCATGGTGGGGAAAGGGCGGGCAAAAGCCAACCAGTTAAAAGAGCCTGGAGAAGAGGATGTTAGAGAGAGCATTACCTTAATGCCGTCTTCACCTGGTAACCCAGGGAAGCCCCTGTTGCCTTTGGCTCCCTGTGGAAAAGGGCAGAGAGAATGGGTCAGAAGGCCCACGGGTCAATTTCTTCTGTGGGAAGCAAGAGCAGTTGGAACTCCTTTTTGCAAAGAAAAATTAGGATGGCTCAGATGGTCTCTCTTCACAGTGAGGGTGTTGTACTCTGATTCTCAAATGTAGGTTTAAAAGGCCACATGCTTTTTCTAGATTAGTAACTACTGATGACTCCCCAGAGTGCTTCTTCACCGAATGGAACTGACATTTGAATAACATCGATGGGCCAAATCATGTCTTTACCTCAGTGCCAGGGAAACCAGGGGTTCCATCTTTTCCAGGTTTTCCCTAAAACAAAAACACATCATTTAATAAATACGGAAAACCTAAATGATACGATCGTCTCCTCTCGACCTTGGGCAAGAGAGCCTGACTGAGACTCCCCACCCATTCGTTAGAAGAAAAAAAAAAAAAAAACACTACTAATCATGGAACACGTATGACCTTCTCTTGGTGGGAAGGGCAGAGCCAGTCAGAAGGGGAAATCAGGGGTGGTTAGTGGAAGGAAGATTGGAAATTAAGAGCTAAGCTTCAGTGAGATCTAATACTATCCACCCAAGCTTGGAAGAAAACTTGAAAAAGCAGAGGAGTGGACAAAAAAGCTTAGAAAGAGGGAGGTGTTCACAAACTATTCGAAATGTTGGCAATTCCCCGAACTGCAGATATGCCTGTATTTGAACATACTTATAAAAATATGGTGCAGTGTTCTAAACAGACAGGGCTTTTGGATGACCTATTATGAAGTCTACTCTCCATGACAGAATAAAAACCATACTATTTTTTCTTAGAAAAATACACACTTTTCTCAATGTAAAATTTTTATAGAGTTTAAACACAATATATGTGGTTAAATATTTCTAAAAATAGAGCTGGCCGGGTGAGTGGACCCTGGCGACTTCAGTGTCCCCACTACCCATGTCACAGCATGTCCCATTTTCTTTGGGGAGCGGCCGTTCCCTCACTCTGTGTGATTCTGATGGGGCTCTCAGTCACAATAACCCTGACCCCGCTGGTCTGGCCAACCCTGGAAACTTCTTCCTGGCGACAGTTCGCTTTCCAGAGTGAAGCATAGAACCAAGTTGGGTCAATTAGAGAGATTCTCTGGGGTTTTATTAATGGCCACAGGGAAACACACTGCCTCCTTGGATGCCATTAATCTGAACTTCTCACCTTTTCTCTCTATTGCCACCTACAAGGAAGCAGGTCATTGTCAAAGGAGAGCATGAGGCCAATCAATGCACACAGAGGGGGAGAAATGGTATGGAGGGCCCCACCCCCCGCCATATTGTTTCAGGCTCTGAAGTCCTTGAAGGCTGTTTCAGCCTTAAACTTCTCAGCTACTTGAACAAATAAGTCTCATTTCTTAAATTTTTTAAAATATTTACTTATTTTTGAGAGAAAGAGACAGAGCATGATGAGCAGGAGAGAGGCAGAGAGAGAGGATGACACAGATAGGAAGCAGGCTCCAGGCTTCAAGCTGTCAGCATAGAGCTGGACCCAGGGCTCAAACTCACAAACTACAAAATCATGACCTGAGCCAGAGTCAGACGCTTAACCGACTAAACCACCCAGGCACCCCATATTTCCTAAATCTTTAAAAAACTTATAAAAATCTAAGCTAGTTTGAGATGGGTATCTTACACTTGCTTCCTAAATAGTCCTGAGTATTTACTAATACAGGCTGCACATGACACTGAATTTCCAAATTTACCTGCGGGCCAGGTTCTCCAGGAGCACCTTTTTCAGCTCCATAAGATTCCCCAGGCGGTCCCTGTATTAATGAGAGTTATATCAAATTGTACATATTATTGTTTTTTTTTTTACTTATCTTGATTGCCATTAACTTTTTCCTTCTGATTATTCTGTTATATTTTAAAAATGTTAAAATCATGGTTCATCTAAGAGGGAAATCTTATTTATAAGTATTCGTTTAAAAATAAATGCTAAAATACAAGATGCTATATGGAAAGAGCCCAAATGCCCATCAACTGATGAATGGATAAAGAAGCTGTGGCATATATAGGCACAATGGAATACTACTTGGCAATGAAAAAAGAATGAAATCTTGCCATTTGCAACAACATGGCTGGAACTGGAGGGTATTACGCTAAGTAAAATAAGTCAGTCAAAGACAGATATCATGTTTTCACTCATATGTGGAATTTGAGAACTTAACAGAAGACCACGGGGGAAGGGAAGGGAAAAAAATAGTTACAGAGAGAGAGGCAAACCATAAGAGACTCTTAAATACAGAGACCCAACTGAGGGTTGATGTGGGTGGGAGGGCAGGGGGTGGGGAAAATGGGTGGTGGGCATTGAGGAGGGCACTAGTTGGGATGAGCACTGGGTGTTGTATGTAAGTGATGTATCATGGGAATCTACCCCTGAAGCAAAGAGCACACTGTATGTTAGCTAACTTGACAATAAATTATATAATAATAATAAAAAAAAAAACAGATGTTGAAGATGAATCGTAAGATGGGTGACATTGGGCACATATACCACAGCGTAGGGATTTCAGCTAGAAGTAGGTGTAAAATAATTCTAGTATACTCATGACCTCTGCAGTAAAATACTATCATGCTTTAGCGAATATTAAGATGTAAAAGTAGATCGTATATCAAAATAGGCACTAAGGCTCTACTTTATGTTTCAAGGGAACAGCATGAGTGTAAATGACCTACTGAGGGTCCAGGAGGTCCGGATTTGCCCATGGCTCCCTTGTCCCCTTTCTCTCCCTTGAGGTCCTGCTACAAAAACAATTTCAGGTCATTACACACAGATCAAATAAGATTTTACTGCTTTTCCAGATTTCTCTATCTGTTCAATGTACTGGATTTACAAAGTACTTATGTACCTCTTGTTAACACGACACATTATTGTTTTTCACATTTCAAATGTTATACTTGTGAACCCACTGACACTAAACACAGACTTTTTTTTTCTTTTTTTTAAAGAAAGTTATCTTTTGGATCAAACTGTGTTCAACCAATTTAATTCCTGCATCAGTTTTCAATAAGCACATTCAAATCATTTTTAATGTATCTTATTTTCATTTTAATATACAGAAATTATTTTCACTGCGATCATTTTCTGAGTATATGTTATGATGAGAATTTGATTTCCATTAATCAGGTTTGTTTGCCCCCTAATTGCATTTTATTGATTGTATTTTCCCTCTTGTGAATCATCTCTTGGGGAATCAGTTTTTTTGTTTTTTTCAAACTTGATTTTTTCCCCCTTGATCAAATCTTCCAGATCTAGATTTTGTCAAAATAAGATTTTTTTCCTGTCAATTTCTAGCCAATACAATTTTAGACTTTATTAATTTTATTTTTGTCAATTACCTCTTAAAAGTGGTTATCTTCCTCAGGTAAATTTTTCTCCAATTTTCAATGAGAGTTATTATTTTGATTATACCAAATTTTGCCGTGTTTTGCTTTAACTCTTTTCAGTTTTGTTTTGATAATTTCTATCACTAAAAATTATTTTAATTTTAGTTTATTTTGAGGTGATGAAAGTGTTCTAAAATTGCAGGTGGTAATACTTGTAAACCACATGAATGCACTGAAAGCCACTGAATTGTACATTAGAGAGCAAATTTCATGGTATGTAAATTATATTTCAATAATGTTGTTAAAATTAATTATAACTAAAACCCATGAATTTTATTCTTTAAAATGGATGTGTGAATTACGATATGTGAATTATATTTCAATCAAGCTATTATTGAAAATAATCACAAGTCTTAAAAAGAAGGATGATTTGTGTTTATTTCTTCCACAAGAAAATTGTTAGTTAACCCCTCACTTCCCTCCCCCCATCCCAGGCATTCCAGGATCAACCTAGTGTCTAGGTTTGGGGTATTATATTGTGATTCACTTTTTCTGAGCATTCAATTCAGTTCTATATCCTGGTCTTTCCAGCTACCCCATGGTAGGAACAAAATGCAAATGTTAATGTCAAAAAACAGGGTCACAGTGTCCTGGGAGAGAAATTAGGGCCTAATGGCCCCTGGAGTTATAATGGCAGATAAAAATGTCTCAGTTGGTTACAATACCAGTCCACCCATATCTTTAGGTCATTACTATCCAGTTGGATCAGAGCCATATAACCATTTTGTTATCATTTATTCAAACATACTCACTGAATCCCCATCTGAGTTGGGAACAGTGAGAAGGGATGGGGATAAGAGGTGAGCAAAGTTAGATCCAGGCTCCACCTTCCAGAATCTTGGAAGCTGCTTGCCTCTGATCTTGCCTCACATCCCTGTCTCATTGTTTTCTGGTTCTCCAGTAAAAGATGGGGATAAAATAAAATCCAGAGGTTCAGGCAGGGCTGAACTGGGCTTAGATGGAACTTATAAAAGAGGTAAAAAAGATCGCAAGGACCTCCCCCCAGAAGCGAGAAGACACAACCCTAGTAATAAAGTGGAAGAGTTACCGTTCTGTTATCTGGGCCGGTTAGCGTCACAATAACCGTTCCTGGTGGTCCAGGGGGTCCTGTCAATCCTTTCACACCCTAAACACAAATACACTCAGGAATGCAAAGCTGAACAACATCACCTTTGCTTTTTTGAAAGACAGATGCTCCTTCCCTGTTGGTTCTTCGGTGAGAAGATAGAGCCAATGATAAAGCAAACACACGCGTTTATTTCAGTGTCACTCAGTGACTGAGACGTATAGGTTGGTTGCTCTGAGACTTACAATGTCTTGCCCACAAATAAACCCCAGTATTTGAATTACCCGCTCTCCTTTTTGTCCTATCACATTATCGCCCATGTGACCCTGTAAGAAAAGACAAAACAAAATTATTTAAAAAAAAAAAAATGACTATGAATGGTCTAAACCCACTGAAGTGCCAATGTTTGTAACTGACCATTTACATTTTAATTATAATGTCAGTATTGTCAAAGTTATTTTAGCTATTTCTTGGAGGAGAGAGGCACACTATGTTTCTTTCAAAAGTGGAGATCGTGAAATGCAGAAAGCTTACGGGATATACTTAATAGGGCAAATGAAGGCATGATGTGGCATGGGGAAAGGAAACCAGCTCAGAGGACATTTATCTGGCTCAGCCACTAGCTGGTTACCTAACTTTCTGATGCCCTAGTTTTCTCATCTTAAAAAGAAGAAGCAAGGGTAGCTGAACTTTGGGATTCTGAAATTCCTAGAGAGGCTAAGAATACAATTCAGTCTTCAGTAGTAATTTAGTGACATGAGAGAAGAGAAAGACATGCAGGGCCCTTCATTACTGGCTTAAGATCAGGTTGGTTTGGGGAACAGTCCGCTGCAAAAGTTTATAGGATAAAGTATTGGGTGATCAGTAGGATTATCAGAAATGGGAAACCTACGGACTTGCCCTTTCCTGATACGGAGCTCCTTATAACTGAACTATCAGGGATCAAGTTACTAAGTGCAGGGAGAAGGAAGTGAGGGGTGCAGAGCTGTCTGCCCCATTCCTTTCCATGGATTATTCCAGGGAATAATCCTGTGGCTTCCAGAGAGGGTCTGGGCAGTGACCACATGTCCAATCAGGCCAGGTTTGGCTTTTAGCTTGCTTAGGGGTTCTGGCTGTTGTGACACACAAACTATAATCTACCTTAGGTCCCGGAGGTCCCATGGTTCCTGGAAAGCCCTAGAAAAATCCAGAAGTGAAAATTACAGCAGGAAATGTGTACCAAGCCGAAAACTCTGTGTAAAGCTTTTAGCTATAATGAATTTATTAGTTTACAGTGCCTATAGCTGTGATGGCTTCATACTCACAAAAAGCCCTGGAGGGCCAGGTGGACCAATGGGTCCAGGAAAACCTGGAAGGCCTGGTAAGCCCTGTAAATTAAGAGAAGAGGAGGGTAAGTTTAAGTTTACTTCTTACCTAAGAACAATGTCCATTAATTAAATCTATTAATTAATGAAAGTTGAGGAGCATGATGGCTCTCATTCATGGCTGCAGTTAATTACAAAAAAAAAGGGGGGGGTGGGGAAAGGAAAAAAAAAAGGTGCCTAAAAGCACGTTGCCATGTAGGACAGGTTGCCAGAGATACCTGGATGGTAACACTTCCAGGAGCATGACCAGAGCCGTTGCTTTACTTTAGAAGGGTTTTTAAATCTTTGAAATTTTGCTTTTGTCTGTGTGTCTGTCTCTCTGTCTGCCTGTCTCTCAGCCAGGCATACTCCTCCCATAGGGCTTTCCACCTGCTCTCCTTCTGTCTAGAATCCTCTTCCCCCAGACATCTAGAGGACCGACTTCCTTTCCCTTTTCTTATTTTCACTCAAATGTCATCCTTTCCCAGCCCGCCCAATGTAAAGCCACAACCCTCCTTCCAACCTGGACACTCCTTTATCCCCTGGCCCTGCAGTCTTTTCCTCCTTGGCATTTTTTACTATCCAACCAACACTTATTAATTTACTTTTTTTTTTTTTTCTATTTTCCCCTACTAGAATGTAAGCTCCATGATGGCAAGAATTTTTTTTGGGGGGGGGGGGTGCTGATTTGTGCACTGTGGTATCTCTACAGCCTAGAATAGCTCCTGGCATATAAGTGGCATGTAATTCATGTTTCTCGTATACATGAATGTCCCACTGTTAGATCTTCATCAGTAGCATCCTGTAGTACCTAGCCGACACTCAATGCACACTTAAAGGACACATCAATGTCCCAGATGGCTGCGATCTCTTCTTACTGGATCCCTTTCCTTCAGCATCAGGCCCCTTAAACATTTCTTAAACAAGAACAATCAAGAGGCATCATGTTCTGTATCTTTCCTCAAAGGTCGGTAAAGCCTCCTAAGCATGTCATTCTGCCATTTTGTGGCTCACCATTGGTTGGCAGGGGTCACCATCCAGGAGCTCAACAACCTAAACTCAAACTCTTTGACTCACTTAGACAAATTTCCAGAAATTTCCACATATACTTCTGAACTAAGTTAAAATATTTCTGGTTTTAACCTGGAAGTTAGTACCTGTGCCTGAGGTCTACCAAAAAATCCTTTTGGATCACAAAGTAAAGCAAACACAGTCCCCCAAATGGCTGTGTGTCTTTGTATGCATCTGGGATCACACTCAGATCTACATACATATGGATCAGAAAGTAAACCACTCTACAGGAAAAAGGCACATTTAAATAAAACCCACTTACTCCTGCAAATTTTGTAATAGGGCTATTACTTAACAATATAGTTTTAAATGATATTCAATGTATGATACAAACCTATGCTTGATTTCAACAAATACAGAGTAAGTGGAACATAACTATTCCTTGAACATTCCTTCTTAGGTGTAGAAAAGCCTGGGTAATTGAGATTTAAGAAGAGATTAAAAGACTTATGAACAAAATCATCCCTTTATGTTAGTTTCATGGAGTTTCTCATAAAGTGAATATTCTAGAGTGAAATGAAGTCGACATGTAAACAGAAGACATGTGAATGTCTACTGCAAATGTTCTTGCAGTTGTCAGAGGTGGGGGTGGAGCATAGGTGGAATGTACAAATGTCCAGTTATAAATAAATGAGTCTTGGGGATGTAAGGTACAGCATAGTGACTATAGTCAATAACATCATATTCCAGATTTGAAAGCTGCTAAGAGAGTAAAGTTCTCATCATAAGAAAAAAAAATATTTGTCACGGTGGTGATGGATGTTAACTAGACTTATTGTGGGGATCATTTCACAATATGTACAAATCTCTGATCACTACCCTCTACACCTGAAACGAATATGTCATATGTCAACAGTAT
The DNA here is from genome assembly GCF_007474595.2 of Lynx canadensis. Lineage (NCBI taxonomy): Eukaryota > Metazoa > Chordata > Mammalia > Carnivora > Felidae > Lynx > Lynx canadensis. The sequence continues at coordinate 209,738,717 of NC_044310.1, read as the reverse complement.
CTCCATGAAAAAAGAAAACAAAACAAAAAAGAAAATGGAAAACAAACAATAAAAATGTTCCTAAGAGGGGGAGGAAAAGATCTAGGGGAAGAGAGAGAGAGGAGGGGCAGAGACAAAGACAGAGATGCGGAGACACAGAGAAGGGAGAAAGAGTGAGAGATGGACAGACAGAGACAGAGAAAGAGAGCCAGAACCAGAGAAATGAGAATGAGAAGACCATCCCTGAAGTGCTATACCTGTAATCCTGGGGCTCCTGGCAACCCGGGGTCACCTCTTCCATCAAGTTCTATACCTTCTGCAGCAGGAGCTCCCTTGAAAATAAAGAACTTCATCAACTGTAACCAATGTGATATTTGCAAAGCTCCTTTAAATTGCTTATTCAAACTTCTGCTTCAAGGATAAAAGTGCTTTTCAGGGCATACACGTAGAGAAAAGATTTAAAATTACTCAGTTTGGAAGAGATCTAAGATTTTCATATATCCTAAGATAGACAATTTCCTGGGCAAGCAAGAAAGACATAAGAATGACAGAGCATTTCTCAAGATTCCAGAATTAGTGGCAGCTCCGGATCTGGAAGTCGGGACCCTGAGCCGGACGTCAGTTCTTTCCTCCTAGACTCTATTTCCTTCAAGGATTTTCCAAACCTTGTATTTCTTAAGAGGTATTTACAGAAAGAGCTAAAAGAAGTTGTCTGATAGGAACAAATATCATGGTCCAATTATTAACTGGTTTCTGAATTAATTATGAAACCTGATTTGGAATCGCTTATATCTCATCATTTAATGGAACCCCTTTCAGATGTACCATTAGAGATTTCCTTTCTTTCTTCTTCTTTTTTTTATCTGTTTATTTTGAGACACAGAGAACGCATGAGCAGGGGAGGGGCAGACAAAGAGGGAGAATCTCAAGCAGCCTCCATGCTGTCAGCGCAGAGCCCATGCGGGGCTCCAACTCACAAACCGTCTTGAGATCAAGACCTGAACGGAAGTCAAGTTGGACATTTAACTCACTGAGCCATGCAGACGCCTCGGAGATTTTCAATACTAATATGCCACACATGACTTACCTTTTCTCCTTTCAAGCCAACAGCACCCTAAGAAAAGGAAACCAAATACACAGAATCACTGCTTTGTCCTCACTGCTATTCAACCCCTCTCTCGCTGTATACTTCCCGCTGGCTTTTAAATATGTTCAACTTTCTTTCATTTAAAGAAACAAAACCTCCCCTTAATCTCCCCCTGCCAGTACTGCCCATATCTCTTCGTCATGTCATCTGCAACCTTCCCATTCTGTTCAGATCCCATTCACTCCTCAGTCCCACACCTGCCTCATGCCCCATCCATGCTCAAAGTGTTCTTTGCTAAGTCCTGCAATGATGGTGATGTTGTTAAAGTCAATGACAAGTTGTCAGATCTTCGTGGACTTCTCGGCAACATTGGGCAGCTGTCTGCCACTCCCCTCTACGGAAATACATCTTTCCTAGGCTCCCATCATCTATTCCTTCTGGTTTTCTTTCTACCACCAGGGGCCCCTCCTCCTTACGGGCTTATCCTCCTTGACCCGGACATCCCTTGCTAGAGCTTTCTAAGTCATGTCCAAGGCTCTTTTCTCCTTATTCTTGCTCCTTGAGTCACCACCATCCAGGGCCTCTCTGAGCAGATCTAGCTGCCTTTCAGTCATCTCCGCTTAGATGTCTCAAATGCAAAATGAAGCCTCAAAGTGCAAACCTGAATTCAACGCATTTATTCATTCATTCGCCACCCATTAGTTGAATGTCTCCTCTCAGCTGCTCTAGACTTTCCCACAGTCTTGACGGATTTCAGCATACGGCCATTCTGGAGTAAATGGCTTGTGTTTACACTTTATACAGAGTTAGAAATGGACACCTACCGGGATCCCTGGGTAGCCTGGTATCCCCGGAAGGCCTGGAAACCCTTGCTCACCCTGGAAGACATACAAAGCTTGTCATTCTTTCTTAGTTGTTCTAGAACAGCCTATTGAGATCTTTTCCCTGTTTCTGTCTTCCAACCCTGCAGTGGTAAATCTAGACAAAGTAACCCAAATTCCTTATGGCTGCTGGGTCATGAGGCTGAAGGCCAGAAAACCATTATCTTAATTGAAAACAGGATTAGAATCTACTATTTCTCAAATTGTGCATAAATGGCAAAAGTCTAATTGTGCCAAGAACTTTTTAATTGCTGTTTCCTTGAAACTTTACTAATTAGTTCTTTCATGGCCACCATTCTGGGAAAAGGAGAGTGCGGTCAGGAAACAAAGAGGATGAGTGAACACTGCAAAGTTCAGTCGTTCCTTGCCAAAGACCAATTTTGCATTCCACGCTTTTGGTTTCTGATTTGCATACACTCACAACCTCAGGCGAAAGTAACCAGGTGAGGTCCCCCCATCCTTCTGTGGGAGAACATGAGAGAACGCCCCCCAAAAGACAATCAGAAATCAAACCAGAGGAGGAAAGAAAACCGTTACGTTTCTGTATGCACACTATTGGTTTTGGCTAAAAGGATCTTTCGAGGAAAGCCTGTGCCGTCTCATTCCTCCTTCACCTTGATTGACTCATTTGGCAGAATGTTTCCCGACCAGCTCCTGTGTGAGGAGCACATACCTTAGAACCATTGCACCCTGGTACACCAGCAGGTCCATATGGTCCAGGATGGCCCGGGGTGCCCTGGAAACACAGCAAGTCTCAGAAAGGAGACATAAGCACCAGACCCCAGGAACAAGCGACAAGAGTGAGGAACCCAAGGTGAGGAAAAAGATGGGCTAATTTAGAGAGTTATTTAAACACAAATGGCTATTAATAGTTAAGTAGTATTTACAGTTATTTTAGATCACTTAAATAAAAATCATAGCAAATAAAATGGGCTAACAAAACCAAAAATTACCAAGTGAGATACAGATATTTTAGATATAACAAGAGACCTTTCTATACAAAATGAAGTCCCTTAACGTGCTGTTTTAAGCTGGAAGAAAAAAGGAAAAAGAAGAGGGATATGTGCATGAAGTAGCTATTATTTTACTATTCTACACTATTCAACAGAGATAATCTATCTTATTCCATCTATTCTATTCTACTCTATTCTGATCTATTCTATTCTGATCTATCCTATCCTATCCTATCCTGTTGTATTCCACTCTATTCCACACTACACTCCATTCCATTTTATTCCATCTATCCTATCCTATCCTATCCTATCCTATCCTATCCTATCCTATCCTATCTCATCTATTCTAGTCCATTCTATCCCATCCCATCCCATCCCATCCCATCCCATTCCATTCTATCTCATCTCATTCCATCCCATCCCATCCCATCCCATTCTGTCTCATTTATTCCCATCCCATCCCATTCTGTTTCATCCTATCCCATCCCATTCTATCCTATCCCATCCCATCCCATCCCATTCTGTCCCATTCCATCTCATCCCATCCCATCCCATCCCATCCCATTCTAACCCATCCCATACCATCCCAACTCACTCCACGCTATACCATCTCATACTGTCAAGCCCCATTCTGTCTTGTTCCACTTTGTACCATTCTATTCTGCTTGGATTTCAGGAAATACGGTTTGGCTTGTATGTCCTACAAATTGACACTCTAATATATTATGTGATTCTACTGTGACATTTTCATCATGTAGCATATGTCTCAGTACCCATTTCCATGCACTATTGCTTTAACCTCTTTATTAAAATGCGCTTTCTTTTTATTTTTTAACTTTACATATTTTCCCCATTACTTACTGGAAGCCCAGGAGGACCTGAGAATCCTGGCAATCCAGTTATTCCCTAAAGACACAGAAAAGGGGAAGGTGGCAAGAAAAACACTTTTAAAACGTTCAACCTGAAAACAGAAACTTATTTGCATTCTAATAACCCCATCCTGCAACTGTAATCAGGAATGGCTAAAATCTATTTGAAAAACAAACAAAAAAGTTTTGACAAACTTTTCTAAATCTTACATTTATAAAACTTTTTAAAAGAGATGATTAAGATCTTTTTTTGCCTTTTTGGATAGATTTTTAAGGCATAACTTGCATATAGTAGAGTGCCCTAAGCTTCTGCAAACAGCTTGAGGGACGTTTACAGATGTCTGCACTACATATTGTTATTACCGCCACCCCATCCAGACAGTGAACATCCCTACCCCCTCCAGCCGGTTCCCTCACACCTTTCCCAGTCCATCAGTACCCACCCCCAACATAGTGACCACTGTTTTCTGCCACTCCAGATCACTTTTACCTGTTCTTGACCTTCAACTATAGAGTGTAGCATACAGAATGTACTCCTTTGTGACATCTGTATAACTTTTACAGTGCAGAGTTCTTATTTTTTATAAAGAAGAAGACGGACCGGTTGGACTACTAACCCTTCCACCTTTGGGACCGGTGAGTCCTGGAAGTCCTGGTGAGCCCTAGATCCAACATAAAAAAAAAAACCAAAAACAAACCCAAAAGGCAAACACTGGAAATCATGTGGCACTAAGAAACCCATAAATTAAAAGTCGCCGTTTTATTCATACACCAGCCTGTTTTGCTCTTGTGATTATTTCAGTGTCAACACAGTAAATTGCTTGTTTGTTTAATTGGAGCTAAAATATTTATCGGAAAGGACAAACAAAAATTCAGACAAACCCCTGCTACTCCATGTGGGGGGGTCAGGGGGGCCCGTAGCATTAGCATCACCTGGAAGCTTGTTAGCAAAGCAGGCTCTCAGGTCTCCCCCACCTCTCAGACGGGTTGACTCAGAATCTACATTTTCACAAGGTTAGAAAATGATTCGTGTTCGCACTGACGCCTGTGAAGAGCTGCTGTAAAAGCCCCACGTTAGCCAGACAGCTGCTGAGGTCTGATAAGGGTAATGATACAGTTACAATGGGGGATGAGAACGGCAGCCAATATTTCTGTGCATGAAAAACACTTTATTAGCAAAATGTGCCTGGCACGCACACATAAATAAATAGCAAAGCAAGAACTGCCTGAACCAGAGATAAACTAGCTTCGGGCATCTAATAAATGCAGTTTAGAGGCCTTGTTTCTTAGGGAATTACCTTAAATGGAGACTGTCTGAACCCGGCCACTTGATGGGAAAGTTCCATCGTCCAAAAGCGGTTTTGATCATTCCTGGGACTTTCAGTACGTTTTGGTATTTTTTTATTTTTTATTTTGAGAAAGGGGTTGTTACAGAGCCTTCTGAGATTGGATGGTCAAGGCTAAAGTGGGCCTTCACCGAGGGGGTGGAATTTTGCTTGTCTGTGTTCCCCTCCCCTGCTGCATGCTCTGTGTTACGATGCAGAAGACCCAAGAGTGACTAGGTTTTATGTCCCCATTAGAAATGTTCTTCATGCATAAAACACTTAAAATTAAGAGTGGAAATTTTTTAACCTGAAAACTCCATTTGGTCAGGTTTAATAGGCTCTAATTGTCTGCCTTGGATCAAATTATCTTTTGTGTGGCTACATCGATAAAGCACACTGTCGTCCTATACGAACTCCATGACAACACGATACACAGATATTCTTTTCTTTTCTTTTCTTTTCTTTTTTATATGTTTTATTTATTTTTGAGAGAGTGGAGGAGGGGGAGGGGCAGAGAGAGAGAGAGAGAGAGAGAGAGAGAGAGGATCTGAAGCAGGCCGTCAGCACAGAGCCAGATGCAGGGTTTGATCTCAAGAACCGTGAGATCGTGACCTGAACCAAAGTCGGATGCTTAACCAACGGAGTCACCCAGGCGCCCCTACAATTATTATTTTAACTGATTGCAGGCTTCTCTAAAGAAACGCCAAGGTAACAAGCAGAGTGGGTGCAGAGAACAAAACAAAAAGGAAAGAGTTGGCTTGGGGTTGATCCAAGTCCAGAATTGAAGCAAATTCATTTTACTAGTGAAATGGATGAATATTCTAGGCCACACCCTGGAGGAAGGCAGAGGGATGGTCAGAGACCGAATGGGTCTGAATTCAGACACTAAACGTCCAGCATCTGGATGACTTTTTTCAAAATTAGGGTCAGAAGAAAGAGAAATGGAGAAAAAGCACATAAATGAATTGGAGAGACATGAAACGGAAGAATTCACGGAAAAAACCACAAAATTTTGCATGTTTCTTCGAACATACAGATGTGGGTTTAGTTTCTTTGGTTACAGGAGTTTGATTCTGGCATCATATAAAACCAGATTTGAACTCTGATCTTGCCACCTTTCACTGTGGAGTCCAGGATGAGTTAATTATGGGCTCCGAGTGTCAGTTTCCTCATCCCTAGAATGGAGATGAGAATATGAGTCACCATAGTCAGGATTTCTGGGACCGATGTGAAGAGTAAACGAGATACAGTCCAGAGTAAACGTCCCAATGCTTCACATGGAATAGAGTCGCAGTAGATGTTGCCTGTGATTACCACTTAAGTATACCACACATTTGGGAAATTTAAAAAGACTCTGCAGGAATCAGTGACAATTATCTTTCAGAGCTTATTAGTTAGTGCATAGCTTGCTGGAGGCCAGCAGTCCGGGGAACAACCACGTGAGTGCAGGAGAGCCCAGGCTTAAGTTTAGCTAATGTCCACAGCAGGAAAGAGCCATCAGCAAATCTAGCGGTTATGTAGTTATTTAGCAAATCCTCTAGGGTATTTATTTAAACAAAGCCCTTTGTTGTATCACAGACTTTAGGATAAAAATGTGTGATGAGTTGAGAAAGAGGGACCCATGAAAAAAGAGAAGGGTGTGGCAAAAAGAAGAGTATCCGAGGAAGGAGAATTCCAGAAACAAGGAAAGACAAGTGTTTCAAGAAGAGAGCGATCCGCAGGGTGTGAAACAAAGCAGAAGGGTGCGGGTCAGATAAGGACACAAAAGTCATGGGTGATTTCTGCAGGAATGTTTTCAGGGCAGGAGGACCAGAGGCAAATTATTGCCGGCTGGAGAGTGAATAGTAAGTGGGGTTAGTTTGTTTTTTTAAATCCTGACAGAGAAAGGAAAGACAGGGGGAGGGATGGCAATCCTTTGCTTACAGGACTTGAAAGATCTAGGGGAAATTTCATATTTGTATGGGGAACATCTGCATGCTTAAGGACTGAAAGAGAAAAGCTAACATCAAAAAGAAAGGGATGGCCAAGAGAGCTTAGAAACTGACATACCTTGGGTCCCTGCGGTCCAGGCAAGCCTTCGGGACCTGGGAACCCCTTCTGGCCAGGAGAACCAGCGGGTCCAGGAAAGCCTTTCTCCCCCTGTTAAAACCAGAACAAGATAAGAAACACACAGAATAGCACCGCCCAGCAACAAACACACCCACAACCGTTGCTTTCTTTTCTTTACAACTTAATGATAACATTTGGCACGTATTTTTTCCTTGGCTCAATAAAATTCGCACTCAGCAGTCAGCATAACAGTAAGTGGAAGGCTACCGGCTGTTAGCATTTGTCTGTAGTCTTGCAAGCGATTGCCTTTGGTCTGGTAGGAACTACTTTTCCCCAAAAGGTGGGGCTACACAGAGCAGAGATTAAGAGAAAGGGAATCGGGAACTGGGGGTGGGAAGCCCAAATAGAAAGCTGAGATTAGCGCAGTGTGTTTGCTGGGAGATGGCGAGAGAGTGAGGCTAAGGCTCAAGAATGTGTTTGGGGAGTGTGCATAATTGCTGTGGTAGCTTGAAAAGAACAACGTGCAGGCTATCAGTTTTAGTCCTTTCTTGATTACACAGGAATTAGTAATCCAATCTATTTGTGTAGGAGATGCAGGAGATATCAAGAGTGGCATAACCAAAAGGGTGAGTGGAATAGTTTTTTTTAGAAAGAGTTAGATGCTAGTATGACAAAGCCCTTAGTAACTAGCGAAAATAATTTAGGCCCAGTGCATCACGTGGTTCTACCAACAAATAATTTTCCCGACGTGGATCCTGGGATTTCACTCTAATAGTAAAGGTCGCTGGCTGATTCAGTCAATTTAATTACACCACTGGCAAATTAAATTAAAAAAAAAAAAAGAGAGATCAAGTTGGCTATTTCATATTGTTGTGTGTACACAGCCACATCCCATAAAAAGAAACAAAAGAGTTTGCTACACCCCTCCCCAAACCCAGTTACCCACACACATTCTAGAGTAGCAGCTTGCACATAGCAGGGACTCCATAAATTCTTGAATGCAAGAACAAATCCCAGCTCTCCAACACGGATCTGAGTATATACATTCATAGCTGCAGGGAAAAACCTAACTCAAACTACACATCAATTATAGAATAACTGGAAATAAATGTAATAATTATTATAGTTAGTATATAAATTATATGTAAATCATTTTATCTAAAGAGCTAGAAGCATGTTCTAAAATATTTTTAGTCACCCTTCACTATTGTTAAGCAATTCATTAGCATCCCGGAGGAAAGGGTTTTGTAAACAAAGAAAAAACTTTAGTTCTGCCTCTGTCTTAATTATCACAAATTGCAAGTTAATGGAGCGAATTAATGAGATTTCATGGCATTCTTTTTTTTCTTGAAGTCTGCAATGGAGCTACAGGTTTCCCCCCCGCTATCCGAAAGCACAGAGTTCCTACGAAACTTTTCTCAAACTGAAATGGTACAAAGCAAAGAGTATCTCCGCTTTCTAAAAGTTCGAATTACACCATTTCACTTTTGTGAAAAACTTACATTAGTATGGTAATTTTTTTTCACAGAAGCAAAAATCCTCTTTGGAGATCTCTTGCTTAGCAGAAACAAAGGTCAAGGTCGGTCTTTCCTAAAAAACGAATTACCGCCAGGCGAGCTTTCAAAAAGCGGGGGGCACCTGTACTACTTCCTCGTGCTGAATTTTGGCCTCAACCAGAGTGCTGCTGCAGGATTCGTTCACTAGGGGGCGCGCCTGCACCAGTGCTGCAGGACTCAAGTCTGCGGATGTCAATGTCTGGGTCAAAGTGAGTGAACAGAGCTGTTTCCAGTTGTTCTTTCGTGTTTATCAACATTGTAAATAGGGTTATACATATAGACGCATTCTTATAAATCTTTCTTTTTTGCTAACAGACCAAAAGAGTTAGAGTTTAACTGACGGTATTCACACCAGTTGTCTGAAACTTTCTAGAAGGCTTTCTTTTTTTCCTTTTTTCTTTTTCCTTTCCTTTCCTTTCCTTTCCTTTCCTTTCCTTTCCTTTCCTTTTTTCTTTTCTTTCTTTCTTTCTTTCTTTCTTTCTTTCTTTCTTTCTTTCTTTCTGTTAATGTTTATATATGATTTCTTTAAAATTTGATTTGGGGAATGGAATAACACATTGTGGGTCTTTCTGCTATTAGGCAAAGAAGAGTGAATTCTTGGATGAGCTCTGCAGAGGAAAAAAAAGCAATATTTAAGATTTTGTTTTTACCTTCTCTCCTTTGATCCCATCACAGAAGCACTGGCCTTTGTCTTTACAGACACAGCCCTAGGAAAAAGGGAAAAAAGAAAGAGTTTTGTTTAACAACAACTTAATAAATCCTGACTGACAGGGCAAAAGCAAACATATTTTTCTGTTCTTTGAGCATTAAACACTATTCGTTAGGAGCCATGTGATACTGGGGCAACATTATCAACAGAAATAGAGTTGAAAAGTGAGATGTTGCATGTAGGAGAACTCTCGGGTGAGTGTGTATCATTTTTATCAAATGTAGGAATTTTAAGCTATGCAAAATACAAAAGTCATCTATCCTTTTTTTCAGGATAATGTATCATTGAACCACATGAAATTGACATAATTGTAAGCAGAAAGTGGTCTAATGTTGGCAAATTTCTTAGGTTTAACATAACGTACATATATGCATATGCGTATATGAACTGGTCATATCTTCCATAGGTGACTCGAACGGTTTCTTTTCCTGAAATGATGTTCAACACTGAGAAAAGTTGATCAGTATCCACCATGTGTCTTTAAGGGGAACAATCTAACTCACTAATGTTGGTATCAAAATGTTCTTACTTTAAAACAAAACCAAAAATTTAGCTGGGAGCTTGGGACCGCTTATCCTGTCTAAGCGGTCATTGGGACACAGTTTAAAACCTATGCACCTGCCAACTCTAATAAAGGTCAATTTTTAAAAATTTCTCTGCCAGCAGAGGGACAAAAAAGTAGTTTAGAATACTGGATTTGCAATGTGTTTTGATACATGTTCTATGTTTATATATTTATCTTTTTAAGTTTTTTTTTCCTTCAGGTTAATATTAACTGAGAACTAGTTTGCTTTCCACAGGAAAAGGATATTAATCGACAGCAAAAGGCAGGGCAAGTCTAGGGCATGTGCTGGCTGGTTGGTAGGAAAAATAAAAGAGAGATCGCCTCAGATATTTCCAAAGTGGAAGATCCTAGTTATGCAATTAAAATAAGATACACAAGCGAAAACATCCTCAGTTAAATATATTTCCTGAGACTAGGGCAGTAGGCTATGTTGCCCTTCAAGGAAAGGAAGCGTATAGTAATTTTCAGATGCCACATTTATATACCTCACAATTTATATGAATGGAGAGTGACTGATTGAAAAGGAAAATCTACATTCTCCCCAAGGGTTGGATATTTGGTATTTTTTAGAAGGCTGCATTTTTCTTTCTTCCCAGATGTTTGGGGTCAAGTCCTACCCTGACTTAATTGTTCAATCTTGTCTTTCTAGAGTTTTAAGCTTTTATGCTCATTTCAGTCACATACTTAAGCACACTCCATGAAAGCAATAGTTCCAAAGTGTGGATCCCCAGACCAGCAGCATCCGCATCACCTGTGAACTTGTCAGAAATGCAAATTATTGGCCCCACCCCACACCCGCTGAATCAGAAACCCTGGGGGTGCGTCTCACTATTCTGTTTTAATAAACTCTCGATTCTGATACCACAACTTTAAATTAGCATCTAAAATCTGAGTCTGCAAGATAGAGCTCATTCTCTGTTTCTGAACACTAGATCATGGGAGACACGAATTTGCACATCTGTTTTTTTGTTTGCCATGTCTTTCTTCCTGTCATTCCAAGCAAGTAGTCAGGATTTTGTGTCCCTTACTTCAGGGATGCTTTTGTCACTTGGGTGAAAGCAAAAGCTTCCTGAAGACAAGAGTCCTTCTGGCTTTTGTTTCTGTTTTAAATACCTGCTGACAGTTGGTCCCAAGAGTGGAGGGTCACGCAAGCAGCTCCCACACAGCCTCTGGAGGGGGCAGCAGGGCCTCAATAAGGAGTCTGAGTCCCACATCCAGGGAGAGCACCAGGCATTGGGCAAGAAAGCTCAACCCTCCCAAGGACCCAATGCTCTATTTCAAATGGTGATGGCAGGCCACTGTTTTCCAATGGACATTGAGCATCTCTGATTCTTCCGCCTCCCAGACACAACACAGCACGTTCTGAGAATCTCTGAACCACAGGTAATCCTCTAACCTCTGAGAAGGTGCATGGAAGCCATGAGATAGGCCAAATTAATTTTATTTCTCAAAGTAAAAGCCATATTTGCCATACATTACTGGAAATCTGTCAATGTCAGTTTGAACAAAGAAGTGTTTGCCGAACTCCCTCAAATGCAATCAGGTCCTCCTTCTTGTTTGCTCCCATGGACCACTTGTAGTTATGTTTAATGTATATTTCCCCTAATGCCCCTAGGCCCTAAGAGGGAAGGAATTAGAGTCTTCTTCACGCTAGTAGCCGTGGTGTTTAATAAATCCTGGATAAACGCTTGTGGACTAATTGAATGGGTCAATGGGTTGATGGAAAACTAGTAATTTGTTTGTATCCTATCTGGACCTGGAATTTCAAGGTATTTGAATCATATGACTATTGTCACGCTGCCATGACTAAGACATTTTCTCTGCTCGTGAATTAGGCAAAACTATGGTTGAAGTGGCCAAAAGTGAAATAGAATGTTTGGCTATTTTACTACATGTTAAAATTAACAAAGGCTAGTTAGTTGTCAGTTGCTTGCACTTAAAAATATTTTTTAAAAACTTAAAACCCTGGGAAGAATCAAAAAATAGTGCAATGAACCCTTATGTATCTTCTCATCTAGGTGTGGCAACTGTTACCATCTCTCTCTCTCTCTCTCTCTCCCTCCCTCACACACTCACATGCACTCATGCTCTTTTTGCCAAACCATTCAAAAGTAGACTACAGACCATGATACTTCGCCACTAATGTTTCTGCGTGCAACTCCCCCAAACAAGAGTATGTTCTTATCCAGTTGAAACATCATTCCTGAACCTGCAAAATCAAGACTAATGCAGTAACTTCAGGCTACTAGTTTTAAAGTTAGACCTTATACACGATTCTTGATGACCATTAGAAAATGGGAAGCTGTTTAATTTGTAGCAAATCTTTCATTTCATACCATAGGTTTGGTCTTGATCAATACTTTTACCTATAACCAATACATGAAGTCGTATCCCAACCAGTGACAGTCACAGTTCTAAGGAAGAATCCTTAGGACTCACACGGGTGGTATTATTCAGGGGTTGGGTGTGGAGCTCTCTGTGTCTGACCATACTGTTCCTTTGAGTTCCCTCTTGCCTGGGGTCTGGCTTCTTATCATCACCCATAGTGACTCTGCTCCCCTTTTCTGATCATCAAAACCACAGTTCCTGAGTTTTTACATGATTATCCTTCAGTTTGGATCTTGAAACATTGGGGGCAACATATTTAGCTTTTGTTTGCATTTGGTTTCATTGTCTTTACATTAGGGTAAAAGCCCTGTTTGATGGTTCAAAAACATCTGGTTAACTGAAAAAGTTCGTTAAAGCGAGAAAGCAGAAACAAATGAACAAACAGGTCCATGAACATGTTAGACATTTTATAACTTACAACATATACGTCTACACCAATTCTTCAGTCTTATGAAAGAGGGTCCAGGTCTTTTCCTTGGGAATGGGTCTGCTGTTGGAATTCTGTGACGTCATTCTTGCGAAGTCACACCCATAATGCACCACTGACAATGTCAACTTTTGCTTTCTTTGAAACAGACCAATTGCTGAAAGATGCTTATGGAGCAATCTGAGTAGAGTTCTTCTAGATATCAAACGAAGTTCTTCTCTAACTTCTTAAATGTTTTCTCAGCCACACTTAACTGGATAGCAGTTTTTCTATCATCTGATTAAACCTTTCAACCTAGTTGTCACAGCAATCCAAGTGTTATGCATTTGTATTTAACCAATTTGGCATTTAATATTTCATGAAATTCCTTTGTTATAATAATATGTACAACTGGCAGAAACCACTAACTCTTGGCAATCATAAAACTCCACCAATGGAATAAGCATATGGAATAGCATATAAGCATATGCTAGTGTGAGGGAGAAGCCTAAGGGATGGGTCTCAGGTGGGCAGTGCCAGTGGGCATCGACTGGTCTGTTATGGAGCAGGCATGGAGAGTTCTGGTCAGTCCAGGAGTCACTCAAAAGCAGAGTCATCGAGAGAGGATCTACTATACTCTCTATTCATCCATCATGTCACCCACATGCAGGTGGTCATTACTGTTGCCAAGACTCCAGAGCCAGGTCCAGGGCTATTTCTATGCCTGGGTTAGCAGAGATGTTCCCAAACTGTTCCAGCTTTAATTTGCAGTTAAAGTGGCAAGGCATGGCCTGCCTATATATCTGCAAAATTGGACTGACTAGGACTTCAGAGAATGTGACAATTTTGCTGACATGTAGATGCTCCACCTGATTAAATAAGCTCAAAATTGTAGTCAGGGCCACTCTCTGGCAGCTGTTCAACTGCTGCTTTAGAAGCAAGTACTGCCCGTGTGATACAGTGGAGAGCCCTGGACAGGGCCATGGAAATTAGGCACTTCGCTTTCTGGAGGACAATGACAGTAACCCCGGACTCAAGAGAGTCATTTCTCTTTTTCAGAATCTTTTTTTTAATGTTTATTTATTTTTGAGAGAGAGACAGAGAGACAGAGACAGAGCATGAGTGGGGGAGGAACAGAGAGAGAGAGAGAGAGAGAGAGAGGGAATCTGAAGCAGGCTCCAGGCTCTGAGCTGTCAGCACAGAGCCCGACGCAGGGCTCGAACTCTCAAACCGTGAGATCATGACCCGAGCCGAAGTCAGATGCTTAAACTGACTGAGCCACCCAGGAGCCCCAAGAGAGTCATTTCTCTTAATTAAACTGTTTTTCCTCAATTAATTTTTAAATTTGCAAATATATTTGAATAATTCAAATAGATTATTTAGCTAAAAGATAGAGGGGCTATATTTTCATTTTCATTGAGTTTGATCCACTTTTTTGGACTCACCTTTGAAACACCATGGAATGTTGTTCCATGGTAGAATAGAATATGACCCATTACTTTCTATTCAAATGCTGTATCACTTAAAAGCAAGAGTGGCCAAATGCTACTAACCATTAAGAAAGCATAACTGATGGATATTTCTTAAGTAACATCTTTATGATTTTTCCTCTTCCAATAGTCAAGTACCTCTTAGTTTCCATATACCTTAATCAAGTAAGAAATCATTTCTCATGAGTGGAAAGCTCCTAATAAGTATTTTATGGGTTTTCTCACCCTGCTAACCATTAACACATCAGGAAGTGATCCAAGATTACATGACGGCTCAGCGCTTTTGCCTATTAAATAGTTAAACTTGTGAGAATAATTCATATAAAGGTCACATGCATTTTTTACAACCTCACCTAAAAGGCAAAATAAACTTCGATAGTAGAGAATCTTAAAAGGTTTAGAAGTCCAGAAATCACAGTTCTTAGGCCAGATCTACATAGGATCTATTCCTCGATTTGCCAGCTATGAACTGGAGCTTTGGACAAATTACTTAATCCTTCCAAGTTACCTCTTTGAAGATGGAAGACATTAACATCTATCCTGCAGTGTTTTTGTGAGGACGATTTGAGATGCTGTCAATACGGAGCTTGCAGAATGCCCTGTATTCAGTAAAAGACTCAGTCAAAGGGGGACCCCCCCTCTTTCTCCTTCTCCTTTCTTGCTGCAATACTCTAGGCCAAAGGACACACACGCTATTGTCTGATCCTTCCTACCATCATCCCGTCTAGCCGCCATCTTGTCTGACATTTCCTCCCGAAGTTGTTTGTCCAATGCCAAAGAACTGGTCCCGATTCCAACAGCAAGAGTAAGAGAGATTGAAAAACCAACTGTTGTTAAGCTGCAAATGAATTAAGTAGTATTTGTTACTAGTACTCTCAGAGTATACCGAATATATTAGTTGACATCATTTGTCCGTGAGCGCAGATATAATTTATTTTACTTGTTTAGTAAAATATTGGTTGGAAACCCCAATGACACTTGATGCTTCTACATGACAGGTGCCAAGTCAAGTGTATTATACAAAGGCAGCAGGCACTTCCTGGAAGGCTGATCTCAGCTGCTCTCACACTCTTCTTTTTGTCTCAGCTCCTGTCCTGCCCTTGGATCACCCATGGATCGCCCGCACATTGCCTTCTCTTCCTGGCATTGTGGCAGAAGGATTAAGGGCACTGGTTCGAGGACACACTTCCTGAGTCTACATCCCAGCTCTGCCAAGTCACTCGTATAGTTTTAGGTGATCTCTAGTGCCTCAGTTTCCACATCTGTAAAATGGGGTCAAATGGGTGAATATCGGTAAAGCACTTGGATGAGTATGTGGCATGCTTACTGAAGGCTGTGAAGGAAACCAGAATGTGTCAGCCCAAATATGCCTCTATGTCATAAAAAATTACTTTGAATTGTAAGCAGTTAAAAAGCAGTGAGTGCAGAGAAGGCTCCCCCTTTTCTGTGCAAAGGCAAGAAATAAACTCTCATTTGACTGGAGATGAATTCTTACCGGTCCAGAGGCAGCATCAGAGGAATCTGAAAATAAACCTTATCCTCCTAGTTACTCCTGCACCATTTACTAGCTCTCCCCAAAACCCCTTTGTCTTGTTAATTCTTCACAAATTTATTACTTCTTTGTCTAAAAGGTATAAAAGCTTCCTGCTCTGTTCACTTCTTTGGTTCTTCACTCCCTTGTGAGGGCTCCCATGCACATGTAAAATTTTAATGAAATGTGTGTGATTTTCTCCTGTTAACCTGTCTTTGTCAGTTTAGTTTTTAGACCCAGCCAGGGGCCCTAAGAGGGTTAAGGAGAGGGGTGCCTGAGGGGCTCAGTTGGTTAGGCGTCCGACTTTGGCTCAAGCCATGATCTCACCGCTTGTGAGTTCGAGCCCCACGTCGGACTCTGTGCCGACAGCTCGGAGCCCGGAGCCTGCTTCGGATTCTGTGTCTGTCTCTCTCTGCCCCTCTTCTGCTCGCACTCTGTCTCTGTCTCACTCAAAAATAAACATTAAAAAAATAAAAGAGGGTCAAGGAGAACTTTTTCCTTCCCTACAGCTCTTACTTGGGCTATCAACAGTGTGGGCAATTACTAATTTATTAATTTAATACCGCTACTTAAATGCCCATGCGTTGAGGGCTTACTCTGTTTTCCAGACTGCAAGTAGAAACGATGTGTCACAATTCCTTCTATCTCCCCAGCGCTGGCAGGCGGCAGACATTTATGAACTCCTTTTACTCTTAAAACAAATAAAGACGGTAACTATGCACATGCATTTGTATTAGTCATTAACAGGCCGGGAGATAATTTCCAAATAATCTTGGGTGTTGCCTCTCTCTACCCTTAAAACCCCGTATGCCCATCGTACGTGCATTCCCGTGGAACACAAGTGGCCTTCCCTGCCTGCCCCCCAACCCCCGCCCCCAGCCTCGCCTCCCCCACGCCCAGCCCAGCCCGGTTTAGTGCAAGGGGAAGTTGGCAACGGTCAAAGCTGGTTAACACTCTACTGAGCAGGTCTGTTGATTCTGCATTATGATTATTGATCCTTTGCCCAGCCAATGGCCTGAGGCGAACGTTTTTGTGCGTGAAAAGAGCTGACCAAGTGTGGCTGACTGGGCCAGACAGGCTCCATGAGCTGGGCTTTGCAGGGCCCCTCCGTCCCGCGTCTGCCTCAAGCAACGGACCATGAGCCTTGGCAGTGTGCCCTCCAGTGAAGGAGAAAGACGCCCGTGCCCCGCTCTCTCGGTGGCCCCTTCTTCCCCACCCAGGAGCCGCTGCCACCACACTTGGGTGTCACAGAAATCTCACTGGAGCTGCCACTTGCTATCTTTCAACCCCTGTCCGGAGACACATCACTAGTCTAGACATCTAAATCAGCCACCCGTTTCTGATTTTCCGGACGGCAGCGGGCAGGCAGATTGCTGGCTCTGACAAAGAAAGTGGCAGTCAGAGGTCTCTGGTACAGTGGGGAACGAGTCCAGTAAGAAAGTTGCGTCCACCTCGTGTAAGGCAGTGAGTGGGATTCCCACCTCTCGTCATTAACTCCAGGTATTTTTCTTTTTGCTTGTCCTAAAAGGTGTCGAATCCAGTAGGACTAAGAGGCCTTCGCCATTGACGGGAGATTGATGGACTCTGAAGGGTCCCGTGATAAGGATGCTGGAGAGGAAATGAACTTTGATCGGTCCTACAATGATTTCAGTAGTTAACGTGTTTTGAGCAGTGTTTGGAGCAGACGGCACTGCTCAGGCTCTCTGCCTCGTGCATGACCTCATTTACATCTGGTAACAATTCTGTGAGGTGGGTCCTAGTATTAGCCCCCCCCCCCACCCCCCTTGTAGCGAAGAAAACTGGGCTGTCAGAAGCGACAGGTAGTTACGAATGGAGCTGGGGGGATCTGAAACCAGGTTTGACCCAGAGCCATATTCTCAACCATTATGCTATATTTAATGATCAGCAGGCTTTTCGGGCCCCTGACGCGTTGGCGGAGGGACTCAGATGTAGCTCTTCCCCTCACCCTGCCGCTGTGCCCCCAACGATGGGATGTAAAATCCCAATGACAAACATAACATGGTAGTTCATGAAATTTGCAGTATAAATCAGGAATTGGCACACTGCACTCCACAGGCCAAATCCAGCCAGCCGTCTGTTTCTATACTGCTTCTGAGCTAAGAATGGTTTTTATATTTTCTTTTTTTTTAATTTTCAAATAGTTAAAAAAAATAAAAAGAAAAATAATCTTTTGTAACGTGAAAATTATATGAACTTCAAATTTCAGTATCTATAAACAAAGTTTTATATTTTGTTAATAAAAACTCTTGTATGTGTTTGGGGTGCCTGGGTGGCTCAGTCGGTTAAGCGTCTGACTTCGGCTCAGGTCATGATCTCGCAGTTCGTGAGTTCGAGCCCCATATCGGGCTCTGTGCTGAGCTCAGAGCCTGGAGCCCGCTTCGGATTCTGTGTCTCCTTCTCTCTCTGCCCCTCCCCCACTTGCACTCTGTCTCTCTGTCTCTCAAAAATACATAAACATTAAAAAAATTTTTTTTAATAAAAAAATAAACATACTTGTATGTGTTTTCTCCCTTGTTCTACAGGCATCTGCATAGTATCCTTAATGTTGCCTGTTAGCCCACAAAGCCTAAAATAGTTGCTAACTGACCCTTTACAGAGAAAGCTTGTTGAACCCTGGTGTAATTTATCTTAACTACATTTTTTTCTGTGACCATATAAAAGTTAGAGTAAAAAATTAAGAATGAAATGGAAGAAGGGACCCCTGGGTGGCTCAGTCGGTTAAGAATTCAACTTCAGCTTTTGTCATGATCTCGTGGTTCATGGGTTCGAGCCCCACGTGGGGCTCTGTGCTGACGGCTCAGAGCCTGGAGCCTGCTTTGGATTCTGTGTCTCCCTCTCTCTCTGCCCCTCCCCATTCATGCTGTGTGTGTGTCTCTCTCTCAAAAATAAATAAACATTTTTTTTAGTAAAAAAATAGAAACGGAAGAAGAGATGAGTTCTGAGCTCCATTGAGAGACAGGGTCTGGCACCTGAGAACAGCAGACAGGAGTCTCTTCCCCCTTCCCTCCCTTCTTTGCTTCCCCTTCCTGCCACCACACTTTGCTCCAAGGGTTGGTTGTAGGGCAGGAGAGCATAAGCAATGCAATTTGGGGGTTGGAAGAATCCAGAAGATCATCTAATCCAGAAGTTCCTTATATTTGGACTTCACAGAGCAGGACAAAAAAATTAATGGAGACCAACATCAGATTGTCTTATTCATAATTTGCTATGTAAGCATGACAACTACCTTCGGTAGCCGTGCCTGAGCCAACAGTAAATCGGTGATCTACTCCCCTCATTCCATTAGAAAACAACAAATTAAAATGCTGTAAAGGAGGCAAGTAAATGCTCACAGAATACAAGATGCTCCTTTATTTTTTAATGTTTATTTATTCTTTTTTTAAAATTTTTTTTAACATTTATTCATTTTTGAAAGGCAGAGAGAGACAGAGTGAGAACGGGGGAGGGGCAGAGAGAGAGGCAGACACAGAAACAGAAGCGGGCTCCAGGCTCTGAGCCGTCAGCGCCCGACGCGGGGCTCGAACTCACGGACCGCGAGATCATGACCTGAGCCGAAGTCGGCCGCTCAACCGACTGAGCCACCCAGGCACCCCTAATGTTTATTTATTCTTGAGAGAGAGACAGACAGAGAAAGAGCATGAGCAGGGGAGGGGCAGAGAGAGAGAAGGAGACACAGAATCCGAAGCAGGCTCCAGGCTCTGAGCTGTCAGCACAGAGCCCGACGCGGGGCTCGAACTCACAAACCGCGAGCTCATGACCTGAGCCGAAGTGGGACGCTTAACCCACTGAGCCACCCAGAGGCGCCCCACAAGGTGCTCCTTTAAAGTCAAAGTGACATTTACTTCATAAACAGTATCCACACTGTTCTTATGTTTCTCATTTACTTGGTCTGGTGAAAGTCTACACTGTCCAACACAGGCACGACTTTGGAAGCCCTAGCCTCGTCACAGCTGTCTCCTCTCTTTCACCCACCTGTCTTCTGGTCACCCACTATCTGCTCAGAGACCCACCGCTGCCTGGTTGTCTCTCTGAGGGCATCAGCAAGCTAATCTCACACTGTGTACTGCATGCTAACTAATTAATTTTTTATATGCCTTGTAACTAACACATTTTTTTTTACCAATAAATGCCTCTTCACACACACACACACACACACACACGCACACACACATCCCTCCCATAAATGCCACAACTGGTAGAAAATTCAAACTCCAGACCGAGAGGTGAGACACATGTTGGGGCAGATGGGGCCCCTCAGTGCGCATGCCTGGTTTGCCATGTAGGCCCACGTCTTCCAGAAAGTATCTTTGATGCTATTATTGGTTTAAAAGAGTAGCTTGCGCATGCAACTCGTCTCTTCCTTTTTTGTTTGACAATCGGGGAAAAGGCACAGTCGAACACGGCAGGTCTGAGTTCTTGCTCATCTCTCCAGGGATGCTACCTCTGAGGGGAGACAGTCTTCCTGGAGAAGCCGCCCTTAGCTCTTATCTGTGTGGAGGATGATCATGTGCCTTTCAGCACTCCCACAAGCTGTCACCTGGCTCATTATACCAACTGTTGATAGCAAATCTAAAGTGAATTTAAAAGTTTTGCGTTTTTCAGCTTTGGGTTCTGGGAAAGTTGCTAGAAGTTTTGGGTTTTTTTTAAAGGGTATTTATTTATTTTTGAGAGAGAGAGGGAGAGAGAGAGCATGGGGGAGAGGCAGAGAGAGAGGAGAGAGAGAATCCCAACCAGGCTTCACATTGTCAGCATGGAGCCTGATCTGGGACTTGAAGTTATCATAAACCATGAGATGGCAACCTGAGCCGAAATCAAGAGTCCGACGCTTAACCAACTAAGCTACCCAGGTGCCCCAATTAGAAATTTTTAGACACTTTGCACTTAATCGCATAAATACCAGACATTTCAAGGAAATATTCATTTTCTATCTGTGAAACCTAAAAGGAACCTAAAAGAAACATAACAAGCTGAAAGTCACCCACCCATAAGACTAGGCCAGTTTTCCAAATGGAAGCCTTCTTTGGATTCTCAGTAAGACTGTGATGTGACACTATCTGAAAGTATGGACACTACTTGGGTAGCAATATTATTCTGAATAATAAGGAGAAAAACAGGCTCACTTGTGTATGTAAAAGTTAATCCAGGAAGATAGTTGTTTAAATACTTTCATATGTGTCTTCTTGTGTATGTGTGTGTGAAAAACCAGAATAAGATGATGGATAAAGGACAAAAAATAGTAACAACCCACCAGATAAGAAAAACAGGTGAAAAGACCAAAACCGATGAAATTGTCAATTGTTGGAAGCTGGATAGCCCGGGAAAGCTTTGAGTCAACTGGACCAGTACATTTGTAAATACTCTGGCACATATCCTCTGTTCCCATAAAAGGTAAGACACAAAAGCAGAAAATAAAAAAGACAAACTCAAAAACAAGATAAATGTTTCTGGTGATCAAAACGCAATGGAAACACAAAGCAGTGGGATGGACTGATGCGTCAGAGGCTAGACTGAGTCTAGAAGCCAACTGTGATGCTTTGGGTTTGGCTCCTATGCATAGCAGGGAACATTAGCCAAGAAACACCATCTTAACACGATTTGGATTGGGGTCATGAAGGAGTCCCAAAAGGGGCCATTCCAAAAGGGTGGGCACACACAGAGGAGAAAGAAAAAAGAAAAGACGAAAATTGGAATAGAGAGCTGTGGTAGCCAGTTTCCAAGATGGCCCCCAGTGATCTCTCCACCTGGCATTCAGGCTCTTTCGTAGTCCCCTCCCATATTGAAACAGAGTTGGTCTGTACGACCAAGAGAATAGGACAAGTGTGATGCACGTCACTTCTGAGACTAAGTCATAAGATGACATTGTGACATCTGCTCTGTCTTGGGTTAATTGCTTTGAGGGGAGCCAGCTGCCATGTCAAGTCAAGGAGTCTTACGAAGAGGCCCATGTATTGAGGAACTGAGGTCTCTGGCAACAATCCTGTGAATGAGCTTTCTTGCAAGCCAGTCTTCCAACTCTGTCAAGACTTAGATGACTATTGCCCCAGCCTACAGCTTCTGAACCCAGTGAGGGACCTTGAGACAGCACCACCCAACTAAGCTGCTCCCAGACTCCTGACCTTCAAAAAAACGTATGAGGTGACAAATGCTTGCTATTTTAAAGTGAATCGTTAGGGGATAATATGTTAGGCAGTAATAAATAATACAGGAGTCCAACTGAAAAGTTTGATGGAAATGATAAAAGAGAAATTCAGAAATTTTCCCAAAAAGTAGGACAAAAGGAAAAGTGAACAAGAAGAAAACAAGCTCACAAGTTTTGAGGGTCAATCCAGGATGTCCAGTATCTTACCAAATGGCAGTTTCAAAAAGACCAAAGAGAGAACGTTGGAGGAAATTATCAAAGAAATAATATAAGAAACAATTTTTTAAGTGAAGAAAATAAATATTTAAATTGATAAGGCCCGCTAAATGTCCCCCTCTTACAAACACACCCATCGGAGGCACATTATCAAAACATTCCAGAACACTGGGGACAATGAGATTCTAAAAGGAAACAAGAAGAAGCAACAGTCACAAAAGTATCGGAATCAAAATGGCATTGGGAAAAAAATGGCATCAGATGTGTCAACAGTAATACCACAAGGGAGATGTGCATATAGGCCTTCAGAATTCTGGGGGAAACTAATTTTCAACCTAGACTTTTATACTCACCAAATGATACATTAAGTTTGAGGAGACACAGATTATTTTCAGATATGTAATGAAGTGAAAATTTTACCATACAGGCATACTTTCATGGTTAGCTATTGGAGGATGTGTTCCACCAAAGGAAAAAAAAAAAGGAATTAGGTCAAGAAAGGGAGAGACCTGGGATCTACGAGAGAGGATCTAACTTGGATTGATTGTCTCAGGATGACCATGGTATAAATAAATAAATTGGAGCCAGAGGGTGGCAGCCCTTGGGGGGACACCAAGAAAACTGTCTGACAAGTGTGACAGTAGAACATTTAAAAACTTCAGGAAAAACAAAAGTTTGTTCAAGAAAGTTACAAACATGAAAAGCAGTGGCTTCACAATGAAAACAATTTCTGAAATCCTACACTAATGATTTAGCCAGAAGTTTTGACATAAGCTATTGGGAAGATTTGATGAAGGAGGGTTGTAGGTCACAGATAGGTCCTCACCTACTGAGCTGTAAGTCAATAGATAGTGTTAAAATAACTCTAGAAGCCGGCTTTTCAGAATTATGGAGATAAATAAATGGAAGAAATAGCTGGAAGGTTCAAAAGTAGTTGCCTTGGGGTGCCTGGGTGGCTCAGTCACTTAAGCGTCTCACTTGGGCTCAGGTCATGATCTTGCGGTCTGTGGGTTCGAGCCCCACATTGGGCTCTGTGCTGAGACTCAGAGCCTGGATCCTGCTTCAGATTCTGTGTCTCCCTCGCTCTCTGCCCCTCCCCCCACTCTTCCTCAAAAATAAATAAACATTAAAAATTTTTTAAAGTAGTTGCCTCTTTGGAGGAGAACTTGGGAGAAGGTAGGCTGGAGGGGGACTTTGTTTTTGTTCCAAGTCTTGAATATTACAATTTTTTTATTATTATCATCTACTATCTGTATTTTTTTTTACTTTACTAAAAATTAACAATAGAAAAGAAAGTTCATCTCAAAACCAGAAAAATTTCCTGTTAACTTTACATTTAAATTTATTGTCTTCTCAACCTAAAAAGCATTCTAAGTTCATCTTAAGTGATGTTTTTCTCCAATTTGGAAAATCACCAATCTAGCTCTGACTTCCTGGTAGAAAAAAATACAGTAAGAATAAACATAGGAAAATTTTAAAGAAAAAAGATTCAGATATTTGATGAAGAAAACTTTGGCTGACATATCTCTGCCTACGAAGGTCAATCCTGGAGGTTGTCTGACCTCCCATGTGCTAGTGGTGGGGGAGGGGGACAGATGCTCTCTGTTATTCTAAATCATAGACTATGAAGACCGCAAGAGGCCTTAGGTTTCATCTGTCCAACACTGAGTTCAAGGTTGGTCCAGATTTTATTTGGAGCCCAGAATTTCTCCTTTTCACTTGGGCAGAGGAGCTGACTACATTTGGGGGAGACTTACAAGCATAGAGGCCATCATACTTGCTAGTTCACTTGCCCATGGCTGGGGCTGGATTGGAGAAGTGGGGTTTTGTTCCAGGTGTGCTCCCCTTAGAGAAGACTAACTCATCACAGCTGAATTGGGCTGGGCTCGATTCCTGGCTCGCATTGGCCAATTTTGTGAAAATATTTTCTTCCTAAAAGTGGAGGGCAGTGAAGGCTGTCCAGTTAACCCTTTGACTAGGGCAGGACATAAGCCAACAAATTACATATAGAACTCTCTATAAAGGATAAGGAGAGAATCTGGTATCCTGAATTTGCTCTTCAAAATAAACTATAGAAATGTTTGGAATGTTTCTGTTGCATTTGTTGTGATTAATGTGTTTCTTTGATAGCACCAGTTCAAATCAAATTGTGATAAAAAAGAATCTCTCTGTTTAGTTTCATGGTATTCCAATGGAAAGTTAGGATTGTGGTTCTCAACTTTTAGTGTACATAAATTACCTGGATCCTTTAGCAGTCTGGATTTTTCCAGAATCCCAAGCCTAGAGAATAGTTCTGAGTGCCTGGAATCTGCATTTAAAACAAACAGCCCAGGAGATTGGTTTACAGGGGTTCCCCAGACCACACTTTGAGAATCTCCTTTACATCTTGAGCCTTAAACAGCACATGTTTTCACTCATATGTGGAATTTGAGAAACTTAACAGAAGACCGTGGGGGAAGGGAAGAGGAAAAAAATAGTTTCAAGGAGAGATGGAGGTAAACCATAAGAGACTCTTAAATACAGAGAACAAACTGAGGGTTGATGGGGATGGATGGGGGAGAAGGGCAAATGGGGGGTGGGCATTGAGGAGGGCACTTGTTGGGATGAGCACTGGGGGTTGTATGTAAGCAATGAATCATGGGGATCTACTCCCGAAGCCAATAGCACACTGTATACACTGTATGTTAGCCAACTTGACAATAACAATGTTGTCAAAAAAAAAAAGAAACTGACACTCATCTGGAAAACTATTACACTGATTTCTGTGGTATTTATGGAATAAAACAGTATTTAGTTTTAAAAATAGAGGTGAGGATTAATTATCCGCCATAAATAAATTTCCCAATTGTATTATGTCACTTCCTTGATTAAAATTGTTTGTTCATTCCTCACGGCTGGCAGTGCTGAGTCCAAACTCATCAGCATGACGTACGAGGCTCTTTGTATTCTGGTTCCCCCTATTTCCCCAGCCTCGGAGGCCACTGGTCACCCCGAGCTCTCTTTTGCATTCCTGTGATTTTCCACATGGTCCTTCTTTGGCCTGAATGCCCACTTCTCAATACCCCTTACTCTGCTTGGCTAAGTCGTGCTCATTCTGGAGCAGTTCAAAGGTTACCTCTTCCGGAAGACTACCTCCCTAAATCCTCTAGGTAGTTACTTGCTCTCTCATCTGTTTTGTGCATAACTGCTCTTATAACACATATCTAATTGCATTGTAATTGTTTGTTTCTCCACCACCTAACAAAGCTTCTCTTAGGAAGTCACATTTTACTCATCTCTGTGTTCCTAGTAGAGGGCACAGTTTACAGGGCAGGGGTAGAAAGCAGTTATTCTCCCAGGGGAGGGGGGAGAACATGACATCTGGGCTTATTTGATTATACAACGAGGCCCTCAAGACATACCTCGGGGGGGAGGGTGGGTGTCCATATATATGGAAAGGTATAAAGAGACGTGTAACAAATACCCCTTCACCTACCACCCAGCGTATGAAATAGCACATTACAAATATGGGTGAAGTGCCCTGTGTTGTCTCTACAATCAAGTTTGTTCTATAAAACTGCCTTATCCTGGGAAAACTGAACAGGCAGCACTCTCTCCTGCTCTGGTCCATGAATGGAAGAATAATTGTGGAAGCTGACATACTCCTGAGACTCTGTCTTCAGCAAGTACAGGAAATCAGAAGAAGCTAGAGACAATGTGGGCCCCAGGGAATTTGCAGAAATCTTGGGCAGAATTTGGATTTCCCGTGGATTTGAGATGCTATTCCAAGAATCCCAAGTAGTTTTAAATCTCAAAGGGCAGGCTACTCCTAGATAGCACGGGGCTACAACTGTAAGTAGTAGATGCTCAATAAATAGGGACTATATGGGAAGGTAGATGATGGGGCACTAAATACATAAAGTTGGTAGGCATAATTTATATAACCATATAAGATACGTATGTATTGTTAAAGCGACAAAAGAAGGTTAAAGATGAAACTGGGCACATGTCAAGAGTAACACAGTGCTTCATGGCCCTGGAAACAGACTATGGAGAGAGAAACCTATAAATATGGTGATGACAGCTGGAGCGAGACATCATACAAAAATAAATAAGAAAGTGTAAGCTGCGTCTCTGGAAAAACAAACATTTGGATATTTTAGACATTTTGATGGCTGATTTTCTTCGTCTCTTCCAGATGACCAATGCCAAGTAAATAAAAATCATAGGGAGCAGGTAGATGAAAAAGCCAGGGGAGAATTAACCAGAGTCCTTAGGATGGGCACCGGGAAAAAGAAATGGACTAGTTGGCATAGTGGAGTATTACAAATGGGAGGGACTAAGAGAAGGTAAATGCACCAGCTGGAAAGCACAGTGAGTGGGAAAGACAAAGATGAGGTAGGAATGATGGGTCACTGAATGCTACTGAAACCAATACTGCACTGTATGTTGACCAACTAAAATTAAAAAAAAAAAAAAGAAGAAGAAGAAGAAAAAAGAAATGATGGGTCAGTGGTGGACAGAGATTTCATTCCATGCTTTCTTATTTTAGATCGGAAGGAGGGAAATTCTGCACCATGGTGACATCCCTTTGGGGGGAATACAAAAGTACATGAAAACTGAGTTTTTATTAATTCCGTACTTTAAAATTTCTTTTTTTTTTTCAACGTTTTATTTATTTTTGAGACAGAGAGAGACAGAGCTTGAACGGGGGAGGGGCAGAGAGAGAGGGAGACACAGAATCGGAAACAGGCTCCAGGCTCCGAGCCATCAGCCCAGAGCCTGACGTGGGGCTCGAACTCCCGGACCGCGAGATCGTGACCTGGCTGAAGTCGGACGCTCAACCGACTGCGCCACCCAGGCGCCCCCGTACTTTAGAATAAAAAGGAAAAGTGGGCAAAATGACAATTCAGAATTTGAAGCAATTGAAATCCAGGTCACTATATCTCTTTTATTTATTTATTAAATTTTTTTTTAAGGTTCATTTATTTTATTTTGAACTCATGAGCGTGAGATCATGACCTGAGCCAAAGTTGGATGCTCAACCAACTGAGCCACCCAGGTACCCCCAGGTCACTAAATTTTTAAATGTTAAGCATCAGATATCTTTTGGAGCTCTCTGACATGATCGTATTTTCACACTTGCCTAATATTTGCTTCGCTTTGCTCTGGATATTAAAAGTACTGTAGGGAGCCTAGGTGGCTCAGTCAGTTAAGCACCAACTTCAGTTCAGGTGATGATCTCACGGTTTGTGAGTTCGAGCCCCTCGTCGGGCTCTGTGCTGACAGCTCAGAGCCTGGAGCCTGCTTCAGATTCTGTGTCTTCCTCTCTCTCTGCCCCTCCCCCATTCACACTTTGTCTCTCTGTCTCTATCTCTCAAAAATAAAATAAAACATGAAAAAAATTAAAATATTGTTTGTTTTGCTAAAATAGACTTTGATTGTTCAACTTGGGCCGACAGAGCAGGCATCTAGATAGCTTGCTTCACTGTGAGTTTTGGAAAGAAGACTACAGAAAGAACAACAAAAGCTTATTTAAATTAGTTTTCTTAAGACACACATGTCATCGGTATCATATCCTGATTTTTAACAATGCAGTGTTTTTGCTTTGGATGACATCTTTCCAACTGTGCAATTGCATTTAGAAAACACTAAAAAAAAAGGCATAGCTATTCTGGCAAATTCAAAAGAATTACACACACACACACACACACACACACACACACGCACAAGAGCATACACACACCTATACGATGGTGCCGTTTCCCTATAATAAGACTTTGGTAGCTAAGGCTCATGGTAGCAGCAGTGATGTGTGCAGCGTGTAGTCTTTATACAATGTCGGTAGTCAGTCACATTCAGGTATTTCAAAAGTCATTAACTCTGGGAATTCGAATATGTGTTTTAATGGATGAATATGAATTATCACAGCAGTGCTGAAAATATCTTCTGCCCTCCAGCAAGCATGGTCTTGTTTGCAGAAACATCCTGCTCCGTGGAACAAAGCCAGTAATGTCCCAAATAATGTGTAACTTTCACGCTTCCAAAGTTTATTTATTTATTTATTTATTTTTTTACATATGAAATTTATTGTCAAATTGGTTTCCATACAACAGCCAGTGCTCATTCCAACAGGTGCCCTCCTGGATGCCCATCACCCACCTTCCTCTCCCTCCCACCCCCCATCAACCCTCAGGTTGTTCTCCGTTTTTTTTTTTTTTTCAACGTTTATTTATTTTTGGGACAGAGAGAGACACAGCA
The DNA here is from genome assembly GCF_007474595.2 of Lynx canadensis. Classification (NCBI taxonomy): domain Eukaryota; kingdom Metazoa; phylum Chordata; class Mammalia; order Carnivora; family Felidae; genus Lynx; species Lynx canadensis. The sequence goes on along the minus strand of NC_044310.1, from coordinate 209,710,313 downwards.
TGAACGGGGGAGGGGCAGAGAGAGAGGGAGACACAGAATCGGAAACAGGCTCCAGGCTCTGAGCCATCAGCCCAGAGCCCGACGCGGGGCTTGAACTCACGGACCGCGAGATCGTGACCTGGCTGAAGTCGTACGCTTAACCGACTGCGCCACCCAGGCGCCCCTGTTCTCAGTTTTTAACAGTCTCTTATGTTTTGGCTCCCTCCGTCTCTAACCTCTTTTTTTTTTTTCCCTTCCCCTCCCCGATGGTCTTCTGTTAAGTTTCTCAGGATCCACACAAGAGTGAAAACCTATGGTATTTGTCTTTCTCTGGATGACTTATTTCACTTAGCATAACACTCTCCAGTTCCATCCACATTGCTACAAAAGGCCATTATTTCATCTTTCTCATTGCCACGTAGTATTCCATTGTTTATATAAACCACAATTTCTTTATCCATTCATCAGTTGATGGACATTTAGGCTCTTTCCGTAATTTGGCTATTGTTGAAAGTGCTGCTATAGACATTGGGGTACAAGTGCCCCTATGCATCAGCACTCCTGTATCCCTTGGGTAAATTCCTAGCAGTGCTATTGCTGGGTCATAGGGTAGGTCTATTTTTAATTTTTTTTAAAAAAAAATTTTTTTTTTTCAACGTTTATTTATTTTTGGGACAGAGAGAGACAGAGCATGAACGGGGGAGGGGCAGAGAGAGAGGGAGACACAGAATCGGAAAAAGGCTCCAGGCTCTGAGCCATCAGCCCAGAGCCTGACGCGGGGCTCGAACTCACGGACTGCGAGATCGTGACCTGGCTGAAGTCGGACGCTTAACCGACTGCGCCACCCAGGCGCCCCTATTTTTAATTTTTTGAGGAACCTCCACACTGTTTTCCAGAGTGGCTGCACCAGTTTGCATTCCCACCAACAGTGCAAGAGGGTTCCCGTTTCTCCACATCCTCTGCAGCATCTATTGTCTCCTGACTTGTTCATTTTAGCCACTCTGACTGGCGTGAGGTGGTATCTGAGTGTGGTTTTGATTTGTATTTCCCTGATGAGGAGCGACGTTGAGCATCTTTTCATGTGCCTGTTGGCCATCTGGATGTCTTCTTTAGAGAAGTGTCTATTCATGTTTTCTGCCCATTTCTTCACTGGATTATTTGTTTTTTGGGTGTGGAGTTTGGTGAGCTCTTTATAGATTTTGGATACCCTTTGTCTGATATGTAATTTGCAAATATCTTTTCCCATTCCGTTGGTTACCTTTCAGTTTTGTTGCTTGTTTCCTTTTCAGGGCAGAAGCTTGTTATCTTCATGAGGTCCCAATAGTTCATTTTTGCTTTTAATTCCCTTGCCTTTGGGGATGTGTCAAGTAACAAATTGCTGCAAGCTTCCAAATTTTAATACTTTATCTCCAAAGAAAAATACTTAGGTCCCATCACAGAGACTATGGCAACCAAGGATTCTGTATGCACATTCTTCTTGAGCAATTATCTCTGCTACTGAATTCAGTCGCTGAAACCATACATTTCATTTCTGATTCTTCATGTGGTAAATAAACTCCTAGATGGCATACAGATAATTTCCACAATTTACAACTTCCCCAGGAAAGAGGAGGAAGAACTCCAAATTAACCATCGTGTAGCGATGGTATACTAAGCATTATTTTTTCTGTACTGCGTCAGCTTTTTCAATAGCCCACATCTTTGAACTGTGGCTATGGGCACAAATGCCCAAATACCACAGAGCTATAGCCAAGAAAATATGGTGGCTAAAATCAAGTTATTGCAAATGTTTAAAACCAGCAAATGTGCCTTCATAATCTGCATGCCTGTTGCTTGGTGTATTCCATGCAAGTTTACAAAACTTGATTGAAGTCCGTGAAAATAGATAAAGTCACTAATCTATATATGATTGCTAAACAAAAACCTCATTTGGAACCAGGGTTGCTGGGAAACATGAAACATTTTAAGAAGTACAATTTCTAGATAACTAAAGTTCACCCCTACAAGTACCCAATCTTTGATCAACGGTCATTGTGTTACATGGTCTTTTGCCTTTGTAAATAGACTGTAAGTGACATAATCCTCCCTTTCTAAACACGATTGCTGTCACTGTCAACACATTTGTGCCCCAGTGGATTCTTGGCACACAACTGATGACGAAGAAATATTTTTTGAGTGATGCTATTGCACGTATTGAGATATTTGCATCTATATCATTTGATTGCAGGATGGTATGTGGTTTCAATTGCTAAATATGCTTTGTTTTTTTCTTTTGAGGGAAGCTCTTTTCATGGGATTAGGCATTCTGCTTTTCCTTCTTTCTACTGGTGACTTCCCGCCTGTAGCTGTCTGTACCTCTCCCCACATTTCTTACTGTTTCATACATGCTATTATTTAAGAAATCAGGTAACTAAAGCTTGGTAGAATTGCTTATAAATTCAGAACAAAGAGACCCTGGGTAAGTTTTGAGGGCCTCAACTATAAACAAAGTTCAGAAACTTTGCAGAATTATTCTGCTTTTTTTTTTTACTACCTTCTAGATAATTGAAATCACTAGGAAGAATGTGATTATATACTGAATGAGCAAATAGTACAATAAAATATAGACAGTCATTTAAACAACTTATTTAAAAAACTTTTTTTGTGGTAAATATATATAACATAATGTTTATCATCTTAACCATTTTTTTCACATTAAAAAATGTTTAGTTATTTATTTGGAGAGACAAGGAGAGACAGAGAGAGTGCACGCATGTGTGCACGTGAGCAGGAGAGCGGCAGAAAGAGAGAGACAGAGAGGATCCCAAGCAGGCTCTACTCTATCAGCGGGGCTTGATCTCATGAACCATAACTAAGAAATCAAGAGTTGGACGCTTAACCGACTGAGCCACCTTGGCGCCCCTCATCTTAACCATTTAAAAAAAATTTTTTTTTTAATGCTTATTTATTTTTGAGACAGAGACAGACAGAACATGAATGGGGGAGGGTCAGAGAGAGGGAGACACAGAATCCGAAATAGGCTCCAGGCTCCGAGCTGTCAGCACAGAGCCCGACGTGGGGCTCGAACTCACGGACTGCGAGATCGTGACCTGAGCCGAAGTCGGACGTTCAACCGACTGAGCCACCCAGGCGCCCCCATCTTAACCATTTTTGAGTGTACAGTTCAGTATTGGTAAGTACATCCACACTGTTGTGCCACCGATCTCCAGGATTCTTTTCATTTTGCAAAACTGATATTCTGGTCCCATTAAACAGCTCCCCATTTTCCTTTCCCCACCAGCCCGTAACAACCACCGGTCTATCTCTATGAATATGACTGCTCTAGGTATCCCATAGAAGTGGAATCATGCATTATTTGTCCTTTTGCGTATTTCACTTAGTATAACACCCTCCAGGCTCATTCATGATGCAGCATGTAAACACCCTCTTGTTTGTTTTATCAGAATTAAATTTTTAATACCAAGACATCTGTGATTGAAAGCCACAGTCATGAGATGCATACCTACACATGTGATGCTAGGAAAAGAGTGTAAATGTGCCCACGAGATAGACAAGATCTCCAAGGACTCAGTTGCATACATTATGGCCTATCAGTACTGTGGAATATTATGGAGATTTACAAAAAGGTGAGGCAGATCCAGATGCTTTACCTTGGACAGAAGATACGACATTAGGTAAAGAAAATACACAGCTAAACAGCGTGATCATATTTTTGTATGACACACATACGTATATGCATAGCAGTAGGTCTGGAAGTATGTACATAGAATAGTTAAAAATGGTTACTTTCGGTGGTGGGACTAAGGTATCTTTCAAATTTGACTTTTTACTTTCTTGAATGGTTTTACAACTTTGGCATCTCCATTACTTCGCAATCAGGAATTAAAAACAATAACATTTTCATGTTTTTTAAAAAAAGGAAATAATAATAATGAGGGAATGGAAGGCCATTGACCTATCCACAAAAATGAAAAACAAAAATGCTTTGCTAAGACAAGTCTATTTTAGGTTTAGTTTATGTTACTTTCTCCTTTCCATCCTACATTCTAAGCCAATTAAAGAAACAAACAAACAAAAACCCATTATAAGTTTCAGACATTCAAGAAGGAGTCTGTCTGAAAAATGTTTTCAGGTACACTTTTCATTTTTGCGGAGTTGATAAATAGCGCCCTTTGTAGGTAATGATGTGATAAGAACGTTCTTAAAGCAGACGCCCAGACTACAGAGCCCTATGAGTTTACAAAAAGCCTCTTCAGAATATGAATAAAAGGGAAGAAAGTGAACATACCCGGCAACCATATTTCAAAGGACTGGGCCGTGAGTCTCCAGTTCTCCACACACACATCTCTGAAATGTTTTCACTTTACACAGCTAGTGCCTACAATAAGGAACAGGTATTTGAAGAATGGAAAGCCAGTTGTATGCCTAGAGATAGGATTGTGAAGTGTTTTTTTATAGATTCTGGCTTAAGGAATAAAAAATGAAAAAAGACAGAACCTAGGACACATTCTACAGGGAGCTGGATTTACAGCAAGAAACAGAGAAAAGGTTCTGATGCTAAGCTGTTGTGAAAACACAAGTTCCTTTAAAACGTGTGAGAGACAAACAACTTTTGTTTAAGCCAGAGAAAATACAAACAACAAAATCCCGCTCAAGGAAGACTTCTGTAATAGAACACTAGAAATATTACTGGCATGTCTACATGCTCCTAGTTATAATATACTTGGGTTTGAAGAAGCTCTAAGAATAATTCAATACAACCTTTTAATCTTTAAACCGAAGAAAAGTATGATACATATTAATAATCTTGTTTCCCCGGGGTGTCTAGTTAAGGGATTATAATACACATGAATGGTATTTTACCAGCTTATCAAGAATTCTCACATCAATTTCCATTCCTAATTTCGTGGTTTGGTACCAAAGAGTCCCGGAGGCACACAGCCTTCTCGATATGTGGAAGATAGGATGAACCAGACTCCAAGTGACTTAAACCATCTTGAGAAGGGATGCTCAAATACATACAGTACAGAATTAAGTTTCTGTCTGGGAACAGAGTTTCACCTGTGGTTGCTTCTAACACTCAGTCGGAATCTTTGTTACATGGCGGCTTTGACTTTGTTTTCACGTGCTTCTTGTCACTGAAAGGGCAGAGACAAGAATTTACATCTCTTAGGTACGGATTAGAGCAGGGGTGGAAAGAAAGCCTACCGAGCACATCTGGTTCACTGCCTATTTTTGTTTGGACCACAAGCTAAGAATGGTTTTACATCTTGAGATGTGAAAACACTATCATTCGCCTTTCTAGGAGAACAGTTGCTCAGAATGCCAAGGACATTGCCTCTTGGCCCACAAGCCTAAATATTTACTATCTGACTCTCCAGAAAAAGTGTGCTGACCCCTGATATAGAGGAGAAAGATTTGGAACTGGACAGAAAGCAAAAATACTTCAGTTATTTTTCAGACTGTATGACCTCAGGCCGGATGAGGACCCTCTCTGGGTCTCCATACTCTTATACATACGGTCTCTTTGACATTGAATCCTAGTTTGTGTTTCAGGCTACCCTGTAGCTGTTTGAGAAATCCTAACAAACCTAATTTAATTTGCACAGCTTTCAGAGAATAGCACTGTGACCTTGATTTGGTTTGGAAGAAGCCAATCTGGGTCAGGATGAAAGGAAGTCATTATGGTGTTTACAACTTTCTAAAGGTCAAACCCCAAAGTTTGACCAGAACCAATTGGTTTATGAATGACTGTCCCTATTCTGATTGGGTCAAGAACCATCTCTAGGGCAAGGGTCTTAGGTTTTACTTTAAATGTTTATAGGTTATAAGGCTTCTAGTCTCCAAGCAGACAATAAGGGCAATGTTGCGTCTTGTCTCTGAAACCTCTCAACTACTTTCACCAGGACCTTACAAATCATGGATGTTCCCTCATGCTGTGGCCTGACATCTGACACCCTTCAGTGAGAACTGAGAATGTTCTAGCATAATGATGGGAGCCATGTGCATTGGGGATGACTGAGAACCACAAAAAGTTGGAAACACCATTCCAAAATGTGTTTGGAAGCACAGTGGGCCCATAATAGCCCAAACATAACTTAATAAAAGAACCAGGGAGGGTGTATGCCGTTCTAGATTTCAAGACTTGTTTTACAAAGCTTTGGTAATGAAGACACTATGGTGTTGGTGTACAGATGGAACAACACAGAGAACCTAGAAATAGACCTGCCATATATTGAAACTTTACATATGACTGAGCCAGTGAAGCCGATCCCTGGGCAAAGGATAGACGTGTAATAAATGGTGCTCAGTCGATTGCTCATCCATCTGGAAAACAACGCAAAGTTTTTCCAACTCATACTTTACAAAGGGTCAGTGCCAAATGGACTAAGGACTGAAATGGAAAAGATAAAATTTTTAAACCTTTTTAAGAAAATTTAAGAGTATTTCTTTACGACCTCAGGGGAGGGAAGGGTGTCTTACACATGATGCAAAAGCACAGGCCATCAATGAAAAAGTTGATGCATATTAAAGCAGAAAAACTTTTGTTTTTCTAAAGATCACATAAAGAGAATGAAGAGGTAAGTCATAAACCGTGACAGGATATGTGCAACACATATGATCAACAAAGACTTCGTCTCTTAGGAATCAGTAAGCGAAGCAGACCAATGGACAACAGATACGACCAGTCATTTTACAGAAGGGGGAACACAAACAGACCGTAAATATACACACACATGCTCAACACCTTTAGTGATCAGAAAAACTGCATGCTTAACTCAAACTCAGGTTATGACTTCATGCACAGCATTTTCGCAAAAATTAGAAGTGGGTTCCAGAATGGCAAAAATTAGGTCCTATGGCACCAACTGAAGATGAAGAGAAACTGAAACTCTCATATCCTGCAGGAGACACTGTAAACTGTGTTCCACCATGAACGTAGCATTTTCTAATGGAGACACATATGGGCCTTCTAGTATATTCTAGCCTTCTAGTATATTCCCTAGAGAAGCTCTGACACAAGTGCACCAGGACAGATGTACAAGCAAGTTCAGCACAGTATTGTTTGTAACAGTAAAAATGGAAAGTCTCCACACAGGCTTCAAGGATATGGAAATATATTCATGGAATATGCAGTATATATAAACATATACGTATTCCTAAACAAATAAATACATAACTATATGACCATATATATATTCACCATATATACATATGGTTAAACTGTAAAGAAAAATTAAAAAGTAGCATGGAATTCCAAACCACCTTTGGTGGCTAGGAGATTGTGGGAAGGGAAAACAGCTGTGGTAGATCACGCGGGTATCAAAGGCACTGATAACGTCCTCCAACTTAAGGCATGCACACACCAGAGAGTATTTTGTACTCTTTACACTGAGTTAGGAGTCTAGCGTTTGAATCCCTGCTCCACTCCTTTCTAGCTGAACAAAGCACCAAAACTTTCTGAGCTTTCCGTTTCTTCATTTGCAAAACTGGGTAAAGAACGCTTCCCCGTGGGTTGTTAGGAAGCATAGTGGAGATGAGAACCCGTAACATTGACCGCCAGTGCTTGTCAGTGGTTCTCATGAATATTATCACCCCGTGATCTAACTTGACCTTGATTTGTGCATACAAATCATGGCGGGGGGGGGGGGGATGTTAAAATGCAGATTTTGGTTTAGTAAGGGTGGGGTGGGGCCTGAGAGTGTGCATTTCTGGCAAGTTCCCAGGTGAAACTCATGACGAAAGCAGAAGGAACCAGACCATTCTTTCTACTCCTATTGTTCCCACAGCAACTCCCTTTTTCTGCCTTCCTAGTTCCCTTTTTTTCTGCTCTCTCAAATTCTCTCATTCTTCTTGCCCTGTGCCTGGTCCCCATCCCAATCTATCAAAACCTTACTCATTCTTCAAACCTAAAAATCTAATTGGTTGCACACTAGAATTGCTTGGGGAGCTCTTAAAAACCTGTGAAGTCCCAGACTACACTCCAGACCAACTGATTCAGGATTTCTGAAGGCTGTACTCAGTTGTCATATTTTTTAAAGCTGCCCGATGATTTCCATTGGAAGCCAAGGAGAGAACTTCTGCCCAAGGGCCTCGACTGAGCAACAACCCATCCACATACGATGGGGTGACTCACCAGGACACCTCTCTTAGGACACTTGGCATCTTGCTGTTTTATTTCATTACAAAGGTTCTTGTCCTATGGTACTTAATCAAATGAAAGTTTCCTGAAAATCGAGATGTGTCCTAGTAATATTGAAAACTCATGAAAATCACAAGAGAACATTTTGAATGAGACTTCAAAATATATTTCTTGTATTGAGTTGTATACTAACTAGCATGAGTTTTGATTGTATGAAATGGACGATGGTGCTATCATTGATAAATATTTTTAGAGTAATATCCTTGCTCCCAAGTTATTTTTTTAATTAAAAAAATTTCAATGTTTATTTTTGAGAGAGAGATTGAGAGCACAAGCAGGGCAGGGCGGGAGAGGGACAGAGAGAGAGAGGGAGACACAGAATCTGAAGCAGGCTCCAGGCTCTGAGCTGTCAGCACAGAGCCCAATGTGGGGCTCCAAGCCCATGAACTGTGAGATCATGACCTGAGCCGAAGTGAGACAACTAACTGATAGCCACCCAGGCACCTCGCTCCCATGTTATCTTTTTTTTAATTTTTTTTTTTAACGTTTATTTATTTTTGAGACAGAGAGAGACAGAGCATGAACAGGGGAGGGGCAGAGAGAGAGGGAGACACAGAATCTGAAACAGGCTCCAGGCTCTGAGCGGTCAGCACAGAGCCCGACGCGGGGCTCGAACTCATGGACCGTGAGATCATGACCTGAGCCGAAGTCGGACGCTCAACCGACCGAGCCACTGAGGCACCCCTCCCATGTTATTTTTAATTTCAGTCGAAGACAATCTCAGGTATCCGTTAATATTCTCAAAAAATGTGCACATCTCTGGGATTATTTACAACAACAAAATCATTTCCAATATAAAATATCAATTCTGTAATCATAGAGTATGATGAAAGTATTGTAGGACCTGAGACACTGAAAATAAATTCTCTGTTATAAGGAATCTCAAAATGTTTGTGCTAGTGCAGAGATTGCTAATATAGAACAACAGAATTTTGTTGTGAAGCGTTAGCTTTAATATATGGATTTGATTGTTTAAAATTGTGAAATAAAAGAAAATACATCGAACCTTTAAATTTCAAGACACAGGGGCGCCTAGGTGGTTCAGTCAGAAAGCTTCCGACTTTGAGTCAGGTCATGATCTCACGGTTTGTGAGTTGGAGCCCTGTGTTGGGCTCTGTGCTGACAGCTCGGAGACTGGAGCCTGCTTTGGATTCTGTGTCTCCCTCTCTCTGCCCCGACCCTGCTCGCGCTCTGTCTGTCTCTCTCTTTCAAAAATAAATAAACATCCAAAAAATTTAAAAATATTTCAAAATACACGTGAAGTTTTATACAATATCCGTAAAATAGCTGAATCTACATTTCTGCCTGAAGAAACTTTTGTTTCCGATTTGGAATATAATCGAATCTTTCCATAATTTTCATTTACGCATTTTAAAGGTGAACCAAAAGGACATATGAATCCCATTGTTCCTCACTGCTGTTGTACACGACACACTTCATGCGCTGTGTGCCTGTATATGCAACCCGTGACTAGCCAAGTATACCAGAAAGATTAAAAACGGTCTTGATTTTTAAGATTTGTGTTCACGTGTGAACACATATTCACAAACACACTGGACACTACATGTTTTTGTTCTGAGGATCCAGACGCAGAGAGGGAACATCTTAGGTTCCGTCATTAAACATTTCCCTGATTAAAAAAAATTTTTTTTAATGTTTTTATTTATTTTTGAGACAGAGAGAGACAGAGCGTGAGCAGGAGAGGAGCAGAGAGAGAGGGAGACACAGAATCCAAAGCAGCCTCCAGGCTCTGAGCTGTCAACACAAAGCCCGACACGGGGCTCGAACTCACAGACTGTCAGATCATGACCTGAGCTGAAGTCGGACGCTTAACCGACTGAGCCACCCAGGCGCCCCTAAACATTTCCCTGATTAAACAGGGTAGCTACACATAACGTAAGAGATAATGTGTGGTTGAGGCAAGTCTGGGATGAAACTGGAAAATCCCTGATTCTTGGTCCTGTGTCCAGCTGGGCAATTGTTGGGTAACAGGATTAAGCTAAGAAAGAGGCATTCATAAGGAAAATACAAATGAGGAATTCTGTTAGCCTGCCTCTAGAAACTAAAAAATTCTGTGTTCTTGAGCCATCATTTGCATGGGCCCCTTATATATAGTGAATTCAGTAATGTTTGTGAGAGTCTGTAGCAGGATTCTAGTGAAGGAGAAGGGGGCAGGGGGAATAAAGGAGGAAGAAAAAAAAAGTGAGGTAGGAGGAAAGATGGAGAAATAGAAGGGAGAGAAGAAAAGAGAGCAATGAAGGCAGGATCTAAAAATAACACCTTAGATTTACTGAACATTCACGTGGACGGGCATTGCTCTAAGTGTGCTATTTCTATAAACTCATTTAATGTTTACAACACATTTCAGATAAAAGAAAACTGAGGCCCCGAGAGATTAATTTTTCCAAAGGTCACCGAGCTAGTAAATAATAGAATGTGCGTTTGAATTCAGGTAGTCTAGATTTACTGCATGCTATCAAGATGACACCCGATGATATTTGTGCTGTAAATTGCTGCCGTCAGGAAAAAGGCAAGCTCCATGCTGCCGAGGATCTTCTTTTTTCAGTACTGCGTCCTCAGTACCATTTGAGAGTGGATGTGAGTTAGTGAATATTTATTTAGTCCCTACTGTGGAACTGGTCTAAGTGCTGGAGATCCAGCAGCGAACATTCCACACACACTCAAGAAGCTTATATTCTAGGGGAAAGTACTTGATATATAGAAAATATGTGTGCAGGATTATTCTGAAAATAAAATGAACTAGGAGATAAAAGCGGACTTTGCTCCTGTCATATGGGGTTCTTTTTCTTTTCTTTTTTTCTTTTAATACCAACAAACCAACATCATCAGTCAATACAGACAGCAAGCTTCCGGTGCCAAACAAACAAACAAGAACAAGCAAACAAAACAAAAAACCAAAACCAACACCAACAAACAAAAAAGCCATATAGCAAAAAACATAAAATACATATAGCAAACGTTGTAACACTGGATAGATAGGACAATGAAACATGCAAAAACATGGGAACAGCCACAAAGAAAATACAAACTACACAGTTGTCTGAATCTAGGTGAACTACATAGTGCAGGCTCGCTAGAATGTGTATGTTCTGATATTGACACCCTACAATGTTACACTGAATTCGAAACATCAAGTTCCAACGAACCTTTGTTTAATAGTACATGGTAATACAATAATTCTGGAAAGGAATTCTGCACCTGGGGACTTTCATGCTGCTAACCAACCTTGAAATCAAACTGCTAAATAGGGCTTAGTGCACTGGCAAATCTTGAAGTCTTTTTTTTTTTTTTTTTTTTTATACCAGTGTTCAGGTTAATGGTTAAGGGTTGGTATTTAAAGTATACTGCAGTTTCTTTTAGTTAATAATACATCATCCCATGGGTTCTGAAGAATTTGTCAAAACAAATAATGGCAAACTAGACCAATGCTTCATTTGGGCTAGAGGGTGCCTTGGACAAAATGAATCTGGTTATCTGTTTCCAATAGACAGGAGTCATTAATTTCCTTAGGAGAGATCTATAGAACTGGAATGCTTGAGTTTCATAGATGGTTTTAAATCTCTTGTTCCATTTAGAATTGTTTCTATTTTACTGGTGTGTCTCACTGTTGCCTGTAGTAACATCAGGTATTTCTCAGTTTTTAGAATGAACTATTTGTTTCTTTAAACACAGGACCCCACACCTTGGATTTCACAGTCTATTGAAATCAAGGTCAACTGGAAACTAATACTCTGCTTCCATTCATTTTGTGCCTTCAGACTTCAACCGAAACCACTGAGAGAGGATAGCCTCAAATACCATGTAAGTCTGGGATGTGACAATTTGCTTTCCAAGCCAAAATATGTTGGGATTTCTTTCTTCCTTCCTTTCTCTTTCTCTTTTTCTTTCCTTCTCCTTTACTCCTCCCTTCCTTTCTTTTCTCTCATTTTCTATTTTGCTTTTTGATCTTAACTATCTTGCTTAACTATTAGACTACTGTTAACATTTTACCAACAAGGAAAATTTTTTATTGCTTCTCAGTGGAAACATTTCATGTCTTAAAACTATTCATGAACTTATAAATAGGAAGATTTTTTTTTTCCACAGAAAATATTCCCTCGGTCTTTACAAGGATGCTAAGTCAAATTTGTTTGACTTTACCTTTACTCTCTTTGTTCTTTCTTTGGGGAGCTGATTGGCTCTAGAATACAGACTCATCGAGGTAACAACTTGATCTAACTTTAAAAAAATGTATTTGTTCAATTGTTCAAACAAAGCTATTTTTATTTATTTATTTACTTATTTGTTTAATGTTTATTTTGAGAGAGCGATAGAGCACACGTACATGAGTGGGGGAGGGGCAGAGAGAGAGAGGGAGAGAGAATCCCAAGCAGGTTCTGGCTGTCAGCACTGAGCCCAACACTGGGCTCGATCTCACAATCCATGAGATCATGACCTGAGCCGAAATCAACAGTTGGATGCTTAACCAACTGAGTCACCCGGGGATGGGGGGCAGGGGGGGTGGCGGGTGGGCAAGTAAACTATTTTTAAAAACAATCAAGACACCTCACGTTTTACTCATTAAAATTAAATGTGAAAAATACCATTTCTAACCTAAGTTTAAGTAAACTTAAAGGAAAAATCCTTTCCAATTTCCTGCAAGGTGGAAAATTTCCATAATAACATTTTTGGGAAAAAAATGCAAAACAAAACCAAGTAAAAAACAAGCAGAGATTTTACCTTTGCGGTTGAAAACTGAAGTCAGAACCGGCATTGGGAATTAACATCACGAAGTTGATTAAAGAGACAAACAAGTGCAAGGCACAGAGACCTAAGGTGTTCTCTTAGTTCTTAGAGAACCCTGCTTTTGGGGTGTGCACAGGTTTCTAGAATTAACAGTCCAGACCATAAACATTTCAGCTCTATTCGTGTTCCTGAAGGGGAACAGAATATGCCACCTCAAAATATGCCACTTTGGTATGATGCTCAGTTGCAGGTGAAGGCAACTGAGAACCAAAGGGATACTGGATACAGGATGTGCACTCTACCCTCCCCCAGTTGGCCTCAGAGCGAGGCACGTGCACCCCTGTGACAGTGTTCTCCCCTCTCCCATATCGGGGAGTCTAGAAGAACCCTTTGCACCAGAGACAGAGACAGTACAGAGGATGAATCTGCGTAAATAAACCTTAATAAAGAAGTCTTATCTACCATTAGCTTCTGCAACCTATTTACCACTCTTAGAAGCCCAAACCTCCTTTTCTCTGGCAGTCACTTCTCTATAATTTGTTGCCTTCTGTTAAAATACTATGTAAGCCCCAAGTCTCACCACTTCTTTGGGTTTTTCACTTCTTTTCTGTGAGGTCCCTGTGCCTGTAAAAATACTGACGTCAAATAAAAGCTGTATGCTATTCTTCTGTTAGCCTATCTTCTGTCAGTTTAATTCACAAGCCTCTGGCATCGAACCTAAAAGAGTAGAGGAAAAGATTTTCCTCCCCTACACTGCCAAAGGGCCTGCTACAAACGGTTTTGTGAGTCTGAGCAGTTGTATAAGTCCTAGCACCCGTGTGCAGTGGAAACATAACGGGCAACGATTAAATCTATACGCGTTCTTTAAGCACCTGCGGCGTGCCACAGCTGTGTTTGGAACCGTGAAAAAAATGCCACGCGGGCCAGCCTCAAAGGAACCAAGGATGCAGAACAGAAGAGAAAAGACAATCGATGAGAGAACAAGCAACAGTGGAAACCCCATGTGGACCCAGGGTTATTTGAGACGATGGAGAAAAGCAAGGTGCCCGGGGCAGCTGCTGGCACCCGGGAAGGACTTTGTGATGCTTGAACCCAATATTCTTTTTATTTATTTACATTTATTCATTTTTGAAAGACAGAGTGTGAGCGGGGGAGGGGCAGAGAGAGAGGGAGACACAGAATCCCAAGCAGGCTCCAGGCTCTGAGCTGTCAGCACAGAGCCTAGTGGGGGGCTCGAACCCACAAACCATGAGATCACGACCTGAGCTGAAGTCAGACGCTCAACCGACCGAGCCACCGAGCCACCCAGGCACACCAAGAAATACCTTTAGATGGTAGGGTGATAGGATTTAGGCCACAGTTGGGGTCTCTCCCAGCATTTAGCCGTGCGCACCTGGAAAAGGCTTCTCTCCTGAGCCTCAGCCTCCTTAGACTGGTCGAGGCCACCTGTACAAGCACCTACTTCTAGGACGAGGTCAAGCTCTGCTCTGCCTACCGAATGGGGTGCCTTCAAGGCTATGCATAAACATGCAATGTAATTCATTAATTTACATACAATATGTAAAGATAAGCCCTTGCTTCAAGTTTTCTATCCTACAAATCATTGAAGGCATGACCCATCTTTCATCCTTCGTTTTCTTTTTAACATTTTTTATGTGCAGAAGAATTACCCAGGGAACACGGCTGAAGTGCAAGCCCTTCTGAACTTCTGCTCCCTGACAACCAGTCCTGGTTCTGATTCAGGGAGTCTGGGCTGGGCCCAGGGATTTGCATATTTAAGTTCCCCCAGGTGATTCTGATGCCCTGGTTTGTGGATTGTTGTCCTGGGTTGTGGGCAACAATTCAGGAACACTGAAGCAGGGGATTAAGCCTGACCCTGAGCCATTTCTCCAGCTGAGTACTTTCAGAGACTTTAGGGAAGTTTCAAATCAATCTCTTTGGAATGTTTCAGATTAGAGATAAACCCCTTAGATCTGTTTTGATCCAGTCGTGGTTACAGGCTGAACCAAAATGAACTACAACAGGGCACTGATTATCTGGTAATAGTTAAATCCACAGGCCAAAGTTTTCCAAGTTGTGTCAGTGATCGAAACAACACAAAAGGGGGCAGCGGGGAGAGGACAGACGAAGAAATTAGCAACTGACTCTGCTACGAAACTACTGAGTTTGCAGTGACCAAGGTAAACCCTCCAGAGGAACACGGACTTTTTCTTGTGATAACCATCTCAAGATACTTATTTTGAGATGCCCTATTGCCATGCCGAAGGGTCTTCACTTACTGGTACCGTGCTTCTCTGTGCCCGGCCTGAATTTGTTACTCCTTCACTCATGTTCCTTAGCTAAGAGTAAAAACGACTGGCACTCTCCACTGTGAAACAAACCAATAAACAGAAACACTTCTATATATAAGGAAAATATTAAAACAGTCCCTCGGTTTACTCATCTTATTGTCAAGTGTGGTGAGTGCTAATTTGGGTCTTCAGTGAACATGCTTACATTTTCAGAGAGGGAAGTCATTGGTCCAAAGTCACAGCCCCGCTGTGGGCCAGGCTGCGTGCAATGATGGTATGATAGGACAGGGTGGGGTCTAATGTCTCAGGCCCTCGCTTTGATTCCTTGGATTCAGTAGGACCACCCCAATTCTGATGATTTTCAGTCAATTTTCTTTCCAGCCTCCTTTAAAAAAAAATTTTTTTTTTTTTAACATTTATTCGGTTTTTTTTGAGAGAGAGAGAGAGAGTGCAAGCAGGGGAGAAGCAGAGAGAGAGGGAGACAAAATCTGAGGCAGGCTCCAGGCTCTGAGCTGACAGCACAGAGCCCGACTCGGGGCTCAATCTCGTGAACCATGAGATCATGACCTGAGCCGAACTGGATGCTCTACCGACTGGGCCACCCAGGCACCCCCTCCCCAGCCACCCTTTATACTGTCTCTAGAATGTAGATGGGTTGATTCCCTGTTAAACACCTTACACTGCCTTCAATATAAAATTGAAATGCTTCTAAAATGGAAAAAACTGAGGGGGGGCTTTCATAAATATGGAATATTTCTTCCCCTCCTGCTCCCCACCTTTTCTCTCTCTCCTCCCACCTCCCAGTAAGAACCCTGACCTTCCACCAGGTTGCCAGAACTCCTCCCTCCTAACTTTTGATGCTTACCTCGCCAGAGCAGTTTTACAAGTAGTTTGGAAACTTTTCTACTCTACCACTGGGACGGGAATTCCTTGACTTCATCCCTGCTCATATCCCCAGCACTGGCACATGGCCTGGAGTTTTTGTTAAATCAATACATTTTTGAAAGAATGAACGAATGATTTGTCTCAACAACTGATGTATATATCTCATGTGCTTCACTGAAAGTCATAACAAATAATATATTTATAATAATATTCACTTTTACTCAGCTCATCTGAAATAGTTTAGTACTTAATTGACATCACAGTACGTGTTCTTCCTAAGTGATACATTATATAAATATTTTTCTGTTTTCATAGACTTTTTATTTATTTAAACAATTTTTTAATTGAAGTATAGTTGACATATAATATTAGTTTCAGGTGTACAACATAGTGATTCGACATTTACATAAGGGACGAAATGCCCACCATGGTAAGTGTAGTTACCATCATCACCTTACAAGGCTATTACAATATTATCGACTGCGTTCCTGATGCTGTAGTTTTCATTCCCATGAGTTATGTATTTTCTAGCTGGAAAATTGCTTTTAAGTGTATTTATTTACTTTGAGAGAGACAGAGACGGCGTGAGGGAGGGAGGGGCAGAGAGGGAACGAGAGAGAGAGAGAGAGAGAGAGAAAGGGACAGGCAGAGAATATTGTCAGCACAGAGCCTGACACAAGGGTCAAACTCATGAACTGAGAGATCATGACCTGAGCCAAAACTGGATGCTTAACAGACTGAGCCACGCAAGTGCCCCTCTAAACTGGAAAATTTTACCTCTTAATCCCTTTCACCTATTGCACCTATCTTGCGACCTCCCCGCCCCCCCCCCCCCGACTGGCAATCACCAATTCTTTGTATTTATGTCTATTTCTGTGTGTTTTGTGTTTTAGATTCCACACGTAAGTGAAATCATACAGAATTTGTCTTCTTCTGTTTGACTTACTTCACTGAGCATAATACCCTCTAGGTCCAGTGATAGATTACAGTTAAATTTTTAAACAAGCATTGTGATAATTTTTTAAAAAATCAACGTTTGAGGTTAAGAACCTACTTCTAATCAGACTCTGATGGCCATTCACAAATCCAAGTTTGCTTCATTAAACCTTGATTCCGGAAATACCCATCTCAGTTCCAGGCTTGGGTTTCAATGCCATGAGAGGTTAGCAAATGAAGATGGCCGTCCCCGCTATCGCTTACAGAAGATGACCCACATAGATGGCTAAGAACTGAATCAAATCTATTCCGACCAAGGGAAAAATGCAACAATCCTTAGAAAGACAAGCCAACAAGCTGAGCCTCACTAATACAGAGTGAAACAGGGGCTATTTCCAAGACATTTGGCAGTTTGACTGCTCTTCGCCTGGGCATAAAAATGATCTCCATATTTACAAAGGGCATGGAAGAGGCATGGAGTGGTCACACCCAGAGTTCTAGAGTCAGACCGCCAGGCTAACATGCCAGCTTTACTACTCACCACTCTTACGACTTGCTTCACTTCACCTCCCTCTGCCATCTCCTCATCAGTAAAATAGAATAATTGTAACCTACCTCATGGGAGTACAGGGGGATTCTAATTACCACATATGGAACGTTTACCACCATGCCTGGCACACAGTAGGCGGGCTCAGCAAGTATTAGCTATTGTAATTATCCACTTATATCTACTCTTCCAAGTTGTGTGTGTGTGTGTGTGTGTGTGTGTGTGTGTGTGTGTGTGTGTTGTGAGAAATGACTAGAAGATTTTCAAATGCTTTCTGGCATCTCTAGGGAAAAGGTTATGTTTTCTTTTTTTTTTTTTTTTACCTTTTTGATTCAATTTATAAATAAAAGTATTAAACAGCATTGCATCTCTCTAGAGCTATGACTTTATGGTGTTTATTATTTTTTTAAAATATACTATCCTGTGTTTTTATTTTATTCCTTCATTTTATTCTGCCAGTGTTTTATTCAGGTCTTTTTCATCAGGACACTTACAAGATGGCAGTTTTTCTGCAATATCTCGCTCCAGTCTGGAGGTGGTTTATAGTGACTTGTAAAATAACACGGAAACAAAAAATTAGGACACCTATAATTTTAGTTTATGTACTAGGAGTTAAGTTGCGGGTTATTAAATATTAAGCTTTCCTGAAATGGAGAAAACTTCACTGGTGACAACTCTGGGATAAGAGCTTCCTTAAGGGGCAATTATTAGAGAACTTTATTATTTCTCCCAAGATTATTGGCTTATTCTATTATTCTTTTTCTTATTCTCTTAATAGTTCTCTTAGCTTTGATAATATATATTCTAATTTAAAATCATTGCAATTCATCTATGTTTCAAATTTATTAGCATAGAGCATGCAAACTATTTTTACTTACACGGGTACATGTCATTATTTCCACATTTTCATTTTGTGTCTCAGCGATCTTTCTTTTTTTCTTTCTTTCTTTCTTTCTTTCTTTCTTTCTTTCTTTCTTTCTTTCTTTCTTTTTCTTTCTTTTTAATTAGCTGAGCCTGTGTTGTCTTACTTCCAACTATTTGCCAAAGACCTAGCTATTGTATTTTATAGTTTTCTATTTTCACTGACACTCACTTGATTTTTCCCCTTCCGATTTCATTTTCTATATGTGAATTTTTAAAGAAACCTTTTGAGTAGATTGCTTACTATATTTGTCTTCGTTATCTTGTTAAGAATGTGATTTACAGCACTGGCAGGTAACCCCCGGACCTCTCTCCAGGCCTGCTTCCTGTCCTGGGAGGCTCACTGTGACGTCCTCAACTGGGGCTCCATTTCAAGGGACTTCTGAGATGTCAGACTTCCAGACAGAGATGGAGGGAGGGGGAGAGGGGTCAGGATCTTCATCATCCTGACTCCCTCCCTGCCTCAGGGCCTTGAACTCCTGGGCCCCTCTGTCTGTGTTCTCTGCACCCCCCAGTTGGATGGCCAACTCAGTACCACTGTATTCCCGGCTCCCAGGAAAGGAAGGAGAGGTGGAACTAGTCAGGCTTCTCTGCTATTCTAATGGTTTCCCTGGGCCTCACCTTTGTAAACAGCGTATCCATAAATAAACTCTGCTGAAATCATCTGATCATGAACGTGCCACGTGTGTCTTGTTGGGACACTGACTGACACCACAGCTATGCATTTTCCTCAGAGGACGTTTCAATACATCCCACAGGATTTTATTCCTCATCTTCTCATTCGCAATATTTATTTAACTATCATGCCATTGTGATCTTGACTTCTTTAAGCTAAGAGTTATTTAGGAGGAAGATTCAAAATGTATAGGTAGGCTTTTTTTGTTCACGTTTGTTTGTATTTGTAATTTTATTGCATGGTGAGCAGGTTTTGATTCTTGCTTTATTCGTGGAATTCGTGGGATGCCATCAGCATTTCTTTGTGATAAATGATGGCCAATTTTTATAAATATTTTAGGGGCACTGGAAAAGAAGGATTTTTATATTCAGGAGATTGTCTGACATATCAGGTTAATTGTCAATTGCGCTATTCAGGCCCCAGTGCCATTCAAAGTATGGGTCTTCGTTTCTTAACCTGTCCATGATTAAATAAATATAGAGCTTGACCGTAAGGATTTGGAAAGGGGAGAGTGATTTGACAGAGCTAACAATGCTGGCTGAATCTAAAACAAGAGATTTGGGCTTATATTTTATATCTTTCTTATTCTACTTTCTTACAAGTCATTTTCATCACATTTTACAACACTGATGGTCCAAGATAAAATGGAAAGTAAACCACAAAGCCAAACTGTCCCTTCACGACAGGAAGTTTGAGAAACGTTGCTCTAAACTCTTATTTTGGCCAATTTGATTTATCAAAGATCTTTTACGCACTCTTCACTCTCGCCCACACAGAGGACACATCTGTATCCACTTCTCCCCATCCCTTCCTCCACCACACATACAGAGAAAGTCCCAGAAAAAGGGACGTTTTCAAAGACTGAGGGTTTGGGTCACAGAAGAGGGCCGTCACACAGTCTCTCTCCAATGACAGGTGCTGCTACTTTTGAGGACTTCATAGTCCCAACATCAACCCCAGGACAAGAGGGACACACTCATATCTGCCACATCAGTTCATCCCCACAAAAAGCTGAGGAGATCAGAAAACTCGAGCCTGGGATGGGTGTTCGTCCTGGTCTTCTGACTTCATCACTCCCCTGTGAGGTTGTGGGGAAAACGAAACGACCAAGTTGAATGTGGCAGCATATGCCACACCACTTCAACATTTCACAACGTTATACCCACATGAAGAAATTCCACAAAATGATAGGAGGGGGAGATAACAGCCGAACGCCAACCTAGCCTGCTTTCCAATCCTGTAGCCAGGCTTGGAGAAGCTGTTCGAGATGAACTAGGTGGTCAGCACCTGGAATAACGGAATTAATGAACCGTCTCTTTTTCAGATACATGTTGCATCTGAATGGTACTTATACTCTGTTCTAAAAGCATGTCTCGCTTTCTGTCCTATAACCAGGGAAAAATTGAGTACTGGAATTTAGAGCAAACTACTTTTTTCTAAAGGGTGTGCTTCAGAAATTGAAGAAATTATGCAGTCACCGTTAGAGAAACTCAAGCTCCACGACTCTCATTAGCCTGTTTTGGATAAGGGCGCTGCCCTTGAAGAAATCATCAAACTCATTCCAGCGTCTTTGTGCTTTGTGAGAACATTAGCATTATTTTAAGTTCTTACTGTTATTAGTGTTTCACAAATGAATTACGGGAAAAAAAATCTTTATTTTTAGCCTTTTGCAATTACTAAAATAAGAAAGTGGTTTCCATGAAAAGTTATGTGAGATTTCACAGTGGGTTTCTATTAGAATTACACTGAAATTTCTTGAAGTTGAAGCCAACGGTGTAAAGTTTTAGCCACATCTGTCTCCAAGATGAGTTATTAGGCTGACTTTGAAATATGATAACTCTGTTTTGCTGAGTCACTGTAATCTATTGTGGCCCATTGGCACATTTTGCTTTGAATCCTTGATATGGGGCCTGGCCACCACGGGCGCTCCGTAAACGCTTCTTGGATGGAGCCATTCAACACTTTTTATACTGCTGAGGCAGAGTGATTTTGTGGACTGTTTTTCTTTCTTTAAAAAAAAATTTTTTTTAATGTTTATTTATTTTTGAGAGAGACAGAGCGTGAGCAGGGGAGGAGCAGAGAGGGAGACACAGAATCTGAAGCAGGTTCCAGGCTCCAAGCTGTCTGCACAGAGCCCAATGCGGGGCTCGAAGTCACAAACCGCGAGATCATGACCTGAGCCGAAGTCAAACACTTAACCAACTGAGCCACCCAGGTGTGCCTGTGGACTATTTTTCAAAACACTTTCATAAAGCTGATTGTATCTCCTGCTTCCTCACTTTTTTCCCCCATGACATCCAAATTCAAAAAAATGAGTCTTTTGTATGTATCAAGAATCTTACACGTTTACATCCTTTGACATAGCAATTCCGTTTCTCGAATTTATACGGAAAATAGAATCCAATCTGAAGCAGAGTGCCATATACAAATATGATTACAGCACTATCATTTACAGTAATAAAAGATTTGTACTATCCTTAGGGTCCACTAAGAGAGAAGTAGCCAAGAAAGACTGAATGTTAAAAAATGTTTCCAAGACCACATAAATATTATTCACAGTCTATTTTTATAAGAAAAAAAGACTGTAGAATTGTAAACCCAGTATCTTTACATCTATATTTTTAAATATCCTACACATAATAAACACACTAGTGGAAAATAAGAAAAACATTAATGATCTTGTCATTAAGTACTGAAACTATGACTGACATTTTCCGTTCAAATTTTCAGAATTTTGCACATTTTCTTTCACTAAGCACACACTACTTTCATCATTGAAAATCACTGCACATTTTCTTTTTAACTAATCACTGTATACCTTAGCCTTATTACAGAGATTACAGAAAGTCCCTCATCCGTTACATATTTGGATCTGAAATAATAAAATTATGTATGTTTCTAGATGATACATAAAATACATGTAAATACTTGTGTGTTTGGTTGAGACTCCAACAGTATTTCAATTTTAGTTATTCAGGAATGGATACAGACTTCTAAGATGAGCATCATTTTATGTCCAAGTTTTAAAAGAGCATCAGGATTTGCAAAAGATGAGATTCAAGGTGTGTCTGTCAAACCAGCAGAGAAAGTAAGAGAGTCGCAGCAGGCCTGCCAGAGCAGCAGTGAGGGGGGAACACTGCTCTTTTGAGTACGCCTCCAGCTCTGCGGGGACATGCACGCCTTGCACCGAAAGATGAAAAATTATTTCCAAAATACCCTTGTTTGGTGAACATTTCAACTCACTTTCAACGGTGAACTTCAGTTAAGATGCTAAGAGAAATTAGCTGAATGTAGTAGATATTTGCTTTCCTTCCCCCTCCATTTGACATTCTTCTTCTTCTTGGTTAGAGCACATCGTTTCTCTGGCCACTGTGATTGCTTCACAGTGGGACTCAAAAATGTTTTCCTAAGTATTTTTGAGAAATGAAACTCGTTGTTTTGGGAGGGAATAACCGGAGGAGGTGGTTTTTCCTCGTGGTTGTCACGACACAAACGCGGAAGTATACCGTTGAGTCCATGAAGGAAGGCAACCTTAGGGTGAACCAGACACAAGAACAGCAAAGGCAAAAGAACCCAGGTCTTTGATGATATCAGTGAAACAGTGGATCTAGCCTCACCTGAAACCCTCCTGACCACTGGATTTTTAAGTCATGAGAACAAAAAATATTTTTATTGTTTACGCCCTCTTTTAAAACATAGACCGTTCGTGTGTGTGTGTGTGTGTGTGTGTGTGTGTGTGTGTGTGTCTGTGTTTAGTAATCTCTATATCCAATGTGGGGCTCAAACTCACCACTCCAAGATCAAGGGTCACATGCTCTCTGACTGAGCCAGCCAGGAGCCTCTGTCTGGGCCATTGGGAATAGAGTTTTAGGTTACTTACAATCACAAGGCTGCTAATTGGAGCTGTGTGTTATTTAATTCTTACTTGATAAAAGGAATGCTTATAAAATGAATGTCTTTAGTTGAGGGCAGTACTTTGATGCTAAGTTTGGGCAGATGCACAGCCATCCATTTACAATCATCAAGTTATATTGATTAGACCTAAACAACCTCACAAGTCTACTTGCTTCTTTCCACCCTCTTGACTCTTACCCTCTTTCAGACCACCTCTGTTTTGCACCTGGATCACCACCATGCCTCAGTTTCTCCCTGCCTCCAACCTATTGCCCATTCTTGCTGTTTCCAAAGGATAAATCTGATCATCTCTCTGTCCTGTTCAAGACCTTCTTGTGTTTCCCATCTTAGCATCAAGTTCAAACTCCTTAACCATGACCCTGTACAATGGGGTCCTACCCACCTCTCCAACCTCCCTTCTCCTTCCTCCCATCTCTCCACACCTAGGCACGTTGGCCCTCTCTCTCTGGCCCTCAAATAAGAAGCCCCAGTCCAGCATGGACTGTTCCCTCTACTGGAAGATTCTTCCCTCCCATCCTTCCTGGTTGGCTTTTCCTCATCTTTCAGGTCTCAGTGTGGATATCACTTTCTTTGGGAAGCCTTCTCCATGCTTCTCTGTTTCCCTTTTTGGCAAGCATTCTCTCCCACCACATCACAGGCCTAGTGTATGATATTGCAGTTGCCCAGCTATTACTAGACTGGAAGCTCCGTGAGGTCAGGTCTACTTTCCTCTCCCTCAGGCCCCACCTGTAGCACAGCTCTTGGCACACCATAAAAGCTCTGTAAGCACTTGTTGAGTTAATTAGAAAATTATTCATCTGATAAACCCAATACACAATACCATAAATATATATATCAATGCAAAAAACTATATTGTGCATCCATATATGTGTATGTGATCCTGGAAGTTATTATTATTATTTTGGTATTGTAACACATTAAGTGAAAATGGTTCCAGTTTTAAAGAAGTTAAAAACATTTCATTTGGGTTTTCATTTCATGAATCACAGAACCTGTGCCAATTTTCTAAGCAAACTGCTGTAACTCTGTTACGTGAGATGATGTGGGGGAGAAGGCTTTAAAAATAGCTGACCGGATATCCCTCTTGGTGGCTTGGGTTATGTAAAAGTATTTTGTGTTAAGCCAATGTCTCACAATGGATCACTGAGCTTTGAAAAGGCTGTTTGGGATCCTTTTTTCAGTGTTAAATATCTGCTTATAAACAGAATCGGACTGAAAATCTCCTAGAGAAAGGGTACAATGTCCAAATAGTTATCACTTTTTAACTCCAGGTACTCAAAAAATTCCAATGTTAGTACTGAAAGTGATTTTTTTTTTTGAAAGTGATTTCAAAAAAATAACAAGGTCCCTTAACAACCTAGTGAGAAAGAAGCCAGGATTCTTATAAAGAAATGTTGTTAGATTTGGGCTTAAAATACTTTTCTATTAGAGCAGAACAATCAGATAGTATCTGGCATTATTAAATATTTATTTTAGTTTTAAAAAAGATGTAATTTGGGGACATTGTTCTCATTAAGACTCCATAAAAGCAAAATGGTAGGGATTTGTTGTTCGAGAGTTTATTATGGACTGAATCCTTGGGCACAGCTGATTGGACCAGAGTGGTCCAGGGGTGGGTAGGACTCCATTGTACAGGGTCATGGTTAAGGAGTTTATGATATGCCCTAACCCAAAAGCTATATCCAGGCAAAGATGGAATGATTAGCTGGACCAATCAGGTTCTCTTTGCAGTGGGGAATTAGGTGCTTGGGAGTGAGAGAAGCCCAGACCAACAGAGAGAAGGCAGAAGGGAGCGGCCCTGGCAGATGATGTGAATGAGCAGAAACCACAAGATAGGACACATGCAAGGTAGAGGATGATGTGGTTGGTTAGCTGGGGCAGGAATGACAGCAACAGAAACTTCTACCGAGATTCTGTAATTCCTGCTGTTGATGGGACCATGAGGTAACATGGTCACTAAACCTGCATATTCTTAAAAAAATTTTTTTTAACGTTTTATTTATTTTTGAGACAGGGAGAGACAGAGCATGAACAGGGGAGGGTCAAAGAGAGGGAGACACAGAATCTGAAACCGGCTCCAGGCTCTGAGCTGTTAGCACAGAGCCCGACTCGGGGCTCGAACTCACGGACTGCGAGATCATGACCCGAGCCGAAGTCGGCCGCTTAACCGACTGAGCCACCCAGGTGCCCTTAAACCTGCATATTCTTAAAGTAACTTCCGTCATCCACGAGACCTGCCTCACACTTTAGATTCCTATTTCTCTTGTTGGTTAGAATGTATATCTACAAAAAAAAAAAAAAAACACACCCCTGTTTCTTGAGATAGCAGGAGAATCTCTGTTCCCCATCAAAAAAAGCCTCACCCAGGGGCGCCTGGGTGGCTCAGTCGGTTAAGCGTCCGACTTCGGCTCAGGTCATGATCTCGCAGTTTGTGCGTTCGAGCCCTGTGTCGGGCTCTGTGCTGACAGCTAAGAGCCTGGAACCTGCTTCAGATTCTGTGTCTCCCTCTTCCTCTGCCCCTCCCCTGCTCACTCTCTGTCTCTCTCTGTCTCTCAATAATAAATAAACGTTAAAAAAAAAAAACAAAAGCCTCATCCAGATGTGTATATCCAAAACGGCACGCAGACTCATGTGGCTTGTACCGCAACTCCCCACTGCTATACTTCCCCCTTGGCATGGCCACACCATTCGAAGGCCAGTTTTGTGAAAGCACTGACAGATTCACCAGTCTCATCCAGTTAGAGCAGGGTGACCTCCATCATTCTCCATCCTCACTCCCATCCCTCCTCCGAGTTGGCGGAAGAACCCATTTGGCATCTTGGTGGCTCAATATCTGAACAGTTGTTGGGATCCCCGCCGCGTGAAGACGATGGGGAATCACTCTGTTATCCTGAGGATGGTGTACCGAACTTTTAAAGACAATGCGCCGTCATGATTACAGGATGGGAGAGATGCACGGTCAGGCACCTGCAGTTTCACCATGTGTACTGAAAATATCTGGAAAGTGTCTATCTAAAAAGTGAGAAGACCTTCAATGAGGGCAGCTGTTCCAAGTAGTTTCTAACTAGCAGTTCCAGGTGGAATTGTCTGTCCTAGCGACAACCACAAAAAATTAATTTTCTTCATTCTCTCTACATTTTGGCTCTGCATTGATAGTACCGATGTACTATTATTTAATTTTCCTGCCAAGTGTGTTTACAGTAAGTACTAAATATAGGGCTGATTCTTTTTTTTTTTTTTTAACGTTTATTTATTTTTGAGACAGAGAGAGACAGAGCATGAACGGGGGAGGGTCAGAGAGAGGGAGACACAGAATCCGAAACAGGCTCCAGGCTCTCAGCTGTCAGCACAGAGCCCGACGCGGGGCTCGAACTCACAAATTGCGAGATCATGACCTGAGCCGGAGTCGGCCGCTTAACCGACTGAGCCACCCAGGCGCCCCTGGGGCTGATTCTTAAATGCTTATTTCTTGACGGGTTCAAAATTTCTTTGAAGATGTAAGTTATCTACAGTTTGATTTTTGAAAAAATGCTTGCCTAGGGCCTTTTCTAAGATGCATCTGTTTTCTATAGTGAATTATACTGATGACCAAACACTAGCTTTTATTTCCAATGAAATTAATTGTATTTTTATTCAACCTTCAATTAAGTCTAATTATTACACAACTTGTTACATAGATTCACGTATATTTCACATTGTCCAAAACATAACTGAATAATTAACATGAGTGTGTGGCAAAGTGAATCTGTAAGGCAAATATGAATATGATTCTCAAAGTTGAGGTATGACAAACAATTAGGAAGGGAAGCTTTATGATTCTTAATTTGTGTCTTGAAGCGAGGATATTTTATCTCATAGAATACCTCTCAAAAATGGATGGTCTACGCTCCCCGCATGGTATATCAATTATATTAAAATCTACAAATAGGGGAACCTGCTTGCTCCCTAATAAAACCAGGAATCATCTGAGATGTGACGAGTGCAGATTCCCAGGCCACAGCATGAGGATTTTGCCAGGAAACCTGCCCTTTAAAATAAGCGCCACAGAGGACTATTGCACAGACTAAACGATGAGAACTGGCCTAAGGCTTTCGTTCTGAATTTCACTTTTCTTTGTACTTCTTCCCTGGCTAGTGATGGGGAATATTCAGCCTCTTCTGTGGGGACCGTAAGTACCCATGGAGCAGGGCCTCACCCTCTGGTCTCAAGAGGGCCAAATACGCATAAAAGGTAAAGACAGTAATATAATGATGGGAATGGGGGAAAACGGGTGCACCGTCTGACAAATGAAATATGATACATCCTTTTTATATTCGAAGGTGAACACACCATCTTCGAGTTACATTTATATTGCTCCCCGAGCAGCAGTGACCATTTCGCCATACGCACAACAGCAAACACCACGTTTTCTCAGACAGCCAGAGGTCAACCAGGCCATATGGAGATGTTACGTGATCTTTGTACGCTGACTAGTAGTACCGAGTGCTAACCACCTGGGCTAATCGCTGAGAGCCCTGGGGCAATTCACCTCCAGCTACCCATTCTCCATTTAATCAGTAATCAGCTAAACCTCGCACTTGGCCAGAAGCTTTTGATTTTTTTTTTTTTTTTTACAATTTGGTTGGCCGAATCCACTTCTAAAAAACAAATTCAACCTAATGTCAAAAGTCCAATGGAACAGCTAGGCGGCGTAAGGGTCAAGAATGTGTACGCCCGTGTGTAGAGAATTTTTCCAAAATGTGCGTGATGAAAAAAACGGGGTTAGGTTTTTTTCATATACTTCAAACGCTTTATTGGGTTTGTTTGGTTCTGTGTATGACCTCCAAACGTGTTCAGATTAAATTATTTGAAGCAGCTAAAGAAAATAATTTGCTGGTGAAGAAAAGGCATGCCTTGCAAAGTGCAAAGACATATTTCATGACAATAGACTTAGAAATGAATACCAAAGGACAGCGTGCAGCAAAAATTCTGACCGGATCCTTCTTGGTACAAAAGGCAAGGACCATAACTGCTCAAGGGGCCTGGATCAGCAAGGCAGAGGGCTGAAACCAAGTTGGCAAGGAAGGTTACTTTGATGAGGGTCTAAGTCAAGGTGTTATTCCAAGTGACATCTTCTGGGAAGAGACATTTCAATAGTTTCCACTTTTTTTAATAGACTGATTGAGCCAACATTGATTTTACCTGGGCTGGCACTCATACTAGATGCATTCAAAACAGAAAGCGCCTCATAATTTGGTGATAAGCAATGATTAACCAGTAACTCAGTTCTCGCATTCCCCCAGTCCATCTTGGGCAACTGCCAGATCAGTTTCCTAGCAAGAGTTCACCCATGTGCACTTGCTGGCCTGCATTTGTTGCTCCTGAGGGTAACTCTCTCCTCACATGTTAATATAAGAGGCTTCTTGGCCAGGGGAGAAGGTTGCTGACCCACCAGTTCTGCTGGCCAGACTGTTGTCTGGATTCCTGAACCCTTGCCAGGGTTCTTTGGTGGCAAGCAACAGAAATTATTTAGGCTAACTCAATGATAAAAGAGGAATTTGTTGGAATGACATGGGGCAGCACACAGAAGTTGAAGAAAAGTTAAATAAACAGGCCTCAGAAAAGACCAGCCTCAGGGCCGTTGTGGGGATCAAGGTACAAAAACGAACGGAAAGTTTTTCAGGGCACTGCTGTCAGGATGAATAAGCTCCTTGCGTTTTCAGTTGAAGATCCGAATTCCTGGGGGAGGGCACTTACTGGCTCAGCTGAGGTCATGTGCCCACGCCCTTGGCAATGAGGGGATGATAGCTCCCTCAAGTAAAATCGGCATGCCACCACCAGAGGGGGACAGGAGAGAGGTCAGGAAAAAAAGAGCAGATGTCACTACACTCTGATTTCTCGTGTCACCTGGTTTCCATCTGCCCCCCCTACTGACCTTAGACATACTGTCTCCTCTTTGTTTAGGTTCTTCTGGCCAAGTTTGATAACCACCAAGTTCGAGTCAATCCTCTACCTGGCTTGACCTAAACTCTGAAGTCAGATGAATTCCAATGAGCCTTCTGATCTGTGTTGCCCTTATTCCCACCCACTACTTTGGTCTGGTCTCTGCTTGGAACATTCAGATGTTCCTGGGCCACCAGGTTCTCAGAAATTCCCCAGATTCACCCTGTTCTTAGGCTGGTCACTGTTATCCCGGGCTCTTTGGCCCCAAATGCTTATTTTAAGCAGCACAATTCAAGATGTTTATATATGTACTTCCAAATCTTTTTAAAAAATGGCAAAGCAAGTAAGCAAACAAATAGAACCACTCTATTTCCTTCGGAAAATGCATAACACTCAAGAATCTATTTACACAGAAATTACTTCACGTACGTTCAAAAGTCAAATCTTTCAAAAATGCAATGTCTGCGAATACAATGTCATTTATGTTTGTTCCTGTTGTTAAACTGGAATAAAAAATTAAAGCAAAGACTTTGTGATATCATCAGAGTCTCATATTAAAAAATGAATAGCCCGACTGATCTCTCGGTTGTACAGCAAGAGACTGTAAAGCAAAGGGTAAAGACTTTTGACTGGTGGGTTCCGGTAGGTAGAAGCCAGATGAAGGTTTGGTCAAACGGCTGCCAAATATCACCCTTCACCACCACGAATACCTACTGAGCGCCTAACGTGCTAGGCACACTGCTAAGCATTTAGAGACACCATTGTATGTAATCGTTATCATGTATATAAATCTACAGGTCTATCCTGTTGTTCCCCTTTTACAAATAAGGGAAACAAAGTTCACAACTCAGCCAGGGCCACGCAGCTGGCTGTGGGTGGCATGAGTTACGTAAAGACTGACTTTCTAACTATCCTCTCAAATATGTTTGTCTCTGTTAAAAAGTTTTGCAGGGGCAAAGGGTCCTCATGGCAAAAATGGTGAGAAATGATGGACTTAAGAGTTCAGGGAGAAAATATGAATGTAATTAAGAAGCCCTTAATTTATTCTAATGCACAGCTGTGCCCAGTTGTACTTCTCCGGAAAGCCCCAGATACAGACCACTGGAGATCACCTCTTCGGGGGTCACAGTTCATTGTGGTGATTATGATGAACATCACTACCTTCAATACGCCTACAGAGTTAGGAACCACCACTCCAATGTTAGAAACACAAAGCACGCTCTTCCTCATAGTGAATAAACAGGAAAATTCTAGGCCAAGGAAAGCTTATAATAACAACAACAAAGAGCCCACTCTATTTAGAGCAAGTCAGTGATTTCTCCAAATGAAAAAGCACAGCAGTTTCGACGTGAAAACAAGTCTGGTTTTCGTGAAGCTTTTCTGACTGCCACTTTCTGAAGGTGAACTTTATTGAAATAGATTCCCAAGTAAATCATTTACGGTATGTTAGTGGGCGGATGTTAAGAGTAATTGGAATTCGTCTTCTGGTTTTGCATCGGAACATGTTAAACGCTTTGCATTTGTGCTAACCTGATTACATAAAAAGTTTAGGAGTCATATGTATGATGAGGTTCAAAACGGGTCCAGGTGATATTTTGTTTCAACGGGTGTAGGTCAAAATCTCCAACATTTTCCTCCTTTACAAAATTGTGGAGTCTTAAGGTCTTTTCTTTATCTCCATTTGATTTTTTTCCCCTGCAACTGCTTCTGAGATTAGAATGCAGTCATTATACAATCTACTGAGGTTGTACTATCGTGCTTACCAAGCTACTGCTCAACTTGATATAAGGAAATCAATTTAGTTTCATTCCGATGCGTGGTTCAAGGCAGATTGGCCTTCAAGAAACCTAGAGAAAAGTCCAAGAGATCCTAAGCCCAACTGTCACCTGTGGGAAGGTCATAAAAATGGGCGAGGGAAGCAAGAGGAGATGAGATAGAAGGAGTGGTATTTGGAGAGAGAGAGAATCTTGCTCCTTGGCCAATGGATTGGAAATGGCTCATTTTCTCCAAATGCCTGGAATCGTCTAAAACCAATGAGATGCCCTATGGTAATGACTAGCGGGGGTCTTTGAGCCTATCTCCTTCCAGATTTAGAGCTAAGGGTGAGGGATGAAGGGGCACTGTGAAATGGTGAGCGGGTTGAGGCAAGAGTCTTTAAATCTATCTAATGCAAGGCTGATTCTAGGTCTATAACAAAGAAAATAACTGGCAAAACCCATATTTTATTTGTGGCCAGGAGCCATGCATCTCATCTTCAGCTCTGTGTCCCAAGAAACCCCTGGCTCTAGCCAAGATATTCTTTTGGTTCATTTTTGACCAGAGGTGAGATCACTAGAAGTCAATGTGGGAATGGGTAGATTATCATAAACATAATGTTGGCAAAATTAACTAATTTGAGAAATTAAAAAAAATTAGCTCCTTGACTCATATCATACATCAAATCATATTCTGGATTAAGTAAAAAAAAAAAAAAGACAATAGAATATATATTGAAATTTTATCTCTAGTTATATTTCCATGATAGGATTTGGCATGATTTTGCTTTCTTTTTGCTTACTGGTATTAAAACCGTGTCTGTCATTTGACAAGTAGAATCTGTAGTAAAAAAAAAAAAAAAAAGAAAAGAAAAGAAGAGAAAAGAAAAGAAAAGAAAAGAAAAAAATACCAGCTGAGCTAATTAATAATTTTACTATATAAGTCTATTACAAAAAGATATGCGGGCAAGAATTCATCATAGCTTTGTTTATTATATCAAAAATTTAGGTTAAATAAACCTAAACTTGGTATATAAACATGATGTAACAGTATGTAATTGTTTTCAAAAGATGTTAAATGAAATAATATAATGTCAAAAAAGCAGGATACAAAATGCCTTATACCATATGATTTCATTTTTACACAAATATGACACAATATTAACACTGGGTCCCCTTAGGTTCTTTTACTACGAGTGCTTTTTATTTTATTTTATTATTATTGTTATTATTCTTTTTTTTTTTTGGGGGCAGTTTTATACCTTTATTTTACGAGTGCTTTTTAAAAACATACTTCTCTAGGGGCGCCTGGGTGGCTCAGTCGGTTGGGCGTCCGACTTCAGCTCAGGTCATGATCTTGCGGTCTGTGAGTTCAAGACCCGCGTCAGGCTCTGTGCTGACAGCTCAGAGCCTGGAGCCTGCTTTGGATTCTGTGTCTCCCTCTCTCTGTGCCCCTTCCCCGCTCATGCTCTCTGTCTCTCTCTCTCTCTCTCTCTCTCTGTCAAAAATAAACATTAAAAAAATAAAAATATATATATACTTTTCTATATATCTTGAATGTTCACAAATGAGCATGTATTACTTTTATTGTTAGGAAAAAAAGATCAGCATAGAAAAAATATTTTTGTTCAGTTAGTCCAATCATTAGTTCCAGTGGCTTCATTATCATAAACTTCCCAAGGAGCCTTCCTGTTTAAAGGAAATTTGGAAGGGCGCCTGGATGGCTCAGTGGTTAAGCATCCAACTTTGGTTCAGGTCACGACCTCCTGGCTCGTGGGTTCGGGCCCTGCGTCTGGCTCTGTGCTGACAGCTCAGAGCCTGGAGCCTGCTTCAGATTCTGTATCTCCCTCTCTCTCTCTGCCCCCTCCCCTGTTTGCACTGTCTCTCTCTCTCTCAAAAATAAATGAACATTAAAACAAAATTTTTTTTAAATACAAAAAATAAAGGATATTCCGAGAGTATCTTCCGCATAGTGTGCTGTCCTTAAGGTAGGTGCTCAGTGAATGTGCACCAAGCGAATTTGCACTTCCGACCCTGTTGCTGCCGATTACACTTTAGTGGAATCTGAGGGAGGCTGTGTGCCAGACCTGGCTCATGGCTTCTCTTCAAAACACATGCCAAAAAGCCTATATTTGAAAGAAAAGAAAGGACCAAATGATTACTATTAAGTGTTGCCCAGAACTCTCTCTCTAATTAACAGGTATTTTAGGTGAGGTATTTGGCAGGTGACCGTAAAAGCGATGAAATCATTGGATGAGTTTTGCATCAGTATTTACATGGGGCGGCGTAAGGGAAACAAACTGTTCATTTTTTAATGGGGACAGTGCTGAGGGAGGATGCCATTTCTGCTGATGTTTCCAAATAATGTTATTAGAAAATACCAGCAGCAAAGAATGCACTGAATAATATTTTTGAAAAGAAGAAACTCCTTAATACATTCCAGGAAGTTGATACTGAGTCACAAAATAACAGGAGAATTAAATGAGTATCAGAAACATTTGGACTATTGCTTTGCTGATATTGAAGCTCATTCCTGTCTCAATACTACTTGGCACTTGTACAATGCAAAATGTGTTCAATTATATTATTTCTGGAGAGAGGAGGGATAGGTTTTATCTACCACATTTTATGATTGAGGAAATGGAGAGTCTTGGAATGCAAGTGGCTTGCCCCACACTGTCGCAACAGTGACTTTTTTCCGGCACAGGATGGGGGGAAGGGCATACTGCTGTCTTGCGCGATCTCTCTAGGATGGCAGGGTGTCCCAAGATGTCCTTGCCTCTGTGACTGCTCTCCTGGGGGCTGGGAATGCTGCTCCTTCAGGTCACGTGGGCTCTGAACGCTCTGTCTCTGAAAGGCCTGAGCAGGTCACAGCGGGTAGAAGCTCTGAAGGTCCATGGGCACAGCACAGGCACCCGCAGAGCTCGATAAATCTACCCGTTGGCCTTCTCTAGTGTATGTGCGACCTTAGAGAGTGTTGACGCCTGCACGGGCCTGTATGTTGGCTTGCATGTTGGCTTGCAATCAGTAGGAAACTTACCTGATGAGATTTCAGATACAGGACTGTTCTTAGGGTTTGTTTTTCACAACTGGAAAGGGTTTGCACGAATGCTTTTGCCTAACATGGCAAAAGAAGAGAAATCCCGTTCATGTGTGTATCGTATGGAGCACCGCTATCTAAATGCTGATGTGGGCTCCAGAAGGGGTGGAGGCTGGAAGCTGATTGAAGTATTATCAGTAACTGTACGTGCTGCTTTCTGCACTCCCAACAGTTTTAAGTACTTTGTTTTTGTTGTTGTTGCTGTTGTTTTTTAAAACGTTTTATTTATTTTTGAGACAGAGAGACAAGGGCGTGAGCGGAGGAGGGGCAGAGAGAGAGGGAGACACAGAATCTGGGAAGCAGGCTCCAGGCTCTGAGCTGTCGTCAGCACAGAGCCCAATGAGGGGCTTGAACTCACAAACTGTGAGATCATGACCTGAGCTGAAGTTGGTCGCTTAACCGACTGAGCCACCCAGGCGCTCCTTAAGTACTTTACTTTGAAGATAAGCTGTGTTTTCAAGCCACTGGAAACTTACCACTTCCTGGCCCCATTGTCGTTCCACAATTTATTGCTGTTACACCATAAAGCCCATGTGTTCACTTTTTCGTCCATTTAACTGATCTCTTTTCTTCCTCTCAGCTCCACTCAAATTTTGCTTTCCGTATTTGCCCTGTGAGAGCATATCTAATTTTCTTGTTATTGTCTGTGTCCTTATCTAAAGCCCTCATTCGGTGGCATACTCCATGAGGGCAGGAGGGACCATGTGGGTTTTATCTACCTTTGGTCCCAGCATCCAGCTGAATTAATGAATGGTGAATTCAACATTTCACCTGGAAAATAAATGCTTTGTTTTTATTCTTGTGTCAAAGGATTTAAGAATCTACTAATTCTTTATTGCCTTTTTAGTTTTAGTGTTTAAAATACAATGTTGGCCCCGTTCCAAAAACATTCACTGGGGACTACTTATACCAAAGGTCCTGCCAAGAGTTGGAGCTGTCTGTGTTATAAATAAGACATAACACATGTCTTCCAGGAGATCAGTAGGGGAAGCAACATGGAAATAGGTAGAGCTCTTTCCAGATTGCAGAGATGAAGAATATCTCAGTAAGTAAAAGTATTTCATTGATGTTTTGATTGTAAAAGGGTATAGTTTCTGAATTCAGTTCTTTCCGAATAACTGAAGCATTTTAAAAATCATCTTATCACAAATAGTGCTTTGTTATTTAAATAATGAGTAAAGTGACACCTGACACTCCTTTTCAATCATCTGAGACGGTTTTGGCAAGAAAGAGTCCTACTAAAGAACCCAAATAACCAGAACTCCCAATTCTAAAGGTATATTTTTTCCAAGTTGATTTATTTATTTTTGAGAAACAGAGAGAGAGAGAGAGATGCCACAAATGGGGTAGGGGCAGAGACAGAGAGGGAGACAGGAGACAGAGAATCCTAAGCTGGCTCCATGCTGTCAGTGCAGAGCCTGATGCCGGACTCAAACGCACAAACTGTGAGATCGTGACCTGAGCCTAGATCAAGGGTTGGATGCTTAACTGACTGGTCCCAAGTCTAAACCTACTTCCTTCATTAATTTGATGAGTTCTCTTGGGTCAGACCCTTACCTGTAAATCATGAATGATACTACCTTTCCATCTTACTCAGAAATGCACAAAACCAGACCTTTGATAAGAAAGCATCTACACAGAAAATTATTTAAAGTATGATCTTAGAAAATGTTTGTCTTCAAGGAGTTTCCATGGCAGCTTTATGTCTAAACAACTGGAAATAATCACAAAAATTCAATAGAAAGATATTACCTAAGTAAGTTATTGGTGCTAACCTACAATGAAGTGCTCTGTAGACATCTAGAGATGATACTTGTAATAATTAATAACTCATAAAATTTTCACCAGCCCATTGTTGGGTGAAAAGAGTAGAATAAAAAAATAATCTGGTAGAGAAAGACCAAAATGTTATCAGTAATCATCTGTGGCTAATATGATTATGGGTAATTTTCATTTTTACATTTCTTTTGGTACTTTTAAACACTGGCCAAGTTTTGAACAACAC
This sequence comes from Lynx canadensis, assembly GCF_007474595.2. Lineage (NCBI taxonomy): Eukaryota > Metazoa > Chordata > Mammalia > Carnivora > Felidae > Lynx > Lynx canadensis. The sequence continues at coordinate 209,674,433 of NC_044310.1, read as the reverse complement.
ATAAAAATTTTTTAAAGCCAGCATGTGAATGCTTCAGCTTTCCTGATATTATACACAAATAAACAGAATAAAATTATCCTATCATCTGGTTAAACAAAGAGAATTAATATTAACCTTGTTGTTTTGGGTCTCTCCAGATATGCTTTGACATTTGATTCGAGGGAAAATACTGCAAATTTCTCAACTTCCGCTTGTAGAAATTTTCCTTGAGAAGTTCATGTAAGAACAAAATATCCTGGCGGGAAAAAAAATCCAGTGACCTGTTTTGTCTACATAATGACAAATCTTCCCAAGTTTTCTAAATACACTTGAACTCATTTTTAAACACTGGGATCACTTCTCTAAGAAACGAATTTGGAGATACAATCTAATTAACCAACATCAATCTTAAAGATTAAAAATGGAAAATTCCTAACTTACCCCAAAACTGTCAGAAAAATAACAGATCTTTATACCATTACATTTTTAAATAGGTCTGAGGCTTATACTTTTTAAAAACTATTATCTCATTGCAATAATACCAAAATACTGAGAATGTCAAATACTCTTTAAATGTATACTTTATATGTGCATATGCACACACACATATATACTACCTACAATGATATGTGGAAACATTGTTTTGATAGCCTGATATTGTATGTACAGGACATCAGACTGGATTTTTAACCTTCCTCTCTGTGCACATAAATGAGTATCGAATTACCTGCACTGAATCAATTAACAGGGACGGATTAAACAACTGCTCTGTCGATCTAGACTGGTTCTCCAGTCTCTTTCTGACTGCCAAGGTACCAGAATCCAGAGAAAAAGTACCAACAACAAGACTTGCTTCCTGCTTTGTCACTTCTTCTTTATGTAGGCTAGGTTCCCAAGAGAACAGTCAACCTCTTCCATGTGACAGTCATACAAGTCTTTAAAATAGAGATCGTGTCACAGTTCTTTTGAAACTCTCCAGTACCATCCCATCTCATCTTGAGGGACCCTCCAGGGTCCTTACCAAGGCTGGCACAGTTCCCAGACAATACCGGACCCAGGAATCCCTTGTGGAGCTGATTAATATGCAGATTTCAGTTGGGGTGGGTGGGGGAGGGGCCGACATGACGTTCTGCCTTTCTAGCCACCAGGAGGGGAAGCTGGTGCTGTGGGTCCTGTGAGTGACCTGGGGGTCTTCACCTCCGACTGGCAGGTCCTTAACCTGGGTTTCATTCTTCCCTGGCTAGAGCCCTCTCTGGCCCGAACCTATGTCAGCTGGGACAAGGGCTCTTTGGCCCAGCTTTACCTTCTTGCCCTGGGCCTCACAGCCACATTTGGCAAATTCAAACGTGTCCCAGGGAGGCAGAGGAGAGAGGATGACACAGACACGTCAACGGGAATGAAAGAATATTTTCAGCACCTCACTTTACACGTGGGCCCATCACCAAGTTGCAGTGTGAATTCATTACTCATCCATTACTAATGCGACTGTCTTGTGAATAGCATAAACATACTACATGGCCTCTTTGTTAAAATATGAATTGGTTAAGTGCAAACATTATTATTATAATTATTATATATTATTATAATTATATATAATAATATAATAAAATATATTATTATAATATTATAATTATAATATTAATATATTATTATAATATATTGTAATATAATGTATTATAATATTATAATTATATTATATATTAATAATTATTATTAACACAGTTATTATTATAATTATTATTATAATTATATTGGTTAAGTGCAAACATTAAAATTATAGTCCTGTGGACTTATTCCACCTTATCTAGGGAGCAATCTCCCATCCTTAATTAGCACAACCATCCTGCCCCTCTAACTCCCTGTTTCCCATCCCTTGCCCCATCTCTAGCAAAATACCCAGCATCTGTATTCCATCATGGTGAGTAAATTAACTCAGGGATTTTCTTCTTCTTTTTGTAGAAGTTCCTTTAGTCTTGGTTTTATTCTTTGACAGCCCAGGAGCCATACAATTAGAAGCATCTCGCCTCTCTCCACTGTTGAGGGCCCTGGCCTGGACCACATTCCCCAGCACTTCCCACATTCCCGAGTCCCCATGGAAGGCTCATGGGTTACGTGAGCCAGTGCCTTGGAAAGGTTTTCCCCATTGACGCCTAGCTAAGGTAAATGCTCCCCTTCTCCATCACCACATCCTATTCTCTCCTAGCAGGTACCACAATCTAGAGCTATATGTTTGTTTATAGGCCTGTTGTCTCTCTCCCCTGTTCCCCTGGACACTCTATCCCACCGTGGCCAGGAATGCAGTTTGTTTATCATTGAGTTGCCAGGACCTGGGTCACATGCCTATGTCTCTGTCCTATTATCTTGTTCCTGATTTTAATAATAATAATAATAATATAATCGTAGCTAGACTATAAAAGCTGGGCATCGTGTTGAATACTTTATTTGCAAGAGCTATAGTACCACCATTTTTAGATAAGAAAAACAGAGATCCTTTTGGAAGTGACTGGTTTAAGGGAACACTAAACCTCTTACTTGGCTAAGTTGTAGCGGCAAGTTAGTTTAGAGCTTAAGCTGATAGGCAAGATGTGGCATGTTGGTTTCCAATGTATGTCTCCTTTTCTCCTTTCCTGTTGCCAAATGTTCACTGTTTTGTGATGTGTTTTCAACTCTTCATGTACACACCTTACTCATATTTTGATAATGGCACAATATCATCAAATATGTACAAGTGGTAATTTGTGCAGCTTTAAGCGTGATAGCCAAGGTCGACTACCTTGATTTTCTGGAGAAAAAGTTGTACAGATAGTTAGGTACAATCCATGCTGACCTACTGTCTTTAATTGAAGTTTGTCATTTTAATGTGTGTTGACTTCTTTTTTTTTAAGTGTATTTATTTAATCTGAGAGAGAGAGAGAGAGAGAGAGAGAGCACAAGTGGGCTAGGGGCAGAGAAAGAGAGGGAGAGTGAGAATCGCAAGCAGGCTCCATGCTGTCACTGCAGAGCCTGCCACGGGCTTGAACTCACGAACCAGAAGATCATGACCTGAGCCGAAATCAAGAGTTGGATGCTCAACCATCTGAGCCACCCAAGCACCCCTTGCCGTGTGCTTATTTCTTATGGCAAACAAGCATACAAAATGTGTTCCATTCAGAGATATGACCTTATGGACTGGCTCTCCCTCTCGTATCTGGACACCACGTATGTGGATCTGTGCTATCGAAGATGGTGGCCGCATGTGGCTACGGACATTTGAAACGTAATGTAGATACTCTGAATTAAGATGTTCTAGAAATGCAAAACAGACACTAGGTTTTGAAAACTTAACATGAAAAAAAAGACCGTAAAACATGTACTAGTGTTTCTAACAGTGATTACATGTTGAAATTATAAAATTATGAATGCATGGGGAGAAGTGAAATATACTGAAATTAATTTTATCTGTTTCTTCTTACTTTTTTAATGTGGCTACTGAAAAACTTAAAATAACGTATGTGGCTCATAGCTGTGGCTCACGTTACATTTCTATTGCATGAGACGAACACTGATGCTTACTTATCTGAGCTTAGGAAAGCATGTAAAGTGGACAACTATACAGCCAATATGCTTTAATTCACTCTTTGCTAGAAAATACTTCTGAAGCCAGAGGCCTTAACTGGCAGTTGAAGAAGGAACCCCAAGAGGGATGGAAAGACGGACATGGGAGTTTCAAGAAGACAAGAGCCAGCAATGGGATCTTGTGAGATAAACATAGAACTTGGAGTAAGAGTCTTCCTCATCTGATTTTTAGAGATGAAGATAACTCAGAGGGATTAAGCAACTGGCCAAGGCCATGGTGGTTGGGCTGACAGGGAAGATGTCTACTCTGTTAAAAAGTTGATATGATCTCAGTTTTCTTATTTTCGGAAACTGAAAATGGCGGCGAAACAAATAATCTACAGTGCAAGGCTGTTATGATGAAAAAGTTTAGGCTGAGACCAGATACAAACTTTGTAGAACAAAAATGCTCTGAGTACCATGTGCTTTTACTGATCTTGGAAAAACTCTTTTACTCCACGGTTAAATGCGCATGATGAAGGACCACAGGGCATTTGCAAACCAGACAGCCCTGTTGGAATCGTACACTGAGAGGTTTGAGGGTTTTTTCATCAATTGCAATATTTAACAAGGTTAACTTTGCTCAGAGTTAACACAAGGCAGTTATTACTGTGCTCTCCGTAACAGGGTAGAAATTATAAGGGAAAGGCAAAGACAGATTTCATTTAATTCACAGTTTTACTAGGGATCATGCCTGAAAACAAACTAGCTACTACAACCCCAGAGAAAAGCTCAAGAAGGAAAACTCTCCTCAGAGAGGGAGAGGCAGCTGAGAGAGGAAGCTGGTGGCTTTGCTGTTGTTGGCCTTGACCCCCACTCATCTAGTGGAAGTCAGAATGTATGGAGGAAGCAGGCAGTGGGAGGGCCTAGAGGAGGGTGGCCCTGAGAACACGAAAGGAAACATGTTTGGTGCCCCCATCCTCCCAAACCATTACTAAATAAGTCTATTCTAATGGGAAACAATTCTCCTGGGAGCCACAGAACTACTTTGTTGTTTTTTTAATCCCAGGACAGAACAGCTCCAATCTGTGAGCAATGAGGTGAAATGGAGGGGGTGGTGTGGGCTGAATGATGACAGAGGAAGCTTTTATTTCCCCCAAACTTCTCATTCACATTGTCTCCCCATGGGTGATCACTGATAGACACAGAAGAAACAGGACAGGCCCAGACCTGATTTCAATGAAATCATTGAAAAAGAATCAGAAAGTATTGAGTATGAAATGAGTATGTGTAAAATGAATGAAGGCATAAAAATGGGGGAAAAATCTACAAGAAAAGACCAAAAAAAATCCCAAAGCCCAAATAGATTTAGACTTCAGAAAGGACTTCTGGAACCGTCATTGAAGTTAAAATTTAACGAATGAACATAGTCATGGTTAACGTTTATTGAACGATTACTATGTGACAGATATAGTGAAGTATGTGTCATGAGTATTAAATCACTGAATCCTCATAAAATCCTAAAGTGAGTCTCTTACTTCCATTTTTTTTTAATTTTTTTTTTCAACGTTTATTTATTTTTGGGACAGAGAGAGACAGAGTATGAACGGGGGAGGGGCAGAGAGAGAGGGAGACACAGAATCGGAAATAGGCTCCAGGCTCTGAGCCATCAGCCCAGAGCCCGACGCGGGGCTCGAACTCACGGACCGCGAGATCGTGACCTGGCTGAAGTCGGACGCTTAACCGACTGCGCCACCCAGGCGCCCCTCTTACTTCCATTTTAAAATAAAGAAGTTGAGACAAAAATTTAAAAGCTGATAATTAATAGATCTGGGGTTATAAACCATGTCAAATGGTTCCATCCAGAGGTTGTTTTTTTTTTTTCATCACTGAAAATTACAATAGATTGAAAAATCAATCTACTGAAATTTCCAAATAGCAGAAGAGAGGATTAAAAATTGAAAGAGGTGTGGGGAGGGTTCACAGGGGGCAGCGCAGGGGACGAAGCCCCTGAGGCAGAAGCTGAGAATGTTCCAAGTTGGTCTCAAGTCCAGCTGATAACTGGTCTCATGGACAGTCTGGGGTAACCTCCACAGTTCAGAACAGTTCTTCTGCGGGTGGGGGGGGGGAAGAGAATTTATCCAATGGCTCCCATCACCCACTGGTCAAAGATTTGCCCACAGGTGTTAATACCCTATACCTCTAAGGTCCAACAGGGAGCCATGAGTAGAGTCTAGAGGAACCATTAGGCTGTTCCAGGTTCAAAGTCTGTGGCCAAGCTGGCAACTGGGGAAAGTCAGTGCCCACAGACCAGGAGCAAGGTGGGACCCAGAGGACCCAAGTGGCATATGAAAGGTATGTCTTATAAGGAGTTAGGAGGAATGGAAAAAAGATGAGAAGGTCCAGGATGCATCCTACGAAAGCCAGGAATAGAGAGAGTGGGGAAGGAGAAATGTAAATCAGGAATATCTGAGATTTGATGAAAACTATAGACTCTCAGATTAAATATGCACTGAGTAGGATACATAAGAAACATGTGCACATACAAGTTTAATAACATGACTAAAAAATCTTGACCTAATTGGTAAATATATGTGTGTGTGTGTGTGTGTGTGTGTGTGTGTGTGTGTATCTTTAAGTCAGAATATCATTTCCATCACAATTTAATTAAAAAATAAGATTAACTAGAAAATCTCCCTCTGTTTGGAAATTAAGAAATAAGGATTTAAATAACCCATAGGACAAATAAATCAATTAGAAAGGATTCTGAATTTAGTTATATTGAAATACCATTTACTAAAATGTATGTGATGCAGTAAAAGCAGTATTTGGGGGGAAGGTCATTAGCCTTAAATGCATTTGGACTATTCAGAGTTGCTTGATTAAAGTCAAAATACAGGGGCAGCTGGGTGGCTCAGTCAGTTGAGTGTCCGACTTCGGCTCAGGTCATGATCTCGCAGTTTGTGAGTTCGAGCCCCGTATTGGGCTCTGTGCTGACAGCTCAGAGCCTTAAGCCTGCTTCAGATTCTGTGTCTTTCCATCTCTTGGCCCCTCCCCTGCTCATGCTCTGTGTCTCTCTGTCTCTCAGTAATAAATAAATGTTAAAAAAAATAAAAAATAAATAAAAATAAAGTCAAAATAAAAATTCAACCATGTTTGCTGTATCTTTGATAGTTAGGCTATTAAATTTTGGGGAAAAACACATTGACAATAGCACTAAAAATATCAAATACTTAGAAATTAAAGAAACAGAAAACTTGAAAACATAGTGAGAAGTTAAAGCCCTGAAAAAACAGACCAATGAATGAATATAAACAGACTCCTATATGAATGAGTGCTTGGTACACGTTTGCAGATGTAACACTGCAAAGCAGGAGTGGGGGTGGGGGGGAAGAACGGACTGTTCAATAAATAATGTTGGCACAATTTATCATATATATGGAAAAAGATAAAATCATATTCCTCAAGTAGAAAAACAATTCCAGGATTAAGAGTCCTAAATACAGAGGAGTTACATTACAAAACTTTTTCTTGACATAAGAGAACATTTTAATAATCCCAGGGAAGAAAAGGATTACTTTAATGAGACGCAAAACACAAAACATCAAGGAAAAATGGGAAGTTTGAGATTGTAGAGGAAAAAAAAAAAAGTTCTATGTTCAGCCACCAGTAGCCAAATTTAAGATAAATCAGACACTGGAATGACATACTTGTTGCACATTTAAATGGCAAAAGTGTGGCATCCAAAATATAGAAATGACTCCTAGTTATTAGCGAGGGAAAAGCGCAAGGCCACAACAGATCAGTAGGCAAAGAGCTGTCCATGCAGTTCACCCCGAGGTACATAAAAACCACCAACGAAAACATGAAAAGATACACGAGCTCCCTGGTCAAAACAAGATCCTATTCATACTCACTAACATCGAAACACATCAAGTTTTGCTGAGGATGTAGGGAAGCAGATACTCTGGCACATTATTGGCTCCACCATTTTGGAGTTTGTTTGGCAATTCTTCATGCAACTTAAAGTATGCTTTCCCTTTGAATTCTACCTAGGAATTCCAAATCTAGTTGTCACAATGGTACCTACACGGAGCAGTTATGTTGTCGCGACTTTGTAAAACAAAACCATGGAAACCAACTTCCTGTGCTGGGGGGGGGGCGGAATGGAAAAATAGACTGCTTTATTTGTATAACTGGATACTATGCATCAACCATCACATCCATATGTGTATACATGAATCACATCTATATGTATCAACATGGATAAAATCCAAAACCATAATATGGAGTGAGGGGAGCAAGCTTATGAATGTGAAACCATTTATTGCATTTGAAGGACCACAAAACGAAAACATTTATTTTTCATAGTGACTAACACACACACACACACACACACACACACACACACACACAAAATGGATAAATACAGAACTGTGCACAAAAGAGGGGGCAAAGAACATGTGGATGACTTTTTATATATATACATGTTGTTTTCCCTAAAGGGAGAGACCTGAGAACAAACGGGTCAAAGCCTATTAATACTTGCCTAATCTCAGGGATGAATAAATTGGTGTCTGTTACACTTTCTGTTTGTTTCAACTTCATTCTTAAAATTTAAACATGAAACCAGTTGAGAAAGCATCTTCCCTAAATGCAGCTGTTATTCAGCTCCTGATATTTGCTTGCTGTATTTCTGCTCTGTCTGGAACTTTAAGGCAAAAAGAACGATAAACCATACCTCAAACCATGCACCTCACCTTCCACAGATATCAAAGGAGGAGCTGTCTCCAGTCCATCTCCTAAATCTATTTATTGCCTGAGGCAACAGCAATGTACCTCCCAGGTTCAAGTTGCTGAGCTGGGCCTGGCCATGGCGGTAGAACCAGAGGATGAGCTGAACAGACAGGCCAGGGACTGGTTTTCACTCAGGGCACTTCAGAACAAACTGTGTGGGTGGACAGTTCCACCCAGTCTGAACTCAGAATGTGGGCTCAACATCGCTACTCTCTCCCTGTTTTGAGAAACTGCTAAAATCAAATTGCAGAAATTTAGAGCAAAATGATGTTTGTAACTAGTGCAGCACCAAGATGATAAATACCGTGGCCCAAAGGCTCAATTTAGCCGGCACTTACACATTATTTGGCCCCAAGTTTATTTAGCCCTTTACAAAAAATATGGTGTGTTTTGTAAAGTTTTGACTTATTTGCTAACATCTAGACTTTGAGAGATTTCTAATGGAAATTGGACACTACCACGCTCCCCCCCCCCCCAACTGCCCCTGCTTCTCCGCTGAGAAAAGCAGGGATTCTGGCATTATTGATCTTGGAGTCTAGAATGCCCACAAATGGTTGGCCCTGAAGACTGGCCCCTACTCCATGGCCGGACTCATTATCTCACCTGCTGGCCTCACCAGGGGTTTCAGCCTCATTTTACAGATGAGAAAACTGAGGTTCAGAGAGGTCAAGTGCCCTGCCCAATGCCAGAGTTACCCTGTGGAGGGAGCCTTGCTGGCTGGCACTCTTTGGACAAGTTACTGGTTAACTTATGATTCCTTTTCTCTACACACATTTCATGGTTTCTAATGACACTTTTTATGTAATTCAGCAAGTGCAATGGAAAGGATAATTCTTATAAATAGTAACAAAGACTTGCTTCAAGTGATGATAAAAATAATACAAATGAATTAATTGTAGTATCAGCAAGAAAATCACCGAGATTTGGCCAAATTCAAGACAGAAATTTTACATGTAAAAAAAAGAATAAGGGAATATGACTACATAATTAGAAATTGGTATAATTAGAGGTTGCATGATCATAGAGCATCACTTTTTCAGGCTGATCGTTACATACCCCTCTTTCTCCATCCTTCCCCAACCTCACCTCTTCTTTGGAGTCTGGAAGGATGTGCAAACCCTGCTCTGGACCTCTGCCTCAACATACACTTCCCACAACATATACTCCATTTAGGTTTCTTGCTTGTTGGACTTATTTGCTCCTGGATTATAGTTGGTAGACAATCTACATTGACTTAAATGAGATTACTATAGCATGCTCAGAAGTATTGGGTTGGGCATTCCTAGTCTATGCAAAGTGCATTTTTGTTAGAACCAGCTACATGAAGAGATTACATGGCTCACAAAATCCTTTAGAATGTAAAACACTAAGTAACCTAAGTGTAAATTAATAGGGGGATGATTCAATTAACTTTGGCCTATTCACATATCGTGGAAAGTCATGCAACAGGGCAAAAAGAAAAAGAAGTAAATCTATCTTAAATACTAACATGGACAGGGGCGCCTGGGTAGCTCAGTTGGTTAAGCTCCCAACTCTTGATTTCAGCTCAGATCATGATCTCATGGTTAGTGAGATCGAGCCCCTGTCAGGCTCTGTGCTGGCAGCATGGAGCCTGCTTGAGATTCTATCTCTCCCTCTCTGCACCCCTCTCCCTCTCCCCTCTCATGCTCTCTCTCTCTCTCACACAAAATAAACTTAAAATAAATAAATTAATTAACTAAATACTAACATGGACAGATCTGTAGGTTGCAAAAGGATACATATAGCATGGTATCAGTTATGTTAAAAACCACCAATAAAATTACATGTTGTTTGTGAGTCTGTTTAGTATGTAAATGCACAGAAAATGTCCACAAAGAAACACGAAGTGGTCAGTGGATGACCTTTGTTTGGACAGGGAGGGAAAGAGGTATGAAGATGCCAAAGAGGGTTTTAGCTTCATCTCTCGCGTCTTAATTTAAAAGAAAAAATAGATAACATATGGTCATAGACTCTAACGATCTTTATAGGTAACATTTATTTATGTGACTACTGACCTCCAATTACAATCTCAATCATGAAATTGTAAAACAGCTCATCCTTGGGAATGACACTGACGCTGCCTTAACACCCAAATTAACTTTTTACGTGTAAAAATAACAGAAGTCATCTGAGAAGTTAAATTTCACTTCCACCGAGTTCAAATCAAGTAAGTCAAACTAGGAATCAAAACACTTTGGAGGACACCCAGTTCATCTTTAATTGCAAAGAATAAGAAGTATGGAGTGCTTTTAAGTGAATCTGGGATCTCTCAAGTTATGAGTCAAAATCAAAGTGACAGACTGCTTAATTCATCCTAACATGAGTTTTATTTCTAAGGTGCTACTAACTTTTCAGTGATGGCATTAGCTTTTCCCAACAGTGCTGACAGAACACTGGAGTGGGAGTTCGAACGAGGGGGAAACCGAGCCCCAGAGAGGTCAGAGTTCAGTGTGAGGTGACAACTAAGAAATGTCAGGGCTGGGGCCCTCTGTGCTCTCTGCCAGGCCATGCTGCCTGCTCTGATTCACCAGTGTGACATCGCATGTCTCTATATCCGGTGTTCTCATCCCTGGCCATTATCTACCCACGTCTGTCTGTCTGTCTGTCTGTCTGTCTATCTACCTACCTACCTACCTACCTACCTACCTACCTACCTATCATCTACCTCTGGAGACTTTCCCCAGTATCCCTGGCTCCTAGGGAACCAGACCAGCTTGCTCCCCGCCTTTCCCAACCAGCCTTCTTCCAGTGTATTCCACCTGTTTCCCCTGGCATCCCCGCTCGCTCGCATCCCCACGCTGCCTGCCCAGGCACGCGCGCACCGGGCAGGGACTCCCAGGACTGCGCCCCGCGGGTGGGGCCCGCGCGTCCCCGGAACGCGGGGCTGGGGGGTCGCGCCGCCCCGCACTCACCTTGCCTGTCGTGGGCGCCGCCGCCAGGAGCACCAGCAGGAGCTGCAGCAGCAGCGCGGGCGGCCTCCGCGCCGTCCCGGGGCGCATGGTGGGCGCCGGCTCAGAGCCCCGGCGTGTCCAGTGACCCGCAGGCTCTGCGGCCACCGCGTCCCTCGCGCGGCGCGGGTTGGGGAGCCCGGCTGTGAAGCTCGCCTCGCCAGCCCGCCCGGGGCGGGTTTTGCAGGGCTCAGCCGCGCCGTCCGTCCCTCCCCACTGAGGCTTTTGACTGCGGCTCCAAGGGAGGGAAGAAGTGGCGCAGGTCCCGCCCTCGTCCCCCCTCCCCTTCAACTCACCAGGCAATGGCCCTCCGAGCCGGGCACCGTGCCCAGGAGCGCAGCGGAGGCCGCGCGCTGCGGGGCAGGTGGGCGCGGATCCAGGGTAAGGGGTTCGGAGAGGATGCTCCCGAGGTCCTGGGGCCGGGGCGGGGCCTGGGGGGCGCGGGTCGGAGGTGGGGAATTTGGGGGTGTGCGCTGGGGAGGCGGCGGAGCGGGGTGGGGGGAGTGGCCAGCGGCCGTGCCCAGATTAAGCGGGAGGCGCGCCGGGCGTCGGCACTCGGGCGGCCCTGCCTGCTCTCGGCTCCCGCGGCGGTGCCCTCTCGCCGCTTCTCCACCCGCCGCCAACGTGCAGCCGCCGCGCCGGGCGGTGAAAGCGCAGGGACCGGGCCGCCGGGTCGCGCGTGGGTTCGGACGCGGCGGAACCGGGACGTGCGTGCCGCGCGGGCTGCGACCGGGCGGCTTCCGGCGCGGCGAGCGTCCCCCCGCGAGGTAAGACGCCCACCGCCCAGTCGGGGCCACCGCAGCCCGCCCCCCCCCCCCACCAGGCCCCGGGCACCTGCCCTGGGGAGTGCGGGGAGGGGGCGGGCAGTGGAGGAAGCGTGGCCTGTGAGGGTGGCGGGAGGGGCTGCGGGGTTGGGGCCCCGGGGTCACCAGAGGAGAGCTTGTCTGGCTCCCGGGCTTGTCTGCCTGGGCTTGAACTGGGCGCTGTGTGTTGATTAATTTGGAGGCTCGAGTTACCAGCCTGGCAGTCTGGGCACTCGGGAATGCCAAGAGCAGGAGGCAGCTGAGGGGAAAGAGAAAGCCCATCCTATTCTCTGCTACGTTGAACTGGCTTTTCAGGGTAAATCTTATCTGCGGAAACGCGGGAGAAAACCAAGAGCCAACTTCGTCCTGGGTGTCGAGCTCCTGAGAGGGCCTTTCGTGAACGCGGATACAAACGCGCAGGGTCTTGCTTCTTAGGGCCCTGTCTTCAGATCAGTGAACCGACGTGCCACTCACCACGTTGGTTCCGGGGTGGGGGTGGGGGGTGCATTTAGATCCCTTCTGGGAATCATGTCATTACATACAGAAAAATACAATTACATCAGAATCACTTCTACTGGAGTACAAATCAGAGCATCAAAGTGGTGATACAGCCGCAGAGGTGCAACCTTATCGTTGCACTGAAGACCCCTCTGTCTAACGGCAGATCCGTTCAACAACCGTAATCTCCAGTAGTGGTGACAGCAAAACTATGATGTGAAAGTATTAAAGGATGCAAACTCCCAAGAAGTGCCCATGCTATTGTGGTTTGTAGCCTGTATTCATCACTGCCGGAAACGGGGAACTTCCAGGAAGGGTTAGAGAAAAGGGACATGGGCTTTTTGTTGCCATACGTTCACAGGCCACCTGAATTCCGTCTCCATGTTAAGCGCCCTGCTTTGGGGCAGTGTTGCTGACATCTGCAGTAGGTGGCCATCAAATGCCAAGTGTGAAATGTGTGGTTTGGTCAGTGATTGTGGGGAACCACTTGCTGGCACTTAGAATAGGGTTGATTATTGTGTTAGACCTATGTAGCCATGTACGTAGGCAAAACCCTAACAGCGGATGGATGAAGACATCTCCTCTCCCCCCACCCTTTTTTTTTTTTTTTTTTGGCTGGAGAGTGAATTTTACCGTCTTCCCTCTGTTTTTCATGCCAGCGATTGTCAACTGTGGCTGTGCATTAGAAGCTCCTAAGAAGTTCTAAAAATCCTGATACCCAATGCATCCCAAGCCAGTCACACCAGACCTTTCAGGGGTAGGACTCAGGTGTGTTGTAAAATTCCCTGGAAATTCCCGTGTGCAACTGTGTTTGAGAGCTACTGTTTTACATGCAAACTTTGGTTAGCTGAATTGAATTAGGGTCTCTTCTTTGTAGAAAAATCAAAAGGACATATATTAAACTCTTTAGCACACATAATGTTGCATTGTGGTACAGAGTAGCTTCTCCCTATTGACAGGGAAGGCTCTTAAGGAACCTTCTCCTGGCACCCTTGTTAGGTAGGACATCAGGTGCTCAGTTGATGAAATATGAGTGTCCAAGAATTCCAAAAGATGTATGATAATATTCTATGAACTCACATTACTTCGTAGACAAAAAAAAAAAAATCAAAACAAAACAAAAAAAACCCTCAATGCTAGTGCTGAATCCCCTCTCTTTTAATTCCAGAAGATTTGTCCATTTTGGATTTCAATTCCTTTTCCTGAAACCAAGTCATTTTGAAAGAAGATCAGACTTGGCTTTGTCGACTTTGAAATGGGAGGCAGCCATCAACTGCAAGTTGCTTCTGATGCTGCAACAGAGCAGGAAAGAAACCTGTGATGTAAACACGGTAAGGAGGAAGCAGTTGTTAAGAGCTTGGTCTCTGGGGTAGACTCTGGATTTTGAGTCCTTTCCATACCTGCTAGTGTGAGCTAAACTATGTGGGATGGCGTCTTCTCTTCTGTAAAATGGGCGTAATCATGGTCCCCACCTCAAGGAGCTGTAGGAATCCAGTGCAGCAAGGCATTAGAAGCTCTTTGTCCAGGGTCTTCCCCAAACAAGCACATTTCGGGATCTGATTCTCCAGGCGCATAAAGGAAAGTAGGGTGAACACGATTACAAATGGCAGCACAAGATAGAGATGCTCTTCTCAACTCAGTAGGAGTAGGAGTTCCTCAGCAGGAAAGGGCAAGGGTCAAACACGCCCCACTAGCTCCCTTGAGGTCAACCCACTACTAAGACATCTAGAACAATGTTACTTGGCATCCTGAGAGCAGTAGCTTCGGCATTCTGGAGAGCTGGTTACAAATGCAGAGTCTCAGGGCACCTGGCTGGCTCAGTCAGCAGAACATGTGACTCTAGATCTCAGCGTTGGGAGTTCGAGCCCCGTGTTGGGCATGGACCCTACTCAAAAAAAAAAAAAGAATGCAGAATCCTAGGCATTACCCCAGACCCATTGAATCAGAGCCTGCATTCACCAAGGTCTCCCACTGATTCCTCCTCACATTAAACTTTGAGAAGTGGCTTGTCTAAAAGCCAGATTTCACCACCCATCCCTCACCTCCCCACCACATACATACACTCTCCTTTGGTACAGTGTTGTATACCTGAAACTAATGTAATATTCTGTGTCAACTATACTTCAATTAAAAAAAAATAGTCACACCCAGACACACATAGACACACAAAATGTTTGGTACACTCACTAGGTAGTGTCAGTAAACCAGAATTCTTGGGGGTGAAGGGACTTGATTTTTCACCGTTGGTTCTTAAAATGTGGTAAAGTAGAAGGAAAGTGGGGGATGGCTCTTTTTGTACGTACAAAGGATACAGAGGTCCTACTTTTGATGTTGATGGCAGATGAAAGTTTTGAACAAAATGAAGTGGTCGTTGCCTTTGACAAGCCTTATGTTATTATTTTGCCCCTTTTCCATAATGACAACATCATGTGGGTTTTCTACACGGTACTTAAATATATAGTGGTCGCTTCCTTCCCTTTGAGTGTAAGCCCCGTGAGGGTAGGGGTCCTTTTGGCGTTCTTTACTGTTGGTAAATGAACGACTTAAGTGATGTAACCAGTTGCCTCAGGATTCACACCCAGGTCTGTTTTCTTCCAAAGTTCCTGATCTTTCTATAGCCTTTATTGTACAGGGATGTGCCTCTGCTTTCGATGAGGTGGCCGTAGCTCCTCCTTTCCTTAATCTTTTTTTTTTTTTTTGCTTCATCTCCCCATTTAGCCATCCCTTTTCTTTCAAAAACCTTCTCTTTGCAGCACCTCGAAAACAGACGTTTAGGTTGTTTTCGAGTCTCAGAGTCATTATCAACTCCTGTCAGCTCTTTTCCATTTTACATCTCTGGATTCCTTCACTGCTTTTCTAAGCTCCTGCCCAGTTCGTGCACTTACCATCTATGGATTACGGTAGCCTTCTAGCCAGTGCCTTGCAAGTTCCCTCTGAAACCCATCTTCTAAGACATTGTCGGAGTTCCACTTAAAATTGCACGTCGTATGGGAAAAGACCTATTGCTTTTGGAGCAGTTAGAAACAGTCCCCAAATTTCAGAGGCTTCCAGTAACAAGATTTTCCCTCTCTGTTTACATTACATATTCACCCCAGAGTGTGGGGAGGCGAGAGAGGGGAGGATGCTTTGCTTATGATAGCCACTCAGGAACCTCCTGGAAATTCCCATGCAACATGTTCTCTCATCTCAGAAGGAGGAGAGGATGTGTCAAGTAAGAAACTGCTCTGAAAGCTTCCACGGGGATGTGGCTCATACTCATTATACTAAACTGGCGTTTCATTGGCCAAAGTGGTCACTTGACCACACTTCATTTTGTAAGGGATAGGGAAAGACTACCACACGCCTGCAAAGAGGGCTGGAAATATTTGGTGAATGTTAGAAATGCCCATCATCTACATCATAGCACTTGCTTACTTTAAAACCTCCAGAAACCCTTCTTTGTCTGCTTTGCAGCTCATTCCATGCTTCTTAGAATAGAACAGGGTGGTCTAAAATCAACTTTTTGTACTGCATTTTACTTTTCTGGATTACAAGGCCTTTGAGGGCGGGTACAGAAGGTGATTTTTTTTTAACATAATGGATGCAAAATTAATTTACTGAGTTGTGATTTTTGTACAAGAAACAGTCAGTACCTATCTAAAGTACACGATGCGAGGAGCTTCACAGGTGCATTCATCCCGTGCCACCAACACCACAGTCACGACGCAGAGCTTTTCTCTCACTTGCTGCCCCTTTGCAGCCCATCTCTCGCCACTCCCGTCCCCAGGCAAACATCGATCTGCTTTCTGTCACTGTAGATTGCTTGGCATTTTCTGGAATTTTATACACATGGAATCAAACAGTGCGTCCCCTTTGTGTCTGGCTTCTTTGACTCAGCGGAATGCTGGTGAGATCCCTCCGTGCCGTGTGTAACAGCAGTTTGTTCCTGTTGCTTCCACCGGATGCGTATCAGCTTTTCAAACGCCATTTACCAGCGGTTGGACATTTGATTTGTCTCCAGTTAGGGGGCTGTTACAAATAAAGCGGCTGTGGATACTTGTGCGCAAGGCTTCTGTGCCCGTGTGCTTCCGGTGCTCTTGAATAAATGCCTAGAAGTGACATGGCTAGACCACAGGGTAGGTGTATGTTTAATTACAAAAGAAGCTGTTTTCCAAAGTAGTTGTATCATTCTGTGTTCTCACCTGGATTCTGTGTTCTCACCCGCATTCCGTGTTCTCCCCCACATTCTCTGTTCTCCTCCGCAATGTGTGAGAGCTCTAGCTCCTGCATATATTTCTGGCACATTCTTTTGGTATCCTCAATCTTTTTAATTTTATTCTTTTTTTTTTTAACTTTATTTTGAGAGAGAGAGAGAGCACGAGCAGAGGAAGGGCAGAGAGAAAGAAAGAGAGAGAATCCTAAGCAGGCTCCATGCTGTCAGCACGGAGCCCAACGTGAGGCTGGATCCCATGACGGTGAGATCATGACCTGAGCTGGAATCAAGAGTCTGGACGCTCAACCGACTGAGTCACCCAGGCACCCCTGTCTTAGTTTTATTCTGATGGTTATACAGTGGTGTGTCAATGTGTTTTTGTTTTCATTTGCCTGATAACTCATGATGCTCAACCTCATTTCATGTACTTTCTTAACCATTCATAGAACTTCTTTTGTGAGGTGTCTGTTCAAATCTATTCCCCATTTTAAAAACATTGATTGTTTGGGGTGCCTGGGTGGCTCAGTTGATTAAGTGTCCATCTCTTGATTTCGGCTCAGGTCATGATCTCATGGTTCGTGAGATCGAGCCCCTGTGTTGGGCTCTGCACTGACACTGTGGAGCCTGCTTGGATTTCTCTCTCCCTCTCTCTCTGTTCCTCCCCTGCTCTCTCTCGAACTCTCCCTCGAGCTTGAGCTCTCTCTCAAATAAATAAACAAGCTTAAGAATAAAAAAGAAAAAAAATGTTCCTCTTCTTACTGTTGAGTTATGTTAGTTGTTTATATATATATATATATATATTATTTTATTGTTAAAACAATTTTTTTTCAATGTTCATTTTTGAGAGACAGAGAAGAGCGCAAACAGGGGAGGAGCAGAGAGAGAGAGAGAGAGAGAGAGAGAGACAGACAGACAAAATCTGAAGCAGGCTCCAGGGTCTGAGCTGTCAGCACTGAGCCCAACGCAGGGCTCGAGCCCATGAGCCAAGAGATCATGACCTGAGCCGAAGTTGGATGCTTAACCGACTGAGCCACCCAGGCGCCCCAGGATCTGTTTTAAATTTGCTTTTCTTATACAGATATCCAGCTGTCCCAGCACCATTTGTTGAAAAGACTTCTCTTTCTCCACTAAATCATCTTGATTTTAATAGAAAATCAATTAATTGTCTATATTTGGGTCTTTTATTTGTTCCTCTCATATACCTGTCTCTTCTTTCACCAATGTTACATTTCCTTAGTACTATAGCTTTCGAGCAGGTTCTTGAAATCAGGGTATGCAAGTTCTCCAACTTTGTTGTTGGTTTTTTAAAAAATAGCTTATGCTGTCCTAGATAATTTGAACTTACATATATGTGTATTTGATCAGCTCACGTCGTGTTAAGGACAGTGGTGTCTACATTCATGAGGGGTATTGATCTATAGTTGTCTTGTAATATCCTCATCTAGTTGGTATTTGAGTAATACTTACCTCATAAAATGAGTTGCCTAGCATTCTATCTTCTATTTTCTGTAAGAGTATTTGAAGAATTGATGTCATTTCTTCCTTAAATATTTGATAGAATTCACCGGTGAAGCCAGCTGACCCTGGAGTTTTCCTTGTGGAAGGTTTTGAATTTCATTTAATTATCGTGAATTTAATTGATATAGGGCTATGCAGATTTTCTGTTGCTTCCTGTGTCAGTTTTGATAATTTTCATCTTTCTTGGAATGTGTTCATTTTTTATACATTATCAAATGTATTAGCATATAATTGTTCAGAAGATTCTGATCTTTTTAAAAACATTTTTAATGTTTATTTTTGAGAAAGAGAGAGAGAGAGAGAGAGAGAGAGAGCACACACACACACACACACACACACACACACACAAGTGGGGGAGGGGCAGAGAGTGAGGGAGACATAGAATCAGAAGCAGGCTCCAGGCTCTGAGCTGTCAGCACAGAGCCTGACACAGGGCTTGAACCCATGAACTGTGAAATCATGACCTAAGCTGAAGTCGGACTCTTAACCGACTTGAGCCACCCAGGCCCCCCTTATCTTTTTAATACCTGTAGATCTGTCATATTTTCCCCTTTGTCATTTTTGACAATGGTAATTTATCAAGTTGATCAATTTTATTTACCTTTTTAAAAACTGAAGAGCCAAGGTTAGAGTTTCATTCATTGTTCTCTATTGCTTGAGTGCTTTTTCTTCTGTTGAGTTCCTGTTCTACCTTTATTATTTCTTAGCTTTGATTAATTTGTTCTTCTTTTCCTCATTTTCCAGAATAGGAGCTTAGATAATTGATTTAGACTTTTCTTCTTTCCTAATATGAACATTTATAGGTATATTTTCTTTGCCTGTGTTGGGTAAGTTATATCCCATAAATTTTGATGTGTTGTTTTCATTATCACTCAGTTCAAAATATTTTCTTTGACTCATGGGTTATTTGGAGTGTGTTAATTTCCAAATATTTGGAAATTTCCTAGGTGGTTTATGAAGTTGAGTCTGAATTCAATTCTCCACAAGATTTCAATCTTTTGGAATCTATTGAGATTGTTTCATGTTCCAGTGTATGGTCTATCTTGGTAAACACACTACATCCACGTGGGGAAGAATATATATTCAGTAGTTGTTGGGTGTAGTCTTTTATATATATAAATTAGGGCAGGGTGGTTGATGGTGTTGTTCAGATCTTCTGTGTCTTGACTGATACTTTCTACCTTGTTCTATCAAATACCAAGAGAAGAGTTAGTGTCCCAAGTATGTTTGAAAAATTATCTATTTCTTTTTTTAGTTTTTCAATTTTTGCTTCTCGTATTTTGAAGTTCTGCTACTAAGTCCCTATATTTATGATATGTGTCGCTTTCTGGTATATTAACTTTCTGATCCGTATCGTGTTGCTTCCTATTTTCAAATCTCTTATGTGCCATTGGCATAGCCAGTCTGCCTTTCTTGTATGTACTGTTTGTGTGGGAGATGTTTTCCTGGCCTTTGCTTTCAATATATTTGTGTCTTTTTATTTAAAGTGTGTATTTTATGGCATATAGTTGGCTTTTTCTTTTTTATTTTTTTTATTTTATCATTATTTTTTTCAACGTTTATTTATTTTTGGGACAGAGAGAGACAGATTATGAACGGGGGAGGGGCAGAGAGAGAGGGAGACACAGAATCGGAAACAGGCTCCAGGCCCTGAGCCATCAGCCCAGAGCCTGACGCGGGGCTCGAACTCACGGACGGTGAGATCGTGACCTGGCTGAAGTCGGACGCCTAACCGACTGCGCCACCCAGGCGCCCCAGCTTTTTCTTTTTTAAATCAAGTATGGCAGTCTTTGCCTTTTAGTAGGAATTTTTAGTATATTTTCATGTAAACTAGTTGATAGGATTATAGTTAGGTCTGCCATTTCTCCATTTATTTTCTGTCTCAGTTCCTTTTTTGGGGATTCTTTTATGTTATTCAATTTTTTTAGTATTCCATTTTAATTTTTCATTGGCTTCTACTTATATCTTTCTGAATTGTTTTTAGTGGTTACTTTAGTGATTACAATACACATCTTTAACTTTCCCCGATCTACTTAAAAGTAATATTGATTACTTCAGGTAAAGAAAATTCATTTTAGTATCTACAGGGCCTAGCATGGTATTTGATACAAAATGGTAGATGGATAGATATTTCTTGAATGAACAAAATCATAGGTATTTACGTTGTACCAAAAGTATATGGAGTTGATTCCAGAAAAAAACTTTCTGGCGAATGCCAGGCAAGTTAACTGAAAATCACTTCAAATTTTAAACATTATTACATTTTTAGTTGACTTGAATTTACAAATCTTATAATTTTCATGTATAGTCAAAATTCTGTGTATTATTTTATTTTTTACACATGCTTAATACTTTTGTTGTAAAAAATTAATATAGACCTCTTCTTATCCTTAATTTCTGAAGTTTGGAAAAAAATCTCACTTTCCAATTTTAGAACACGGAGACAATGTTACTTTAATAATAGAATTCTTTATGTTTTTGTGAAACTTCCAGCTGTTAGTCATCTCGGCCACTCTGCCCACATGACATCCTCTTCCCATACCTAGCATGCTGTCTTGGCTTTGAGCAGTTATTTACTGGTGCATAATGTCCACACAGAAACACTGAATGTGTTTTATGGTCGGTCTGCAGCAGCCTGTGGGATGGACTAGCTTTGAAGTCCAGGTTTGAGGGATGCCCTTGAAACGTTTATTAGGTTCCAGAGGTCAGAAGCATCCCGAGAGGAGTCTAGTTCCAGGTCTTGCCCCAAAGGAGAGACCCAGTAGGAGATTCTGAGTTTCTAGGAGCCAGCTCCTGCCAGACTCAAGACAGATGGACACTGGGTAGAAGACAGAGGAAAAGGAGATAGTTAAGCTCTCCTCAGAAAAGGTACAAGACTCACATGACTACTGTGCTCCTTCTCACCAAGACAAAGCTTTCCTCCTGTCTTGGAACCAACTGCACACTCACCCTACTTTATTTACCTTTAAAGTTCATTTGGACACATTTTGTGAAATCTTTCTTTCTTTCTTTCTTTCTTTCTTTCTTTCTTTCTTTCTTTCTTTCTTTCGCCTACATGGCTACCTTAAATGTTTGAATATTCAACTTTCCTACGTTTTAGTGAGAAACGATGCCCTTTAAGATTTCCAACTGTCCTATAGAAGTTTCTAGATTTGCGATCCCAAACATACAGACCTTCACACAAGAAAAATTCAAGTTTTCGGTGTTTCATGGGAAGCTGAATGTCTTTGTATCATAGTGTTCCCATTACATTCAGAAATGACTCTCCCTGCTGCTGCTATTATGGAAGGCTAAAGTTGTTCTTAGAGATGAATTCCTGAAACTCATCCATGAATTTTCATGAATTTTGAAGCTGTGTCGTGTCATGGCTAATAAGGAAGTCTTTGGAGTTTGAATCCTGGGTATGCCACTTACTGCGTGTGTGACTTACTTGTAAAAGAAGTAATCATAATATTTAACTCAGGGTTACTGTGAAGGTTGTAGCTCTGTGTTAAGCCCTTAACAGTGCTTAGCATATAGGTGGTCCTCTGGCAATGCTGCTCATTATAATTTCTAAAAAAAAAAATTATGTTTATTTATTTTTGAGAGAGAGAGAGAGAAGAGTGCAGACTGGGGAGGGGCAGAGAGAGAGGGAGACACAGAATCCGAAGCAGGCTCCAGGCTCTGAGCTGTCAGCACAGAGTCCCATGCAGATATCGAACCCACAAACCGCGAGATCACGACCTGAGCTGAAGTCGGACGCCCAACTGACTGAGCCACCCAAGTGCCCCTATACTTTCTTATGGTCGTGGTGTTGGTGACTATTGTGATGATGGAGAAGAGGAGGAGAAAGGAAAGCAGAAGAGGAGAAGGAGGGCTAAGAAGTGTGTGTGTGTGTGTGTGTGTGTGTGTGTGTGTGTGTGTAGTGGGGCAGGGGTTAGAGGGAACTGCAGCAACAGTGATAGCAGAAGGACCTGTCTTTCTGGTTGATAAACCCCAATGCCAGCCTTTTCCTAAGGTCTTCTCCAACTTATGTTAACTCTGTGATTCTCCACTAACTGAAGATTCTTCATCTCCCTCCATAATTTCTCTCTCCATGTTTTTTTTTAAATTTTTATTTATTTATTTTGAGAGAGAGAGAATGACAGCAAGAGAGTGGGGGAAGGGCAGAGAGAGAGGGAGACAGGATCCCTCTGTCACGCCATCAGCGCAGAGCCAGATGCGGGGCTCAAGCTCACGAGCCGTGAGGTCGTGACCTGAGCCGAGATCTAGAGTCGGACACTCAACCAACTGAGCCACCCAGGCGCCCCTGTCCTTATGTTTAATAGGTACTTTGGGAGGGACTGTCATAGCGTATTCCTCTTTTCTTTCCCCCAGATCTTCTTGCCTCTCCCGACCAATCTTGGCCTCTTCCTGAGTTTTGCCTGGGCTTCCAGTTCCCAATTTGCTAACCCTTCTCTAATATGTTGTGCATGGGAGCTCTTTTGCTCCTACAGGGTATTAGGAAGGAAGGAAACAAACATTTTTTTAACTACTATCACATGTCAGGCACTGTGCTAGGCACTAGTGTAGACTCATGTAATTCTCTCAGGGATTAATTTCACATGCTGAGAAGTCAGAAGCTCAGAGGAGTTATGTACTTGCTCAGGGTTTCAAGGCTAAGTGGTCAAGATCTGAGCACAAGGCTTTCTAACTCCAGAGCCTGCTGTTACCCCTAACTGTGAGAATGCATGGACCAGGAGAAGAAGGCAGATTGTCTCTGTGGAGGAGGGGAGAAGTCACCAAAGGCACACGTCAGCCTCACAGTACGGGTGGGCCCTGCCTGTTGGGATTATGGGGTGTTACTGCCAGAGCTCAACACAAAGGCAGTTCCCAGAGGTCTGAAAGGTCCAGAGAATTCAGATAGAGTCACCCGGCCCTGCCCAGAGGGGAAAATCACAGACCTAGAGAAACCTGGGGGATTAGTGTTTTTGACATGAGACATACAGCATTTTGAGTCAAGAATGTCATTCTTAGCTTGGAGGTGAAGGGCCCATCTGGTTTTGAAAATCCATTGTGTATTTTTGGAACATATATCACCTCCATGCGGTTCCCAAGCAGTGACATTATTATGGTTGTTGTCAACTTTTCTGTTGATATTGGGAGGAGTCCTCAAGGAGAAAATGATAATAAAAGCCTATGTTGGCAGAATAGTAGGTTAGCTGAGATATAGTCCAGTTGGCTTTGGACTAACGAATTCGACTCCAAGGTCAACTGAGGACTCCATAGCACTCTTAAACAATTCGACTGAACCTGCAGGGAAGGCAAGGTGGGGGCGGGATTGGCCATAATCCAACAGCATGCTGGTCAGGTTGGAACTCAGAGTCATTCTCAAGAATTTACTTGAGTAGTTCTCAAAGTTTTTCCGTGTTGCTTCTCAGAGAACATGAAGCTCCAACCACATTCCAGTGGTTCACGGACCACACAGATTCATGACCTGCTTTGTAAGCCTTGTGATACTTACTTGTTGAGATGGACTGTTTTTGCTAAAAAGCTCAAACCAACCTGAACTCTTTGAACGTCTGCAGGTAGAGTCAACCCAAGAATATGGGATTTTCTAAATACCAAAACCAAATAAGCAGCTTATATGTTGGGGAAAGGTTGAGTCATCTCTTAACATGGGAAGTGTAAGCCTCGAAAGGAGATGTCCGGCCACTGAGGTGGACACAGCGTTGTCATTCTTTTTCTGGGAGCACTTTTCTATCCTTCGAGGCCCTTTTCTTACTTGTTTGCAAAGATGAGCCTTTAGGAATTCTATTTTGGAAAGATAAAGGTATATACAAATAGGTGTTCAGACTATCAGAAAAATTTCACCTTGGAGAGTCTTCAGATAGTTCAGTGTCAGAAGGTCAAAAGAAAGAACGTGTAGATATTAAGTTAATAGGAATTCATTTCACTGAAAGAACAAAAATATTATTATTTTAAAAAGCTCAAAGACTTAATGTTACTTTGGAAAAGAAAAGACATCATACTTATATTACCTTTTTGAGACTGGAAGATTCTGATACTCAGTCTCCTGCTATCCGGTCCTGTAATCTTGACCATTCCCTGCTCCCATCCCCCGGTTGATGAGAACCCAAGCAGGGTGTATTTCTTTTCAAGATTGGGTTGCAGAGAAAACAAATTCCCCGTAGTAGAAATAATGATTTAGAAGGTCTCAGATCTTGTTCCCAGACATAGCATTTGGAAAACATCGAGCAAAGACTCATGAGGAGTCCCAGGGGAATTGGAGTCCAGGAACGTTCATAAAGGAGTGAAAAAAAAAAAATCAGCCCAGGGAGTTGGAAAAAGAGAAGCTAATGATATTTGCTGTATAAGCTAGAGCTTACTGAAATAAACACAGGCTGGGAAAGAGCCTATGGACCTTACTATGGTTGTTGAACGAGGCTGATGTTCAGAGATCCAGGATCTTTGGAGGAGATCTTCTGGGGGATCCTCTGGGGGAACCTCCAAGAGAGCTTCCTGTTGGGGTGTCCAGCCTTGGGACCAGCTATGGGGGCAGAGCAATGCTTTTCATCAGACTTGGCTGGACAGGTCAGTTTGCTCAGATAAAGGGAATAGACTATAAGCCTGCATCAGAAATGGGGCAGCTCTTGGGAATGAGCTAGTCTTTCATTCTCTGATGGACCATCAGTCTTTCTCTTTTCACATTTTCCTTTCTTAAAAACCCATTTTTTTATGATTACTGAGGATATCTGTTTCCTCTAAATTCAGGCTTGTGCTTCTCCTAGACCTGTTTCAGCCTTCGAATGTCTGACTCTCCTTCGGGGCGTCTTCCTCCCCCAGCCCCTTTCTTCTCTTTCCTAAGTCCTGTTTCTGAGAGGAGCCATCCAGTTTGCAGTATCCCCCGGCCCTGAGCCAGAGCTCTAGGTCAAGCTCTGGGTTGGGCTGCCTCTAGGTCAGGTGGTTATCGTCCTCCACCACGTGGCTGGCTGATGAAAATCTGGCCGCACCCTCACTTAGCTGGGCCGAAGGCGGGACCTGAGTGGGCCCTGACACAGCAGCCCCTGGAGAATGCTCCCTTCCTGAGAATAACAGTTGACAAACTAAAGCATGTCCTTTGAAAGGTGCAGAACCTTGGCAGAAGTTTCCTAGGTAGGCAATCTCCCAAAGCAGCTGTTTGCATTGTTTGCATATGTGTTGGTGGCATAGGCGTAGCGCTTTGGGTTGCAAAGCTTTTTTTTTTTTTTTGCTAATAATGTTAGACTCCATTGGAAACTCCCTGCCTTGGCCAGTCCTATGTGATGACAGTCATGTATTTTTGAGAAGGTAGGTTAGAAGGACACTGTTTTGAGCGAGAGAGTATTTTTGTTTTGTTGTCTGGTGCAGTCAGAAGCTCGGTTGAGACAAAAGTTTTTATGCTCTTAACACAGGCAGTTGCAACGAAGAAACTCCTCTCAGATTGCTGTGGATTACCTGTGTGACTGCGTTTTGAGAACACCGATGCTCACGGTGCAAGCTGATCGTCACATGGGCCCTGAGCATCACGTGCTCAGCTGTTGTGGCGACTTAGTTAGGAGAACAGTTATAAATTCTCCACGACTTGTTCATGGCTAGTTTTGGGCTCGACAGACGTGTGGGGTTCAGCACGTGCTCATCCAAGGCTTGCTCCGGGTCAAACAGTGACCAAGGCAGTTTTTTACCACTGGCAGCTCCTGGAGAGCAGAGGTCTTCAAGCTGAGGTACATACGCCCTTGGAAAACAGAATGATTCCTCAGAGTTGTGCAGTCAGCTTGGAAGATGAAGTCAAGGAATCAACTTGCAGATTCTCAACTCTATCATATTCTTTCTTAGAATTGTTCTGTCTGAAGATAGGTCTTTGCTTCATGTTCTCACCGCCGCCTTTTACAATTTTTCCTTTTGCTGGTTTTCACCAGAGAAGCATACCCCTCTGCCCCCACCCACCCTGCTTTGTGCCCCCGAAGGCAAGATCTGTTTGTGAGGCAGACGCTGGGCAGCGTAAATGCAGGTGCTGAGAACAGAGAACATTCCACCTTTTGGGTTCCACATCCCTGGGCCAGGTGGTTTCTAGTAAGACTTATCAGGTGGTAGATCACTCAAAATGATTCTTGATGATAAATTCTATATTGCTTTTGGCACACAATTTAGGAGAAGTTCAAAGAACTGCATGACATTTATAGAAGAAATTCCTTCCATTCACAAAGTCTTGTTTCTGTGAATAGATTTATTAGAATTTACAGTTTTTAGAAAGTATAATGGAAGGAGTACTGTTGCTTGACCCACCTCATTTCTTGACCAGATCTCATTTGTTGATCTGGGCTAAATAAACTATTTGAGAAACCGAAATCCCCAATTCATTCATTGCCGAGTACATTTCCAGTAAAATTTCATTTGTAACGTGTTCAATAATTGTTTATCAAAATTTTAATTTATTTGGTTTTGGTGGATTATATACCACTTATCATCATAATGATAAACACATTGAGGCAAAAACATTTATGACTTAGAGATTTGTGATCATAGAGAATAAAAAAAAATAATTTGTATACATATTTTTGTCACAGAGAAGCATAGTAAGGTAATCTATATAAGAATTTCCAAGTATAAAAATACGCTGCACTGGGATATACGTGGGGGATAAATTGGAAATATTAGTTCAAGAATGAAAATGAGGTAAAATTTCTAGCTGGTTGAGAACTTGTTGTGCACATATTTTAAGCTGATGGTGGCAAGAACCATCCTTAGAATGATTATGATGGTCCATTGGCTATGTCAGAGTAGGGCTGTAACTCGTTTTGTTTTATAAGTCACCATGTACAATGTTCCAAATTATACTCTTAGCACCTTTAAAGAGAAGATGAAAGTGTTTAGATATTAACTCATAAAAAATGAAAAGGGGGTGTGTGTAACTTAAAAAACATTCTTAGGGGGAGTGTCAGAGCAGACATCTGCAGCCTGCTATGCTTAGGTGTCAAATGGCAGAAGGGATCCGTACTGGAGTCAAAACCCCCCAGGTCTACCATTTATTAGCCCTGTGAATTTGCACCAGTTACTTAAACTGACCCAAGCTGGTTTTCCTTCACAACTGAACTAATACTTTCCTTACTGAATTGTGGTGAAGGAAGTGATTTGATGTGCCCAGCACTCTTAGCAGAAGGTCCAAGGTGTAATTAGTGTCCATGCCTCTCCACTTTTCCCAAGGCTGTAACGATCCCTCTTTCCATGGCCCTCTTTCTTCCTTTCTCCATCACCTCATGTGTATTCAAAGTTGGCCTTATCTTACATTCTCTGTTAAATACATTTGATTATCCCAAAGTATATTCTGTAAATTCATTCATCCAATGAATATATGTTAAGCTCCAACTCTATTCCAGGCACGATTATGGCTCTGGGGATAACTGTGAATTAAGAGACAAAATCCCTATTGTCACAGAGCTTACTAAGTGCACGGTGATGAGGGTGCATTGGCTGCTCCCAATTAGCGATGTCCTTTCACTAGTGGGAGACCAGTTGGATTTCTGCGGATTGGCCCATCTGTCCATCCACCCAACCAGCCAGCCATCTGGTCATTCAGTTACAAAATGTATTGAGAAACTCCTAAGTGTTAGGACCGTGATCAGGCATTCTTGTCTGAAAGTGACTGCAAAAGCACTCTATTTTAATAAAATCCCTGTTTGTACGCCCTTTATCACAATATGCATAGAGATTAATGCATGATGTATCTATTTTGTGGTTAAATGTAAATATCCCTGGTTTTCTTTAATTTTTTCACTATTTCTTACCTGTTTAAAATAATGAGTACCTTTTTTTTTTAATGTTTATTCATTTTTGAGAGAGAGAGAGAGAGAGAGAGAGAGAGCGAGCAAGCATGGGCGGGGGAGGGGCAGAGAGAGGGAGACACAGAATCTGAAGCAGGCTCCAGGCTTGGAGCTGTCAGCACAGAGCCTGATGCGGGACTCCCACTCATGAACTGTGAGATCATGACCTGAGCCAAAGTCAGATGCTTGACCGACTGAGCCACCCAGGTGCCCCAACTGAGTACCTTTTGAATGATTCAAACCAATTTGTGTATTCCTTCTAAATCAATAATTTGTTTTATTGAGATTTTCTTCCAGTATGCAGCTAAAAAAACACATTTAAAATGATGAATGTGGAGGGGTGCCTGGGTGGCTCAGTTGGTTAAGCATCTTAGTTCAGTTCAGATCATGATCTCGAGGTCTGTGAGTTCAAGGCTTGTGTCGGGCTCTGTGCTGACAGCTTGGAGCCTGGAGCCTATTTCAGATTCTGTGTGTCTCTCTCTCTGTCCCTCCCCAGCTCATGCTCTGTCTCTCTCACTTTCAAAAATAAATAAAAAAAAAAATAAAAAAACATTGTTTTGAATGATGGATTTGGGGATGGGAAATGATCCGGTCCCTCAAAGTGATTCTTTTTCTACCTGACTCTCAAACTGTATCAAGGAATGTTGTTCTACCACTTACATGGGGAACTAGTATTCCATAAACACAGCATTGAATTAGTTTATCCAGATTTCATCCAGAAATCAAAAAATTTCCATTTGAAGACATTTCAATATCAAGACATTCCTTTAGGCCAGGTCTTTTTATATAATATCTATACCTTTTTTAATCAAAGATATAGAATTTTTTGAATCATATGTTTTCTCTTTTTTTTGAGATAAAATTCACAAAATAAAGTCACTGTTTGACTTATTTTAAAGTTCATAATTCAGTGTTTTTTAGTATATTCATGAGCAACCAGCACCACTATCTAATTCCAGAACATTCCGTAGTCTCAAGAAGAAACCTCCCAATTCTCTCCTCCAACCCCTGACAATTACTACTCTACTTTCTGTCTCTGTGGAGTTGCCTATTCTGGTTATTTCATAGACATGAAATCATACCATATGTGTCTTTCC
The DNA here is from genome assembly GCF_007474595.2 of Lynx canadensis. Taxonomy (NCBI): domain Eukaryota; kingdom Metazoa; phylum Chordata; class Mammalia; order Carnivora; family Felidae; genus Lynx; species Lynx canadensis. The sequence goes on along the minus strand of NC_044310.1, from coordinate 209,645,249 downwards.
TGTAACATGATGTTTTCAAGGTTCATCTATGTATCAGTCCTTCATTCCTTTTTATGGCCAAATCTCTTGTGTGGAAGTAGCACATTTTGCTTATCCATTCATCAGTTGATGGGCGTTTTGCTTGTTTGCACTTTTTGGCTATTATGAATATTTATGTACAAGTTTATGCATGAATATAGTGTCAATTCTCTTGGTTATAACTGGGAGTGGAATTGCTGGGTCTTATGGTAATTCTGCATTTAACTTTTTGAGGAACCATCAAAGTGTTTTCCACAACTGTGGAAACCATTTGACATAAAAATATTTTCGTATGTGTTTGCTGTGTGCATGAAAAGTATATGTTTCTATCCTAAAGGGTCCCCTTCCTCGTTCCAAAAAGTAAAAAAATGCACTTAAGTGAGTTTTAACTTGGATTTTCAAGGGCAAATGTTAAATAGGAGAAAATGCCACTTAACAAAATGAAGCAATAATTTTTATACAAGCATTATATACATCTATATTTCATTTCTCAAAAATATATTTATGACACAAATAACTGGAGAGTGTTTTTATTTCTAAGAATAAAAATTGGTATTTATTCAGTTTTATTACCACTAAGATTGTTTTGTCAAAAAAAGTTGAACTTCCCCTTTAGAAAATATTTCCATTGCTGTGAATAATGAAAGTAGTTATTTTCAACATTATAGAGCATATTGTGTTTTAAGAGATGTATCTATATTTAACATATACAAACTTTAAACCTAGGACATAGCACCCCACTTACAAGTGAGAGTCTTCTGGAAGAGAAGAGAAACCTGACAGAATTTTTTTTTAAGTACCAAGACTTGACTGTGAAGTAATCCAGGCACATGGCGTCAATAAGGTGCTCATTCAGGTGGATCAAGCCATTGGCCACAGATCCCTGGTGAGTGTCCTCCGTGTGATAACTTGCTTATATTTAATAATTTCTCCTAAATTTGGTTTTACAGTTATGAGTTGTCTGAACGTTTCATGTGTCAAGAGGCCAAAGTGTTCCAGAAACCTATCCATTATGCCTGCTATTTTGTGATTCATTTTTTTTTTTTAATTTTTTTTTTCAACGTTTATTTATTTTTGGGACAGAGAGAGACAGAGCATGAACGGGGGAGGGGCAGAGAGAGAGGGAGACACAGAATCGGAAACAGGCTCCAGGCTCCGGGCCATCAGCCCAGAGCCCGACGCGGGGCTCGAACTCACGGACCTCGAGATTGTGACCTGGCTGAAGTCGGACGCTTAACCGACTGCGCCACCCAGGCGCCCCAGATTCATTTTTATTAAACACCAGTTCTCTCTACTGTCCCTGAATTACACCCACATCATCGCCAATGGGAAAGACATTCATCTAAAGGCTGCAGATTCTTGTCCTCTTACTAGGTTTTAGGTATCCACATCCTAATCCCTGGATCCTGATAATACGGTCTGTTACAGGTGATGGGGATTTATGTTTGTAGATAACATTAAATTTACTAATCAGCTGACCTTAGGGAGCTTATTCTGGATTATCTGGGTGGGTCCGGTGTAATCACAAGGGTCCTTAGAAGTGAAAGAGGGAAGCAGGAGGGTGAGGGGCAAAGGAGATGTGACAATGGAAACAGGTCACAGGGATGAGACGGACGTGACCAGCCATTGCTGGCTCTGAAGACGGAAAGGAGACCAGGGGCCAAGGAATGCAGGCAGCCTCCAGAATCTGGAAAACACAAGGACACTGAATCTTCCCCAGAGCCTCCAGAAGGAACACAGCCCTGCCCCCACTTTGATTTTCAACAGTGAGACCCATGTGGGAGAATCATGACATAACAAATTCCTGTTGGTTTTAAGCCACCAAGTTCTTGGTAATGTGTTATGGGGCTGGTAGGAAACTAACATGCTATTGTCAGAAGGGACCAAAAAAGACATTGGGAGTTAAGACAGCAACGTCTTAAATAGTGAAAAATAAGAAAAGTTTTGAGACCGATGAATATGTATGCATGAGAGAGTGGTAGGAAGAATGGATTTGTTTCAGGACTACAGGAGAATCTAACTTATTTGGAGTGGGTGGGGAGGAAACTGCAAAATAGTCTTAATTTTAATGGTTTTTTAAAAGAAAAAAAGAATTGCCTTTTTTTCAATACACACAGCAGCAGGAGGAACTATCAGAGGACAGGGCGAAGGAAGGACAAGAGAGGTTGAGCACTGACCCGAACGGCATCCGTCCTTGCCCCCTTCCAGCAAGCTTTTGAGGACATTGCCCAACATTTCTGGGTCAGTTTGCTTTTGTGCAAAATGTGGAAAAAACATGCCCCGACTACAGTTTTTTTTTTTTTTTTAAGTTTCTTTATTTTTGACAGAGACAGAGTGTGAGCATGAGTTGGGGAGGGGCAGAGAGAGAGAGGGAGACAGAGAATCTGAAGCAGGCTCCAGGCCCTAAACTGTCAGCACAGAGGCCAACGCGGGGCTCAAACTCACGAACTGTGAGATCATGACCTGGGCCGAAGTCGGACGCTTAACCTACTGAGCCACCCAGGCGCCCCTGGTTTTTTTTTTTTTTTTTTTTTTTTAAGTGTATTTATTTTTGAGGGGTGGGGGGAGGAGTAGAGAGAGGGAAACACAGAATCCGAAGCAGGCTCCAGGCTCTGAGCTGTCAGCACAGAGCTTGATGTGGGCCTCAAACCCATGAACTGTGAGATCATGACCCGAGCCAAAGTCGGATGCTTAACCAACTGAGCCACCCAGGCATCCCCATCCCTAACTACAGTTTTAATGAGACTATATATATGGGGATGGCCAAAGCCAGTATGGGATGTAACATGTACTTATTTACAAATGTCCAAAGTGATAAGGGCCCAATTAGCAAACGGTAGTTATAAATACTTGACTTAAAACATTTTATCCCATGTTTAACACATCTTTCAACTTTTTATTCTCTTAATTACTTAGATGCTTCACTGAAATGCCAACCTTACCTTTGTTGGCATTGTCATGAACTCCAACAGCAGGGTTGGGGAGAAGGAAGACCTCAGTGGGGTAGCCAGTAAGCATGGGCTCGGCCTGCCGCAGTCCCCAATCTCCTAGTCTGGGTCTCGTCCAGAGGCACGACTCTGCAGCTTTCTATAATGTTTCTCAGCATTTCAGCATGAGAGGGGGACAGTGTGGAGAAAGAAGGCTCACTTAGGACGTGGGTTTCAGACAGAAGACTCTACTTAGAAAAAAGGACAGAGCTGGCGGGAAATCACAGCCTGAGTCTGGCTGGACCGCAGCTCTCCTCTCATCCCTGGGAATGATGTGACCTGAGTCCCCAAATCCATCAGAGCTGTTTAAGAATTAAATGACATGATGAATATGAAAGCTCTTTGACCAATATAAGCCCAAGGCAGATGTATGTGAATGTTTAGTGGTTGTCACAGTCAGACTGGGCTCCTGGAATAATACCATACCAGGGGGTTTACAAAGAACAGAAATTTATTTCTCCCAGTTCTGGAGGCTGGAAGTCTGAGATCAGCGTGCCAGTGCAGTGGGTTCTGGTGAGAGCGTCTTCTAGGTTGCAGACTGCCGACATCTTGGTTTGTCCTCACATGGTGGAAAGAGGGGGAGAGAGAGCTCTCTGGGGTCCCTGTATAAAGGGCACTAATCCCATTCATAAGGACTCCACTCTTGTGACCTAATCACCTCCCAAAGGCATTACCTTCTAGTACCATTATAAAGGGTGAGGATTTCAACTCATAAATTTGTGGGCAGTGGGGGGCAGAGAGATGCTACAAACATTTGGTCCATAACAATGGTCTTTTATGGTTGTATCTCTTCTCTGTTAAAATTTGTTTATAGTTATGATGTTATCCCCAGTGGACTTCTGCCTCGCTTACAAGACCCTGAACCACTTAACTCTTCCCTAGCTGATTCATATTATTTTCCTTCCTTTCCAAATCATCTCCCCAGTCCATTAGATTTTCTTCCCTCCTCCCTCCTTCCAGTTGGTTCCACTTAATGGCATCCAGGATACACTGAGCTGCCTCCTTCCCTCACTCATCTACATTTCATTCAGAGAGTCGTCTCCATGCCCTCATCTACCCATCCAGTCTCATCTTCAGAGTGTCCCCAGGGTACCCAGCCCAGTGAGGACCCCACTAAAGGGGTGTGAGTACTTCTTGACTGAATAGCAAGAGGGAAGATAATGATGACAAGCAGAGAGAGAGTAACATTTATCTTGTCACTGATGACAGTGGCCTATTAGAAAAAAAAAAAAAAGCCTGGAATTTCTTCTTTTGTTCTTTCTCTTTTTAGTTTGTTTTGCATGAAAATGAACAGTTTATGTTAATCTGCATTTTCGCTGTTTTGTAGGTTGCTTATACTTATCCTGTTTTCTGTACAACACGTATATGCGGTAAGTACATTAATTAGCTCCGATTGCATGCATTATTCTTGTTATAAGCCTTTTTGTCTGTGGAACTCAGTTTTCTCATCTGTAAAATGAAAGGCTGGACTAGGTGAACTCTAAGGTTTCTTTTCCACACTCAAAACTGCTTACCAAATTGCCCAGGTATTGGGGATTTCTTCATCGTGTAACATTACCCTGTGTTAAAATCTTTTTTTGAAGGGGGGCTGGAAGCGGCTGGCCTACTTCAAGATTAAATCAAGACATACAGGATTACATGTGAACATTTTAACCCTGGAGAAGGATAAACCTAGAATATTCTGTAATAAGATCTCTGTCTTCTGCTTCCCACTGAGGAATCTGAGTTATTAAACCCAACCCCAGACATTTCTGGGAAGTCACACTATGGACTGCCAGTAACTCAGATCTTGAGATAACTGAACGGGTTAAGTCACCCTAGTGAGCACGTCCCCATCTGCCATCCTCTCTGGCTTGGATTTACCCAATCCAGTTTCTGTTATTTCAGTTAACATGGGTCTTTTCAAGGCAAATCAAAATAGAGAGTTGCTTTCTGTTCTCCTTTTCCTACTGGTCAGGACCAGAGAGGAATCAGAAGCTCTCCCCAAGTAGGATGATATGCCGTGTACCACTTAGTCCCATGCATTTGAGAGCATCATCTGAAGTAAGAATGGAAACACACTGAGATATGTGTCTGGATTTCTTTTTACTTGATTTCTCTAAGTTTATTTTTGTATTATATTCTCTCCCCCCCCACCGCCCCGTTAGAAGAGCCTACAGAGTCTTAAATTTCACTTCCTTTGTTTCTTATGTTCCATACGTGGGAAAAAAAATTCTTGAAACAAAGACTCATCTAGCCTGGACCCTCCTATCAGGTTGTGCTGTGCAGAGATATTAGAGATTTCACACCAAAGTTGCGATACTATAGTTGTCTTTTAAAGATAGTGATATAAATTGATGCAAAAGTTATGGGAGGCAATTTGGCATTATCCTTCAGAATTTCAAATGCGTAATCCTGTTGACCCAGGAAGTTTCCTTTTGGGAATTTATTATATATGTTTATACTGACTTGCGCATAAAGAAAACACACAAAAATATTGTAGTGTTTAGTAACGAAGGGAGGTAGCTAACGGCCCATCAAGAAGGACAGATTAAACAAGTACTTCATGTGAGGAAGAGCGATTCTATTAACTTGGAATGACTTTGAAGGCATCTAAGTGAAGGCAGCAAGGTACACAGAAATATACCATTTGGGTAAAAATAAAACAAGATTCAAATCACCAAAAGTGTGTGTGTGTGTGGGTGTGCGTGCGTGTGTGTGTATGTGAGTGTGTGCATATGTGTTCCTGGTATGAAAGTGCTCATAACTACCCAGAAACAGATTGAGGAGAGTGATTGCCTCTAGGTGAGGGAATGGGAGGGCCTGGGCTGGAAAAGAAAATTTCTTTCCCCATTATACTCTTTGGCCCTGTTTGAATTTTTTATCATATGCAAATGTTGTTTTTCAAAAAAAGAAAATAGAGGTATGAATGTAGGACCAGTTATTAATCTAGAAATTAATAACGTACCTCATAAACATTTTATTCAACATACGTTTGTTTAAAAAATATCTGGGCTAAAACAGGAACTTTTCTTTTTTTTCCTCTTTGAAGAATGACATTAGTTTTGGAGAACGTCAGTGTATTCTGGTGAATATGGTTTATACTTTGAATGTTGCCTTGGTGTGAGCCGTAGTATTTATCTTTTTCAAATGGGTTCATACAGTCTGTTTTTGTGGCACATATTTTCCCTCTATGAATGCCTCCCCTAAAGTGGTATTTATTGGGCTATATCTAACGTACAAAAACTTCTTAGAGCCTAAAATTACCTCTTGCTTTTTTCTTTTATCAGTACCAAAGCTTTATATGTGACTATTTCTGTTTTTTTTTAATTAGAATCTGTTAATTTATTTTACACCAATTCTTTCCTGAAATGTAATTTTCAGATTCTACAAACATCTCTGTGATGGTTGGCACAATTAAGAAAAAAAAAACAATAAAAGAACAAACTTGTCTTTATTATCAAGCCAGCTAATCAACTGACCTTCTTTCTCTGGTTGTTTTGATATTTCACTGAACACATAGTAATGAGTCCCCGCCTTAAATGAACCCAAGTATTCAGACCAGTTGCTTTAAAGTGTTTTCATGATGTCCTGGACCTGGGCATTTAACCTTTTTTTTTTTTTTTCGTCACCTTATCAGAGTTTTGAACTTGATGGTTCTGCATTCATAGATAACAATGTGACTCAAAACTCAAGAGGCATCTGTTTTGGAAACTTCAAATACAGTTTTTTTTTAACTTAACTCTTGTAAAGGTTCACATTCTTATATACTTTCAATGACTCTAAAGAATTTTGTTTATAAAAATGTCTTTTTTTAATTAATGCTTAATTTAAATATTTTTCTTTTGGGATGTGTCTGAGCATATTTTTTTTTTTTTTCTAGAAAAAAGAGGTCTAAGTTGTGTGACTGAAAAATAAATACATTCGGGATAGATCCTTTTTCCTCCCATACACATACTCATATATATGTGTATGATTACACATGTGTGTATTCATATGTACACCTGCTTGTATGTCCTTCCATGCATACTTATGTACATTGGTGTGTAGGTATACATATTTGTTTTCCAACTGAACTGTAAGTGTTGGTTCAAATGTTACATGTTTCCCCATTATGCTTTGGTGCGAAGACTCATGTTTATAGCCTTGAATGTAAAAGATCTATCAGTCATAGAAATGTGTGGGTAATATATAAGTGTTACAGTGAGGGCTGGACCAGGCGAGATCATGAACTAGGCGAAGTATGTCCCTGGTGCCTTTCTGATATTCCTGTCCACACTCTCAGCTCGTAGCATCTAGAGCTGTTTTTGCCACTAGTTCTTCCCAACCCACCGCCCCAGGCTCTGAAGGAATGGTCAGTGTTCATTGTCATTGTCACTGCAGGTGCATCATGGTGGCTGTTTTGTTGTTAAGGGATCTACTTATGGAAACAGTTATTCTGGGATTATGCTTTTGTATTGATGTGACAGATGACTCTGGATATAGACAATGAGGATTTGTGAGAACAAGGGCCTGATTCTTCCTAAAGAGCGTGTGTGTGTGTGCATGTCTGTGTGTGTGTGTGTGTGGTGTGTGTGTGTGTGTGTGTGTGTGTGTGTGTGTTTGGAAGAAGCATGAAAGTTAAGAAAACATGTGAATGTGGAGAAACTCTCTAAAGAGAATGTTGGAGAGAGGTTAGCGAGAAGTGGGGAAGGGCTCACCTTATTCAAGTTCAGGAGCTTTCTGGTTGAGAGACACATTAGAGGAACCATCTTGGAGTTTTAGCAGTTTGCAGGAAACAGTTTTCGTGTGAAAATCCAACGCTGTGACGGGAGCAGTGACCAGGAAGGACTTGATGGTGCTGGAGGGGAAGCAAGAGCGTCCTGAAAAGCAGCCAAGTTTATAATTGAAGTGAGACACCATTGTGTCCTTACAGTTTTCCTAATCATATAGTTTACACTCTAAGATTGTTCACAACTTAGTAAATGAGGTCTTGCCAGGAGAAGGACATCACAGAAGATTCTTGCTTAAAAAAAAAAAAAAAGTGGCCTCAGAAGGGAGCTTTTTTTAATGCCAGCTCACATAAACTTTTATTTTTCTCACACTCTTATCGAGCTACAATGGAAGTTCTTTGCCTTTTTATGTATCAACATGAGTGTTTTCTTTTCTAGGTTTCCAAGGTAAAGGTATACTGTGGAATTCCCATCAGTTAGATAAACCGAGATGCTTGTTATAAGTTAAATATCATGTACCCAGCTAAGCAAAGAATACCAGTTTACTAAACCAGATGCTTCACTTTCCAGAGTGGAAAGAAGTTTATTGGGCCTTGCGGAGGAAGAGATTGCTCAGTTTGCCAGTGCTTTCCTGCAAAAGGGTCTCGGGTAAGTGATGTAAAAATCAGTATGGGCAGTGGGAGGAAGAAATGGGGAGTTACTCATCAACGGGCATAAAGTTTTGGTTATGCAAGATGGGTTAGCTCTAGAGATCTGCTGTAGGATGTCTACCTAGAGTCAACAATAATGTCATGTTCACTGAAACATTGGTTGGGAGCAGGGGCACCTGGGTGGCTCAGTCGGTTAAGCGCCCAACTTCGGTCAGGTCATGATCTCACAGTTCATGAGTTCAAGCCCCGTGTCTGGCTCTGTGCTGACAGCTCAGAGTCGGAAGCCTGCTTCAGATTCTGTGTCCCCCTCTCTCTCTGCCCCTCACCCGCTCTCTCTCTCTCTCTTTCTCAAAAACAAACATTAAAACATATTTTAAAAAATTGGTTGGGAGAGCAGATCTCATATTAAGTGTCCTTACCACAGTAAAATGTTAGGAAAAAAGTCAACATGGGCAGCATGTTGAAATTTGAGCCATTGTGAATACTTAACGTTAAGTAGTCCCAGATTCTTAGCATGTTCTGATAATTGTCAATGTTTCTGTTTTACAGTCAAAGTTCTGTACATTCTGATAAGCCATCCCAGTTGTATTACACTAGGCATCAAGCTTAGAAGTGCAAGCTGCGATTTACCCAATGTTTCATACCACACTAATCTTGTGAACTGCCTTATGCAAAAAGGGTCCTGTGCCAAATGGTACATGCTAGGTCGCCATCTTGAAACTCAGGTTGCATATCAGCATTGTTTTTTAATGTTTATTTATTTTTGAGAGAGAGCAAGACACAGAGTGAAGCAGGGAAGGGGCAGAGAGAGAGAGAGAGAGAGGGAATCCTAAGCAGGCTTGAGGCTGTGAGCTGTCAGCACAGAGCCCAACACAGGGCTTGAACCCACAAACCGTGAAATCATGACCTGAGCCAAAGTCATGAGCCAGGTGCCCCAACATATAAGCATTTTAAAGGCTCTGAGAAGTAGTGTAGTGAGGCAGGGGAAACCTGGTTTAAACTTATCTAAAGTGGTATATCCAGACATTGGACTACAAGACTCTTTTTTGGATAGCACCTATTGAAGTCACATGGGCATAGTGTTCTGTATGCATCTGTTGTGCATGGCTGCATTTCTTGTGTGCTTCTTATGTGCCGCACACCATCTGTGTTCTCCAAACGCCTTAGGTCCCGGACTCCTCATGACTACTCTCTTACTATCTCAGCGTGCCGACTTTGCAAGGCAGAAGATCAAAGCTCAGAGAGGTGTAGCCTGTTACTCAAGTCCACCCAGGACGGGGCTCTGGGTGACTACACTACGTTCTCTGTCCCCGCAAGGCACAAGAGCCCTCTTGGCTACTGTAGGCGGGTCACTTGAACATTTATGGACCTCTGTCTCCCTTATATTCTGATAGCAGCAGCTGGCGGCCCACCCGCTCATTTGTGCTGGCGTAGTAGATCGAACAATTCTTTGGATTAAAAATACGCCCGCCATCTTACAAGAAAAGAGGAACTTGCTTTAGAAACCTTGGACAGTTTTTGAGTCAGATCAGTGATTCTGCTGCAACATGTTTCCATCGATTCTATAGGGAGTAACGCTCAAAAAGCACAGTTCAGGGATGACCAGTCTACAAGGAGGCAAGACCTCTCCTGAGGGAAGGGGCCATATATTTCTCCCATAGCTTTGCTTTCTCTCTGCACGATACGTGTGCAATATGTAAGGGGCTCCTGTGTTGAGCTCTCTTCCTGAAACCAGCTAACTTTCAGAGCATGAATTATGGCAAATCCCCTCCTGCTTAAACTGCATTGTTTCTTTAATACTTCAAAAACTTTGGAGCTCAGAATTTATCTTAAGGTTTTTCTTTTCCTTTAAAAAATTTTTTTTAAACTGCTTTTTAAGTTTATTTATTTTGAGAGAGAGAGGGCAAGCAGGGCAGAGGCTGAGAAAGAGAGAGAGGAGAATAAGGATCCCAAGCAGGCTCTGCACTATCAGGACAGAGCCTGATGCGGGGCTCAAATTCACGAACCTTGAGATCATGACCTGAGCCAAAGGCAGACGCTTAACCGACTGAGGCACCCAGGTGCCCCTGTCTTGAGATTTGTCAAGCTGCTTTCATGACATGACTCAAAAAAAAGAGGTGCAAACTTCTAGTTATAAAATAAATAAGTCCCGGGAATATACTGTACAGCATGATGAATATAGTACATAATACTATCTGGTCTATTTGAAGGTTATTGTGAGTAGATCTTAAGAGTTATCATCACAAGGGGGAAAAAAAAGTTACTGTGTGAGGACAGATGCTAACTAAACTTATCGTGGTGATCACTTTGCAATCTATACACATATCAGATTATGAAACTAATATAACGTTTATATGTCAGTTATATCTCAATAAAAATTCTTTAAAAAGTAAAGACACTAAAAGCTAGCAATCTAAGAAGTGCCTTTTTCACGTATATGTATGCTTTATTCAGGGTTGGGGGGGAAAGCCTGGCTTTCCTGTGATTTAAAAAAAAATTATTTTAATGTTTATTTATTTTTGGGAGAGAGAGACAGACAGAACATGAGCAGGGGAGGGGCAGAGAGAGAGGGAAACGCGGAATCTGAAACAGGCTCCAGGCTCTGAGCTTTCTGCACAGAACCAGACGGGGCCGAACCCACAAACTGTGAGATCATGACTTGAGCCAAAGTCAGATGCTTAACTGACTGAGCCGCTCAGGTTCCCCTCCTGTGATTTTTAATATAAACATACCAAGATTGTATAAATGAGAAAGAAATCAGTGCATCTAAATTTTAAGACCCTTTGAGTTTGAGACCCAAGAAAAATGGATCAGCTTCTTGAGAGGATGCTAATGGGGGCATCACAAAACAAATGGGAACAGTTGCTTGGATAAGGCTCTGATGTAAATAAGCCCGAGAATTGTTTTGGTCGGGACATCTGGCGAGGTCTAGAGACATTTGTTGGTTGTCACAACTGGATGGGGGAGGGGTGCTACAGTATCTCGTGGGTACGGGCCAGGGATGCAGTTCGGCACCCCCAACGCACAGAACAGCCCCCCACACCAAAAACTTACCTGTGCTGAGTGGACAAACCCTGCTCTCCTCCCACAACAGCTCTGTGAGGCTGATGGGGTTAATATTTTCATCTTTCAATACAAGGAGCCTGGATTTCCACGAGTTTTAATAACTCACTCGTATGTGGAAGAGGTGGAAACCCCACCCCGGTGTCTGACTTCGGTTTTAGCATTTGGCCCGTGATCATGAACATCGGTGCCTGCACACTCACATTCAAACACCAGACCGTCGTCATAACCTTGTGAACTCGGGCGGGTGCTTCGAGCTGCCCAAGCATTCGTTTCCTGGTATTTACACCACGAGTGCTTTCTCTTCTGTTTCCTCGGGTGTTCCGCAATCACGAGCAATGCACCTTGCGTCCCCTAACACAGTCTCCAGTGCCGGGGGTGACGAGGGCTCAGGGGATAGACTGCACTCTGTGGTCTGGGTCCCTGTTGCTGGGTGGTCGGGCAGAACAGAACGCGGAGCGCTGGTCAACCTTTGCCCTTTCCGAGACAGATGGCTCCCACATGAAGGCTGCAAGTTGCTGGCAGCGACGTCCGGCTGGGAGTTTGGGAGCTTGGCTTGCGCATAACTGCCAGGTGGCGTGGGAGGTGGGTGCTCCCAAGTACTCAGCAAGCAGCCAACTCACATACCATCTCGGGAGCTGCAGTGACAGCTCGAGGGGGTCTAGAGAGACAGGAATCCACGCAGTCCCGGAGGGTCGAGGATCCGCCCGAGACGGTGCAGCCTGCTAGTGGCTCAGCCAGGCATTCCTAAGAAGGAAATGATTCCCCCTTTAGGGGTTCATGCCTGAGTGAGTCATTTAAGCCCCAAATCAAAACTGCTGTCTCTGGATCGACGCTGGCCCCGTGCAGTGGAACGATGGGGTTGGGCTTGGAACTCTAGACTCAGGCTGGAGCCTGAGGTACAGCTGGGGTGCATCTGAGGCAGGGAGCCAAGGGGGGGTCCTACACTTCTGACGGAGTGAAGTTCAGCCTCATCAGTGCACCCCGGAGGCCCGCAGTCTGGCCGAACCATGTGTTTCCACCGGCGTCAACACGCTTCCCCTTTGCGCCTCTCCTGCTGCATCACGTGGGCCATCGGCTCTCCCTGGAGCGTAATCCGAATATTCTCGCTTGCCTCCCCTTTTCCGGGCTGTCTTCCCACTTCTGCTCTGCCTCTGTTTCTCCTGCCCTCCCCAAGGAGCTCGGTGGAGACTCCAGCTCTCCCAAAGCATTCCCCTCCCTGCCGCAGCTCCTCCCAGCCAGTGCTGAGGCCCCTGGCAGGACCCTGGGCCCCTTCCCTTTACTGCTTGCACCCCGGCCTGTATCTCTGTTTGGGTGTGAGCGTCGGTGCACACGACCCTCTTCACGAGATTACGAGCACACACCCTTCAAGGTCGTCACGTGGACACCTGGAAAATGCTTCTGCTGGCTCCTGGTCCGCAGTGGAAACATAGCAGGCGGTTAGTGCACATAAATCAATACGTGAAAACTAAGTCTCCAGCGTGGGCAGGACTGGGAGCCTGAGCGGGTGGCCACGCTGGCCTGTAGCGTGCTTCCGGGGATACCTGCCACATCTAAGAGAAGCGGGGAGCAGGGTTAGTAGGGAGTCTCCCACCTCAGTCTTCCCCACCCTCACCCGCACACGCATTGTTGAAACCTGTTATTAAATGTGCAATCTCACCTAAGCTCAAATTCCCATGTGGTTTCAAGTAGGGCCAGAGAGAAGTATTTTGAACAGTGCCATTAAACAGTCCACGAGCATCCTCGAAAGAGCTCCAGTCGAGGGTAGGAGACTGGAACCCCTGTGCCTTCTTTCTGGTTGAGAGCCTCAGGTGAGAAATAAGGGTTTATCCTATCTGGCTCGTTCTGTTCCTCCAGGCTCTAACAGCCTCCGGTTCTGTGAGGTAGGCATGGCCGTTTGCATATAGCAGCTATTCAGTTGCCTTCCAAAATATTTTGCAGCTATGCCCTGACATTTCCCCTAACCTCCTAATAGTCCCTCTTTGAGGATATGAATGAGGTTGGCACTGGCTGAGATTTTAAGATTTTCTTTGCCAGTTTCAGTGAAGGAATCTTCAGGTTTTTGATGGTTGTCTCCTTGCAGGGAGAATTATGTGTCTTTATAGACTAGACTTGCAGGGAGAATTATGTGTCTTTTACAAGCTCCATTGGAGTAACTAGCATGATGATAAAGACACGTTCTGTAGCATTTTCCAGAATCAAATAGAAAATGTCCATATTTTTCATTGAATGGAGTCTACCAACTATTAAACTGTTAACTGTTCTATTAAGAACTGTATAATTTGACTTTTATGCAAAGAAGCCAAATAGTGTAAAACCCAAGACCTGTTTGTTTGTTTTTTTTTTTTCCTTCCTGGTTTGAAAGCTGAAATCACACATTAGCAAATCAGTGTTTCCTTGGGGAAGTTTAAGTCACTAAAAAAAATGCACAAGTATTTTCCCCCACAATCTCATTCATTTGTCCCTCATGCTCCTAAGAGCCAGCGTTCCATGATAAAAATGGAATTTACTTGGGACATTTTAATTATTAACATTTTTAACCATTAAATTATTTGCACACAAAGTTCCAGAACCCGATCTCTTTATCCCTCACACAGCTGTATTCTAGTATAGTCTATAACTGTGAAAGAGTCTATAACTGATAAATGGTACAGAGCAATTCTTCTGAGGTCCCAAAGCACACATAAGTCAATGATGTTGTATTTTGGTGGAAGCAGAGTCCAATGACAAGTGACAAATTTGATCTGTCATCCACCCCCTTAGAGTTTTGGTTCTGCTTTATTTTTCTTCCACATCTTTCTCCTCCAAAGACAAACTCCCCAGCTCATTTTGTCTCTGCTGGAGAGTTCTCTGAGTAATGAAGCCCTGCCTGAGACTCAGGTGCTTTCCAAGGACACCCCCAGCGAGGGGCCCTGGGACGGGACGTCCGCCTTGGGGACTGTGGGGAGCTGGACAGGGCATTTGTCGTGCAAAGGCATCCGAATCCAGAGTGGGAGAAAACACAGTGCCTACTGACAAATCTCCCAGTAGAATTTAGCCCACCAGCTGCCAGTTTCCAACTTGGGCTTTGCTTGTCAAAGCGTTCCCCGGTCAGGAATATTAACCTTGAGTTCTGAAGAATGAAAAACTTGCAAACGTTAAAAGAATGGATCTTCCCTGGCAGGTGCTTGAGGAAGTAGTTCCAAACAGGGTGTGGGAAACCTGGACGTGCCCATCACTCTCTACTATCTGGCCTATTAATAATCATAGTCGTAGAACTAACCAGTGGTAGCTCGTATTGGTACGGAAGGATGACTCCAGCCGCTAACAGGGCTTTCGGTAGGCTGACAGAGCTCTCGCTCTAAACCTAGCATTTGTGCTTCAGAAGGAAGGAGGGAAAACAAGCTCTATTTGCCTACTGTGTTGTAGAATGTGTTGTTTTTGCAACCAGGCCAGGTGTCCCGAGCCTCACCAGGGAATCCTGGTGACAGTTTGGGTCTGGTAGGTTTTGGCGTACCTGCCCTGATCAGTCATCTCATTAAATTGCCAGTGATTTGCAGCACAGCCTTTGGCCTCCTCATGTGGAGTTCAATTCCATGGCAACGACGTTTGCTGAACTCTGCGACCCAGCATGAACTGAGGCCAGGCGGCCGCAGAGCTCAGCAAATGTGGGACTACGCTGAACTTGAGTGGATCAAGGTCATTACCAAAGGGGAGACAGTCTTGTTGTTGGTGAGAACTCAGGGCTAGCAATGCAGGTGCATCCCGAAGCAGGGCCTATGGCCCACAGGAAAATGGGAAACAGTATTCGTGGCTCTAGAAAACCTCTCTAGTGCAAGGTCAACACCTGACAGACTACATTAATTAAAATGCTGATTTACAAAGAGAGTAAAAATAGATTTTTTTCTTTCAAACACCACATTCAGTAAATTGCCACGAAATCCACAGGGAACAACCAGATCTCAGAGGTGCTAAGTTTTTCACTCCTCTGTCATATAAGCTTATCTGCAGTTCTTTCAGCAAATGACCCTTCATTCATTCCCTCCATTCAGCAAATGGCCATTGAGCATTTGCCATGTGCCTGGCATTGTGAGGCTCCGGTGATCCAGAATGAAGTCCTTGTGGCCTGGAGCTCAGTGTCCAGCAGGAGATTCACCTTCTGGTCATTGTTTCTGGGTGCCTGAGGAGTGCCGGGCACTGTTAGGAGCTTGCGTCCTTGCTGTGTCCCAGGGATAATGTGGTCCCCTAACTCGGTTTCATATGGGAGCCTGGGGGTAGGGGGCAGGGCGGAGACAGCAGTGGAATCAGAGGCCACCTAGTGATGGCCTGAAAGCCTGTTGTGTCAGTGCCTCGGCTGCCATAATGAAGTGCCATGTGCTCAGTGGCTTAAAACCACAGAAAATATTTTTCTTGCACGTTCTAGAGCCAGAAATGCACAAGCAAGGTGTCACCTTTACTGTACTTCTGCTCCAGCAGAGGCTCCTTCTCTGCCTCTCCTAGCTTTTGGTGGCCACGAGCTTTCCCTGACTGACGGCCCTGTCACTCCAGTCCCCGCCTCTGTCTTCGCACCGCCTTCTCTTCTGTGTCACATCTTCCTCTGCGTCCCTCTCACAAGGGTACATGTAATGGCATTTAGGGCCCATGCCGATAACGCGAGATAACCCCCTCCTCTCAAGGGCCTTAACTTTAGCACCTCTTTTGCCATCTCACGAATGGCACGAATGTCCACGAATCCCTGGGGTTAGGACGGGGACACGTCTTTTTGTAGCCACCATTCGACCTACTGCAAATGTCCGGGCAGAGAGAACAGCCTCCATGCAGACCCTGGGGGAGAGCCTCCATTCAGACCCTGAAGTGAGAAGGAGGCAGGCTGGCGTGTCTGAGGGACTGGAACGTGGCCAGAAAGATTTGGTTGGAGTAGGTGAGGGGGCAGGTGACATGAGGTGCAGTTGGAAAATCAGACACAGGTCCTTCAGTCTAAGAAGGAAGGCTCTGAAGGATCTTAAGAAGGGTGGAAGCAGGTTGGATTTATGGTATAAAAAGATCATTCTGGCTGCTGTTTGGAGAACATGGTGTGTGTACGTTCGGGGGCAGTGGTAGGGAAAACCCATCAGGGGGCTGCTGCAGTCGCTCAGGTGGGAGGTGAGATTGCTTCGTGGGGGGGGGTGCGTGAAGAGGTGGGGGAAGCAGGTGCGTGAAGAGGTAGGGGAATGTTTGGGAGGCAGGGTTGATAGGAGCGAGGGTGACAGTGGAGGTAGGCGGGCATAGTGTGTACAGCTTTGTGGGCAGTGGTCTCAGGCCGAGGAGCACACGGGGGGGGGGGATGATCGTGTATCTACAAGTCCCATTTTGGGTTTGTAGAGCCAGAGGTCAACTGAATATAGTCAGGGCTCCAAAGAGAAGTCTGGGCTAGGGAGGAAAGTGGAGGGGTTGGTTGTTCAGCGTTGGATGCCATTAACTCCATGGAAAAGGTCAAGTTTGCCCAAGAGAAGGTGAGAAGAGGGCCAGGGCAGCCCTGTGGGGAATCCCCCCCCCCACCAGGAGGAAGGGGGCTGTCACAGAAGACACAGGAGAAAGACACAGAGAGGGCAAGGGGCAGGGACACCAGGAGAACAGAGCCAGGAAGAGGAAGCAAGGTCCAGCTGGTTCTGGCTCCGCCGGGAGCCTACCCAGACCTCTCCACACCACCTCGTTCAGTTCCCACGGCAGATGTGTGATGTTGGGCTGCTCTTACACCATTTTTAAAAATGGGAAAACCACTCTGTGATGACCAGGTTCAAGACGTGACTTTATTTATTGCTCAGGGGCAAAGCCCTGTCTTCCGGTTCTCAGAGCCATGCTCTTTCCACTGTGCCATGCAGCCTCTTGGGAACACAGCTGCAAATCCAGAGTCAGTGTCACTCCAGGCTAAATGGGCCCGCGGATGCTCTCATTGACAGGTGAGGTGATCTTAAGGTACAAGAAAATACTCTGCCACAACAGTCTGGTCTCCTTGGACTTTCTACTCCTTGAGTAACACTTTTTTGTTATTTATTTTAATAACCCTTCATGTTATCCATTAGTTTTTCCCGTTATAGGTAGGGAGAGACCTTGGAGGCACTCAGTTAAAGGATTTTATGCTACCTGCGTAGTCCTCTTGGAGGGTTTAAGTAATGTTATGGTGTCGCCTAGTGGATGAATCTCTGAATTACAGCCAAGCATTAGAAAGGCAGGAAGGGCGACGCTGAACTGTTCATTTTAATTATAAAAGTCTTAATCCATTCAGTACTCTCCGAGTTCATGTTTAGAATATATACCACACAAGGCGGTAGCCAAGGTCCTGGGTAGTAATAAAATGTGCACGGATCCCTGACCCCAAAAAGCTTACCAGAAGACATCACCCCAAGCAGATATTAATTAAAGTAACATGCGTGAAACAATAATGAAAAATAGGTGAAGAGTCTATTTAGGTGGTATTTTAGGGTGGACAGGAGAGTTCTTCCGAGAGTGAGATTGATCAGGACTGGGGTAAAAGAGAAGCAGCAACTGAAGTCAGGGGACCTGGGTTCGAATCTCTGTTTCCCCAGGTGATAGTCAGTGGCCTCTGGTCACTGGCTTCATCTCTCTGAGCCTCAGCTTCCTTGTTTGGGAAACAGAAAAGTAGAAACAGGGTGACTTTTTTTTCTTTAAAAAAATTTGTTTTTAGTTTATTTAGAGAGACACAGAGACCGTGCTTGTGAGGGGAGGGGCAGAGAGAGGGAGACCGCGAATCCCAAGCAGGTTCTGCACTGTCAGCACAGAGCCCCACGCGGGGCTTGAACCCACGAAACCGCGAGATCATGACCTGAGCTGAAACCGAGTCGGATGAATGCTTCACCAACTGAGTCACCCAGGCGCCCCCCACGGGTGACCTTATGGATGTAAGGATCCCGGGAGTCAGTGCCTAGAACAACTGCTCAGGGAATGGTAGCTGCTGCCATTGGTACCATCACCACCATCTTGGTTTTGAGAAGGTAGAATAGGAACTACCGATGGAGAAAGGCTGCCATTGCTTCAGGCAAATAGGAGGCACACGTGTGATTGGAGCAGAAGGAGGAGGTATGGAAATTACAGGGAGTAGGGTTGGCTGGGGTAGAGGAAGGCCGACTGTCCCCATTGCAGAGGGTGATGAAAGCAGTGACACAGGCAAGAGAAGATCGCAGGGGAGTTGACTGTTGTATGTGGATGTGGGTAGAAGCCTGGAATGAAGGAAGAGAGGGAGGCTGGTGCTTGGGTGACCCACATGAGATGACAAGACCACGACAGCGGATGGATTCCTCTGCAGGGAGATGACAGTAAGACAGACACGTGAGATTCAAGTTAAGGGAGGTATGACAGCCTTGGCCAAGGGTGGACATGGAGAGCCGCATGGTGAGCTCACATGAAGGAACAAAGTTGCCACCTGATGGGTCTGGGGACAGGAGTGGAGCGCGGGGAAATGATGGGAATGATGAGCTGAGTTCTGACATGATGAGTGCGAATTAGTAGAGGAGGAAGGTTCAAGAATGTGTCTAGAAAATGGTTGGACGTATAGGGTAGGACTAGAAAATTGGCCTTGAGAACGACAGAAATAGAGGTCTTTAATTAATTTGATGAATACTATTATTTCCTGAAGAAACTTTATAAAAGAACACAGAATACATTAAGATATGAAGTTTAAAAACAAGACAAGGCCTGAAGCAATGGACGTGTCGCAGCAGGCACGGTGTGGGGATGGTTTAGTGCATGGGTCCTCCCCTCTGCCAGGCTGAGGCAGTGGGAAGAGGAGAGGTTTGGGAGAGCCCCTGACTGATGCAGGTTTGAATGCAAACTCACTAGGTATGTGAGTCTGAGCAAGTTATACCCCTGAATAAGACTTTTCTCATCTATACGGGGGATAATAATTCACGTTTCTCAGTGTTGGTGGCTGGATTAAATGAAGCAAGGTATGGAGAGTGGTGGGCACACAATGATCACATGATGGTCACTGGGCACTTTGATGATCACCTTCACGGTCTTAGAGACCAAGGGTGATTTGGAAGTGTATGTGTCATTAGTATAATAAAAGCACCTTTCATATTCATTTATTCATTAATGAAGGAGGAAAGGAACAAACATTTATTTGTACTTCTTTGCACTGATTGAACTTCTGGTTAGGTAGGAGCAGGAAGCTGTCGCAGGGAAAATGTGACAGGATATGTATTTGCAGTCGTCTCTCTGAACTTATTTCTCCCAATTCTCATACTGCTAACATGACAGAGGGTTTCTTAGCTTTTTGTCATTCCCTAAAGGGTCTGGTCCCTGGCAGCAAACACATCCGGGGCAGCCCAAAAGGCTGAGTTGAAGATCTTGGTATTGGCCGTGTACATATTCTCCCGTCTGTTGGTGCGGTTCTACCAAGTTGTGAAATAAAAGTAATTTGATCTTAGACCTGCTCAAGAGCCGTGCCTGATACAGATGACTAACAAGTGACAGAATGCTGAAGGAATGCCCCAGCTCCAGAGGGTGGGGTGACTGTCCACTGTGATCACCTTCATCCTCTATTTGTACAGCTGGCCCGGGAGCTTACTGTTCTGTGGCCTCAGTCGGAGCACACATAGCACGTCTGATGACACGGTGTCAGCCTGGGCTTTGAGGAGGAAGAAGGGGATGGCTTGTGGCATCACACAGCATGCCAGAGTTTCCTCAGCTGGCAAGATGATTGTCATTTCTGGATTTGGTGCATCTTTTCTGATTTCACGGTCTCTGGCTGAAAGTTGTGAAACACAGAGGCAGTTCTGTGTACATAGAAGAAAGGAAGGGAGGAAGGAAGGAAGGAAGGCAGGCAGGGGGGAGGAAGGAAGGAGGGAAGGAAGGAAGGTAGGAAGGAAGGAAGAAAGAAAGGGATAGGAAAGGAAAGGGAAGAGAAAAGAGGAAAGAAGAAAGAAAAGAAAGAAAGAGAAAGAAAGAAAGAAAGAAAAAGAAAGAAAGAAAGAAAGAAAGAAAGAAAGAAAGAAAGAAAGAAAAAGAAAAAGAAAGATCAGTAGATAGATCAGGGAAAACTACATTTGAAAATAAGGCATTCATTCCACTGGGCTTTTTTTTTTTTTTTTTTTTTTACTACCCTGAAGCCAATGTATATCATGTTATTGTTCATGGTTGGAGGGTGCATAGTTAGGAAGAAAAGATTTCTTTAAAAAATTTTTTAAAGATGCCAAATTCTTTTGATTATTTAATGAATCTCTTGTTATAGAAGTGTCTCTTATGGGTTTGTTATTTAAGTCTGTTGATCCTGAAGTTAATTCCACTATAGCCTTATAAATAAGTAAGCCCAAATATTTACTTGTAAACATAGTTTTTTTTTTTTTAACTGACCCCTTCTTTTATATGAAACAGTTTAAGGATATTGGAGTTATTCTCTATGTTGCTGTGGATAAATAATTTACTCAAATTGGATGAACTAGCAATGACTATTTCAGAGATTGGGGTTTGGAAAAATTTCATGAGTAGCTTTCTGATAGGTTTAATACTGTGATACAAGGTTTGGTGTATTTCCTTAAAAAATTTATCCTATAAGGAATTACCTGTTAATATGAGAACAAAAAACACAGCACTCCGTATAAAAACAAACCACAGCTTTCCCCAGCATCTGTAAATAAGTAGGCATTTAATATTTTATGCTAGCTTTTCCACGTGCAAAGTAGAGGTTATTTTGCCGTTGAAATGAAGGCACGGCAAAACCCGTGTTGTATCTCAACAAGAAGATGTGAACATCGCTGTGTTTAGGGCCATTGCTCACGGTGTGGGGTTGTGTTCTGCTCACCTCAGTGTGGAAACATTGACTGTATCACTGTTCAAATTAGTTTATTATTTATTGCCTTTCCTACCATCATAGTCTTGGGCACATAGACTGTGCCCCCCAGAAGCTCATGGTCTAGTAGGTATGGGGTTAGGGGGATAAAGAGATGGTCACTATAGCAGGGGAGGGATGCTATTATAGGAGCATCTCGAGAGGCATCTAGTTCTGAAGGGCGGGTTGGGGGAGGGCAGGAGGTTGGGGAGTCCTTCCACGAGAGCACTAAAAGATGACCTTGGGAGTGGGAGGGACGGTTCTGAGACAGGATACCAAGTCTGTGAAAGAACAGAGCTTATTCAGAAATGGTGCGGAAATCAGTGTAACAGATGGGTGAGGGTGGAGGGGGGGCACGGGGTCCAGAGTTTTAATAATGTAAATAACCATTCCTTGTTTTATTTTAAAAGCATTTTGGATGACACCTTCTCACATCAGGACCCATTTCTGTTACTGAATGGAGTTTTATCATTCTTATGGCCATGTGAAACACTTCTACTCTTTCTTTTTTTTTCTCCGCAAAGTTCCATTAACTCACTGGATCCGGCCTTGCGTGTCCAGAATGAAGCACATTAAAGAGATTTATAGGCAGTTAATTGGCTGTCTCTTTCTCAGTTCATGTTTAAACATACATTTTTTTTTTGTTTCTAAACGTTACATTATTGTAAAGTACAGCATTCACAAAAGATAATTTAGCAGGTTTTCTGTAAATTACCTATCAGATGAAAAGATAATTCCCAAACTTCATGAAAAGGCAGTTAATTTCTGAGTCTTATATTTAGGAAATCTTACCAAGTAAGAGTAATTAACACAGGTGAAAGAAAAGAAGGAAAGAAGAAAGAAAGAAAAAAAGATAGAGGGAAAGAGGTAGCTGAAGTCATTGTTTATCTTTTAGATTGTTGTTTACAATGTGTGCAATATTTAAATTGATATGTCCACAAAATACCCCCAAATGATTTGTGCCTATATAATTACATTTTATATTTTATTGTTGTCTTTTTAATAACACATATTTATACATTCAAGCTTCCTTGAAAATCCTAAGCTTTATTAGTATTTTTACGGATAATAAATAGTCGTTATGATGATGAAAAAGCATGAAGAGAAGGGAAAGTTCAAATGAAGTAGGATTTTGATTTGTTAAGGTTAGGCAGATGGTAAAGGCTGTTGATAATGTTTGTTGAGTCCGTGACTTAACGATGAAAGAGAAATGGTAACTCATCTTTATTATAAAGGTCACATTCGCTGTTGGTAAAGAACATATTGCCCTGGCTTGCATTTTCCCTGCTGAGACATGACAGAATGCTATTTTGTATATCCTTCAAGAAATGTTCCTTTATAAACATATATTTCGAGAAAATGCCCATTTGTTTCTCTACAGGTGGGATCATATGACATACAGTTTGTTTTTCCCCCTTTGAACAATGAACTATGTATAATGAGAGTAATCACAGTAGTTTGCATTACGGTTCCAGGCACGATGCTATAAACACTTGCCGCGCAGTATTCTTTTTATGTCCACTGGCCATTGACGGATAAAGAAGCTGAGGAACAGAGAGGCTAAGAAATGTGCCCTAGGTCACACAGCTAGTGTGGGCCTGGGCTTACAACACAGGAGGCTGACTGCAGAGCCTGGATGTTCAGTCACTGTGTCTTCCTCAGGAGCATCATGAGGATGATCTGTGTCCGCTCACAAAGCCCTGCTCGCTGTCTTTAATGTGCAGGCCTTACGCGTTCCCCGCGGGCCTGTTCCAGCCGCCGGTCTCTGCACTCGTTGCGGGCTCTGGGAGAGCCCCAGGTACCCGCCTGGCAGCAGGTACCCGGCACCGTGGTCCCCCAGCGAGGAGGTGAACACCGCTGCTTCCTCGCTCTTGAGTGGGGTCGCTCTGAGGTGTGAGCTCTACCCTGACTCCGGGAGTGCCCGCTCTGGGGAGAGAGAGCTCGTGACCCATTGGTCATGTTACCGGAGTCGGTTGTTGGGCCCAACAGTAGAAGCGAGGCTGGACCCCAAAACCAAAGGCACAGCCAAAGCTCTCTTGGGGCTGCAGCTTGAGTGAAAGGGACACAAAGCACCAACAGAGACTGGCTGGGCCGGCCTCTGGGAGCAAAGAGAAGGCCCTGCCTGCAGGGAGAAAGTTCTGGCTCGGGTTCCCACTCCAGGATGCTACTTGGGGGGGGGGGGGTGCCTCGCCCTGATTGGTTGGAAGGGCTTCATTCTGATTGGTTGGAAGGAGCTCATCTTGATTGGTCGCTATTGGCAGGCAACTCAGGCCGCTCAGTGCTTTTGGAGCAGAGTCTTCGGGTACGCGGAGTCTCTGTTGTAAATCCGGGTTGGGTGCAGGGTTGCGTCCTGGTTCTGCTCGGTAAGAAAAGTGGTTTACCAGTAACTGCTAACTGGAGCACCGGGATGGCTCAGTCGGTTAAGCTTCCTACTTCTGCTTAGGTCATGATCTCAGGGCTTGTGAGTTCGAGCCCTGTATTGGGCTCTGCGTGGGTTTTTCTCTCTCCCCCTCACCGACTGGTGCTTTCTTAAATAAATTAAATAAATAAATAAGTAAAAACTTAAAAAATAAATAAAAACTATAAATAAATAAATAAATAAATAAATAAATAAATAAATAACAACTAACAGAAAGCGCCCCAGGTGCATGGTTTTCACCTGGGACTTGTTCCGATGGTCCCCAACTGTCTCAATGACTGGCTTGATTCCACACCCTGTCTTCCCGTCTTCCCTTCTCTGTGTCACGTCCCTGCTTCCTTACCCTATCTCCTTCAAATCTCATACAAACGGTTTGCATTGACTTCATGCCCTATGCTTTGATTCTGAAGCACCCAGGCCAAGACAGGCTGCATAATGTTCCTTTTTTGAAGGTACCAAAGTCTATTCTATCGATCTCAGATGGGCGGATTTTTATAGGACTTCCAGTTTTTCTTACTACTGTGAATAATATTGTTGTGAATATTATGGCATTATTGTCTTTAGATCAGGGCACACGGGGCTCCTGCCTCCAAGACCTCACCCATCGGTCTTGTGTCTGGGCCTGGCCAAGGCCAGCAGCATCGTCCAAGGTGGTACCCCACGTGTAGACCAGGACTGGCTGGGTCCCACAGTGTGTTTCTTCCTTTGAGGTTGTTAAAAATGATTAAAGAAGCCAGTTTAGGTGATAGAAACAAACTTTATTTAACACTTCATGAAGCGGGCAGTCTTCCTTCCCAAGGATCCAGAGAACTGCAAAATGGGGCAGAAGACAGGAAGCTTTTATGGGATGAAGAATAAGGAAAAGGAAGAACAATGGAAAAAGAATAGAAAGCAGGGAAATAAGTAGAGACCCTGGAGTTGGCTTGGGGTGTGGGGATTGGCTGACTGAGGTAGTGGGTGTCTGGTCCACATGAGCATTTACAGGGACCCAAAAGTTATCTGCTTTCTTTTGCTGACGTGGAACCCGGGCAGGGGGAGGGGCTCCATCTTGGGCCTCGAAAGTTGTTCCAACAGGGTGCACTTGGATCCTTTATCCCCTGTGGGGCTTACCTCATGAGGAGCTCAGGGGTTCATGCTTATGGGCTGGTCTGGGACCACATGGCTGGCCCCTGGTCCAGCCTTGCCAGCTTGTGGGATTCCGTTCATGGGATCGCAGGGTCAGCAGAATAGTGCTGACACAGATTTCAGGTGACTCAATTTTTAAATAGATGAGGCTCTCTAAAATATATTTTCTCCTGGTCCCCACACATCCGAGGGGAAGTCCTATATTCTTGTATGTGGCCCTACTCACACTTGGAGTTCAGCAGCAATAATTCAGAATTGTCCAGAGGTTTGAGATCTGATCTGAGCAGATATCTCCTGAAATCCATTCAGCTTTTCTCTCTGCATATCAAGACTTCTTGCTCATTGAATGCATGAGCATGTTTGGTGGGGCAAGGGGCTACAACATGATTTTCCTTAAATCTGTGGAAAAATTTTAAGAAGCACAAGAAATTGCAGGTGAAAATCCTGACTTCAAGTGAATACTGAGAATGTTTTCAAACTAATAAAATACAGCATGGGCTCTAAAATGTTAGACAACATGGCTGAACGCCTTGGACACCACAGTGCGTGGTGTTTTACAGGCAGATCATCTTGCATCAGTGAAAACCTTGTTGTAAACTTCTCATTATAAAGCTTCTTTTTGCCTAATGTAAGGGTATTGTCTTCAGATTGTAAAGTCAGTTTTTTAAAAAACCACATGGGCCGCTCTTCCTGTCACGGGTTCTGTCCCCGTGCTTTAATAAAATCACCTTTCTGCACCAATAAAAAAAAAAATGCGGTGCCTGTGTGGCTCAGTCGATTAAGTGTCTGACTTTGGCTCAGGTCGTGATCTCATGGTTCATGAGTTCGATGAGTTCAAGCCCCATGTCGGGCTCTGCACTGACAGTGAGGAGCCTGCTTGGGATTCTCTCTCCCCCCACCCCCCACCCCCCTCTCTGTCCCTCCCCTGCTTGCACTCTCTCTCTCTCAAAATAAATAATAAAAATTAAAAAAATATGAATCTAAGACATTCTCTGCCCACATCAAATTATAGACAGAGATTGAATGATGAGGCTAGAAGTGTCACTTAGAAATTCTGATTTCAGATTCTTAAGTTCACATAGCCTCACTGTTCTTGTACATTGGCTATTTTATAAAAAGTAAATAAGTTTGCATATAGAAAATCATTTTATATGTAATAAAGATGGAGTTGATAGAATTGCCTTTTTCAGAGTCCAAAGGTCACTTTCCTAACCGTACAGGGCCCAGGTAGAATGTGTCCAAAGCGGCTGGGTGGTCAGGCTGGGAGCTTGGTGAAGGGATTTCCTAAGCCAAAGGCTGTGGTAGATGGTGGGTGGGAGATTTAACTGGTGAGCAAATATCCCTGCCCTCATAGCGTTAATGTCTAACTGGAAAGGTGAACAATAAATGGATGGGCAAAGAGTTGAAAAATATGAAATGCTAAGAGGCCAAGAATGAAATGGACAGGCTAATGAGGGCGGCAGTGGACTGGAGATCCTTCTCGACTGGGCTAGGTGGGGGGGAGGGCTAGGGGGTCAAGGAAGGCTGCTAAGGAGGTGGTAGTTTAGGGGAGATCCAAGTCCTGTGGAAATGTAGAGAAGGAGCAGTCCAGAGGGAAAGCCAAGCCAAGGAAGAGCCGCAGGGCTGGCTGGGAAGTCATGAGTGTGGGGTGCCAGGTAATTAGGGCCATACCCTAGAAAGTCTGGAGGGAGTCCAAGGTTTACTTTACAGGCAGTGGGAAGGCAAGGAAGGTTTTTAAAAAGTGGGGCAGCGCCACGGTCTGATTTCTGTTTCCGTGTCACTCTGGTTGTGCTGTGGAGAGAGGCATGGGGGAAGGGAAGAGGAAGCAAGAGAGCAATTTAGGAGCTCTCTGGTGGCAGACAGGGGGACTGTGAAGAAATGAGTTCCAGATCTGTTTTGGAAGTGAAATGATAACCGTTAATCATAGATTCAGTGTAGGTGTGACAGAAAGAAGACTGTCAAGGATGACTCCAGGATTCTGGCTGGGCTTTAATAAGGTAGTTGGGGAAGGTTGAAAGAGGATTGCATTTTGGGGGAAAGGCAAGAATTCCATTTCAGATTTTTTTGTTCTTTTAAGCCGGAGGTACCATTATATCCAAGAAGGTGTCAAGGAGGCATCTGGATATGCTCGACCATCTGGAAGTTAAAGTTAGAAAAGTCTGTGCTGAGACATATAAGTGGGGCTATTTGAACCCATGATATTTACAATTTCAGTCCTAAGGAGAACCATGGGTATAGGGACTATGGAGAGAGACAAGGGGGCCTGGGACAGAGAAGGGAGCAATATCATGGGGGTGGGGGGCAGCGCATGCGGTCCTCCAAGGTCAGTCTTCCTACTCCAGATCAAAGAGCTGTGAGCCTCACAACTGCTTCTAGTGGGCGGTGACTCAGTGTCCATTCGGTGCATCAGGTCATCTAAATGCAATGGGGGACAGGCAACAATGGAGAAGGTTTCTCATCTTTGTACTGGAAATGTTCCCACTGTGGGTTCGGGGGGAAGAGCTGAGCTCACGAAACATCTTCACCTAAAATAAGAGGCGACCTTTTCATTCATGGAAAGTCAGATTGCGTAAATATAAGTTGACATGGACAGCCTCCTTCCAAATTAAGAATAGATATTAGGTAAAAGAGGCTAAAAGAAGAAAGGTTTTTCACTAAAGGGGCAGAACAATCATTCACCATATGAAATTTTTAAAAAGATCTGGCAGATTTCTCCACTCTTAATTTGTGCCACTAACACAATGGTAATGAGACTTTGATTTCTTTTCTTGCTTTGTTTTGCAAGTTGCTTGCTTTGCTAAAAAGCTCAAGATTTATAACTGTCACTGACAGAATAAAAATAGTACAAGAACTATGATTAGTTTGTGTGTGTGTGTGTGTGTGTGTGTGTGTGTGTGTGTGTGTGTACACATGGAATAATTAAAATGTATTGTATGGCTTAAATTCAGATAGAAAAAGGCAATGTTCCTCTTTCTTATTTTTGTAATTAATCGATCATTTGTGCTTTTATTGTTAGAATTTGCTCAAACTCTAATATTCCAGTCTTCTGTTAGCTCACGTGAACATGTGTTTGTGTTGGAAAATGCTACTTAAAAATCAGCCATCCCTCTGCCTTTTAAACCTTCCTTCTTAGGGTCAACCAGGACTCCCAGGGCCACAGGGTCCTATTGGACCCCTGGGACTGCCAGGACCCATTGGAATTCCAGGAGAGAAAGGGATGAGAGGTGACAGCGGCCCTCCTGGAGCAGCCGGTGACAAAGGTGATAAGGTAAGCCTTCTCTTAAGTGAGGGACTCTTACTAACCGCTTACTGGCACTACTGTGCCAGGTTTTTTATAATCACAAGTACTGTCTACTAGCACCTAATAATAAATTAAGTTTGAACTCCTCTTCCATAATCAGCCCTCATTCCCTGACTCCTTTCCAGAGGAGCATGCCTTTCTAGACTTCTCTATGCACTTAAATACCCGAGTGCACCCAATGAAGGGTTGTATTCTTTCATGGCTTTTTAAAAACGTAAATGACATATTTGTTGTGCTAAGCTTTTCTTTTTTGTACTCAGCCATATGGCTTACAGGTCATTCCTTATCAATTTGTGTAGATCAAACTTACTTTCTTAAAAATACTGCACAGTATGTCTTAATATAGATAAAACTATGGTTTATGATGTTTTACAATATGATGTAAATTGGAGGTCCTGTCCCAACTTTGTGTCATGCTAGTGTGCAGAAACAATCCTGTAAATCGCCTGCACTTGCATTTAATAGTTTATTTCTCTAGGATAGACAGACTCCGGGAAGTTGAATTTCCGGCTTATAGGGTATTGAACATTTTCTTTGAATTGATGGTGCTAAGTTGGCTTCCTAAGTACAAAAAGAAAAGTACAAAAGGTTGCTTTTTAATTGTTGGCATTTAAATTCATTAATGCAAAAAAATAAGTGACAATGACTGCTAAGAGTCTTTTAAAAAATTATGTCATTATTTATGTTTTCAAGTAAATCCATATGTTAATCTAATGCTTTGATACCTCTTATATCTTTGTTTTGTTGTCTGGGATTTTAGGGTCCAACTGGTGTTCCTGGATTTCCAGGTTTGGATGGCATACCTGTACGTATCCCTAAATTTTCTCCATTTTTTTTTAAAAAAAGAGCTCATCAAAACCCTTAAAATCACGTATATTTATATGGCAAACTCTTCTTTATTTTCTTTTGATAGTACAAGGAAAGGCGCTTACCTTCCAGTTTTGTGTAATAACTTTGAGACTAAAAGACTTTACTTGAAAAGTAAGGTTTTCAAACAGATTCGAGAAAAACATTCCACAATATAAGCTATATATACCTGCCATATTCTGGAAATAAATGTATACTCACAATGCGAGTTTTTACTTGCTGGTTAGTTTTGACAGTAAAAGTGGGCTTAAAACTCTCATTTCTAATATGGAAATGAAATGAAAGAAGGAAGAGTTATTTCAGAAGCTTTATAATCCATTAGAGAGTATTTGTAAAGATTTTAAGGAAGGTGCTCTCCTAAATTTCTTAGAATATTCTAAACTAAATTAATTTCAACTGGGCTGTATTAAAATGTGTCTATATATTTTTACTCTGCTACACAGTACTTGTGGGTGGGAAGGAAGTTTTTACAAATTAAATAACACGTGAGTCACAAATGCCTTAATTTGGGTACCCACATTGTGTAAACTTTGTGTTGCCGTATTCTTGCAGAAACACTTCACTTACAATCTTGTTTTTTACAGGGGCACCCGGGGCCTCCTGGATCCAGAGGCAAGCCTGGCATGCATGGGCACAATGGCTCGAGAGGTGATCCAGGGCTTCCAGGAGAAAGAGGAGTTCCTGGCCCAAGAGGCCCCCCAGTAAGACCTCCCACAGCTCATCCTAAAGGGAATCTTAAGTGAAGGGCTCTACAGTGGGCACATGCTTGATGTGCTCAAGAAACAGAATTAGTACAAGTGTGCCCGGAGCATGGCGAACAGATGGGGGTTAATGGAGGATGAGCACGGAGAGGTGTGCAGGACGTAGAGCTCTTGGGCCTAGAAGACTGCGGGAGGCACTGGAGGATTATAAGGAAGGAAGCAGTATGAGCTGATTGATGTTCCGTTAAGGTGCTGCAGGCTGCTGGACAGAGAATGGATAGTAAGGGAAGGAGCAGGGAGGTCAGTTAGCAAAACTTGTATTGTTTATCCTTCAGGGTCCGCTGCAGATTCATAAACCCTCTAGGTATTTCCAACAGGAAGGAATTCAATATAGGGAATTTGGCATGTATTGGAAAGACTGGAGGAGTGGAACGCAGGGGCCACTGCAAGACTATGATTTCAAGGGCTCACACTTAGCTGAGATCCACGAGTCAGGAGGCTGCTCCTGGACATAACCACTGCCTCCCACCCCATGTCGAGACACCAGCAAACAACCACTCAAGCTTCTAACCTTTCCCGCTTGGCAGTAACAACAGTTCCAGGAAGAGGATGTCTTCTTCACTTCTGCCTTTCATATCTCATAAGTACATTGCCTGGATGGACCCTAAGTCACATCCCAGCTGCAAAGCGGTCTGGGAAATGTAGTTTTAGCTTTCTCATCCCCATAATGCGATAAGCTAAATGGAAGGTATTTGGAATGGATGTTCAGAAACAGTTGACAATATCCAGCACTTGAGGGAACTTTACTGCTTTTAGGTATTCTTTTTTTATTTTTAAAATTTGGACTTTTATTTAAACATAACTTTAGCAAGCACTGCTCTTTCCTCTTATCCCCCTGATATTCTCTTTTTCTCTCTTTTCCTTCTTCTCACGTAAAGATAGGAGATGATTTGCCCTTTCAAAACTGATTTTCTGTGACTTTTTCAGCATTTCCACTTCCCTATAAATACCATTTCCCAAGATTCCTTCTTAAAAGTTTTCTTATCACCACTGTAGTCATCCTGCTTTCTGTTCACGAGTTTTCCATTTCCTCCCAATTCTAGGGGAACTGAGTAGAATACAGAACTCATAAACAATTTCCATATTCACATCCTTCTTTAGTGCCAAGTGAGAACAACAACCGTCTTCCATAGTTACGCTTCTCAATCACCCTTTGTTTTCAAAGGCGTAAGTTCAGTCTTGTGAATGCATGTTTCTTAAGATCTTCAGATGGGTCAAACCCCATTCTGCTGAGTGTCCATGAACGTTCAGAAGAGGAATTTTTGATTTTGGCTTTCACAGAGCATGCGTAGTGACCACAGTACAGAGCATGTCGTAATAGTGGTTTTGCAAAGCAACTTTCTTACCTTTGACCCATTTCATTTGTAGTCCGTCCTCACTTGGCCCAGTGGTGTGAGATGTTAAGAATGGCTGTGCACGCTGACACCACATAAAGCAACCTTAACATCCAAGGGGGAAAAATGACAGTTGTTCTCTGGCTTTCAATATGTCCTGTTAAGATACTAAAAACTCTCTTAATGTTAGTTACGAGTACACAAGGAAAATTTTAAAAAACAAATACTGATTTAGTATATTGTCATTTAAAATGTACACATTGAAAATGGAAGTGTTTCAGTTCTTTGTAAAAACTACCAAGAGTATTTTGAATGGTGCCTTCCTCTCCTTATGTAACCTATGATATAAAGTGAATACATTTTCTGTGCTTCGGTGAGTTGACATACTCTCTCCTGCATTTGGATCAGCTTCTGGTGCTGTGAACTGTATTGAAGAGTCCCGTCACCACTAGGGTCTTCTGCCTGTGCCATTTCCTCGGGAAATCTTCAACCTTTTGGTCTCAGCCATTTCCCTTTTTAGTGTTGATCCCTGTGTCTTCATGGAGTCCCTCTGGCTCAGGAGTGTCCACATTCCCACGATCGTTCAGTTGTTTCTTCTCTAACTCTACTTACGTTCTGTCAGAATTTCTCTGCAGCTTTATCATTTTTCATTTGCTCACTTTGCTTTCATCTTTGACGGCCAACAGCCTCTTCCAGTGGGGTCTGTTTTCGTGAAATGTCATTTGGGTTCATCACTGGAAGATAAGGAGGCATCACAAATGCACATTTGGCTGGTGTGTGTGTGTGTGTGTGTGTGGGTGTGTGTGTGCACAAGAGCATACGCCCGTGCATGCTAACAGGTGTACAGTGACCAATCACTGACAGACTGAAAGGGACGATGGGACCAGGGATCATGATTCGCACCTGTTACTTATAGCTATTTATGGACCAATGAGGTAGCTGCAATTTGCTACTACTCGGTCAACGTGCAGTTAGTCGGTCAATATGAGGTGGTAACTGAAATTTGAACCCTTTCGTTGGAGGACTGGTGCTGTTGCACTTAACTGTGGAGCTAAAATTCGTGCCTGTTGAAACTGTGTGAAGCAGGGACTGTCTGTATAGGCCAATCGGATGCTCAGGGAAGACGGTTTCTGTAACTTACCGCAAAAGCCTGAAGTTTCTCCCACTGGAAGCGAGGTCAGGACTTTTCTAGGAGGGATTAACTTTGAAATCTGCACGTCCTTTGTAGGAGCTTGATAAATGATATAATTCTTATGTGGTTACCAAATTAAGATATATTAAGATATTCAGTAGGAAAACTTTGGGAAAAGAGAATACATTGAATTTTTTCATTCACTTTTTAAAAATACTCTACATAAACTTGCAGCTACCTACAGAAACCTTCTAAAAGGAAGATGTTCTGTTTTTAAAAGTTAATCTTACAAAGTTACAGAGGCCCTATTTTGAATATGACAACTAAAATGGATAAAATCAGTTGTTAAGAAACTGATTTTCTAGGGCCTAATTTATTCTAGGGCCTAAATTCTAGTGCCTAAATTATTAACCGACAATTGCAAAATTGTTTACTTGTAAGAAGTATATATTTGCATTATTATGTCTGAGGGAAAATGAAATTTTCCTGCTGAATAATTAGTAAATGGCTATGTATATTATTATATACTATGTAGCCTATATATATTATATATTTATAAGATATATGTATAATATAAATATATTAATAGATACTCTCTTTGGAGATTCTTTAATAGATCTTAACTGAATTTTGAATAAATATGTATGAGAACCTTAGGACGATAGCAATAATGAAGAAATGTCCTCTAGTGAAACATGACCATAATGGTATTTTACTGGTGAGTAATATTTCATAACAAAAGAAAATACTATAACGGTAATATGATTTTTCCCCCTCCTAAGTGAATATTTTATTTTCAGGGCCTTCCTGGGGAAAATGGAGAAAAAGGAAATTCTGTGTTCATTTTAGGTGCCATTAAAGGAATTCCGGTAAGTTTTATGATCATAGTGAGTTTAAAATATTATTTTTCCGCTAAGTAAACCCATCCAGGAAACACATGGACATATCTCTTTTGAAATGTCCCCAAGCACACTGTTTTTAATCATTACCCTGACTCTGTAGATGGCATCATACTTCTTGTGTGAAGACACTTAGCTTTAATTGCTCAGGCTATAAAATTCCAGTACCTCCCAATCGTTCTTGCAAAGTGCAGCAGAGACACTTATTTCCGGGTTTCTCAATCTTAGCACTGCTGGCATCTGGGGCCACATAACCATTCCTTGTGGGTGTTGACTGCGTGCATTCTAAGATGCTGAACGGCATCTATGGCCTCTACCCATTAGATGCCAGTAGCATCCCTCCAACTAAATAATATCTCCAGATATTACCAAGTGTGCCCTGGGAGGAAAGGTCACCCTAGTTGAGAAGCACTGATTTATTTGTAGTGAAAATATTGTAATGTTAATACCTGCTATCTGGTATAAAAGGAATCACTGCTCTTGAACTTGAAAATTATGGAAACTTTACAGCACTATCCTTGGTAAATTAAATGCTTTTGTGTTTCCATACACAATGATATACAAACTTTCAGAAATAAACTCTTGAATGACCATCTATATCTCTAATATGAGTACCATGCATGAGTTAAGCAGATCAGTAGATACAAGTCAAGAAGGAAAATACAGTTCATTTCCAAGACATGGTCATTTCTCTTCAGAATATTCTACGACATTTAGGTAAAACTTAAGTTTCTTCTATTAGACCCTGAGTTTCATGCCACCCAGGATGGGCAACACCTGAATGCTGATTCCTTTAGTGAGGTCACATTATTCGTTTGTAGCCTCTGAGCCTATACACGGCAACAACTATGCTTTTGTTTATAGCTTAAATGATATGTTAAGAAACTTAGCAGCAAGAGGAGGGTCACTCTAGGCACCAGGAAGGAATAAACTGATCCTTTCCTGCCACTGTGATCTTGAGCAACCCCTCAAACTCTCTGAGCCTCATTTTCCTTTTCTTTGTGAAGGTCTGCCCTGCTGTCTTCTCAGCACTGATGATCTATTGTAATAATTAAAAAAAAATTTTAATGTTTATAAATTTATAAACATTATAATGCAATGTTTATAAATTTATAAACATTTTTAATGTTTATTTATAAACATTAATGTTTATTTATTAACAGAGAGAGAGAGAGAGAGAGAGCAGGGGAAGGGCAGAGAGAGACAGAGGGAGACACAGAATCCAAAGCAGGCTCCAGGCTCCGCGCTGTCAGCACAGACCCTGACGCGGGGCTGGAACCCACGAACTGTGAGATCATGACCCAAGCTGAAGTCGGACGCTTAACCAACTGAGCCACCCACGTGCCCCAAAACAATACTTTTAAGAGCCCATAGCCACTTCACAGCCATTTGGATGGTTATTTAAAAAATGAGAACAAAAACAAAAAGAAACCCTGAAGTGCCTGGGTGGCTCAGTTGATGAAGCATCCAACCTTGGCTTTGGTCATGAGCTCACGGTTCATGAGTTCAAGCCCCACATCGGTCTCTCTGCTGTCAACGCAGAGCCTGCTTTGGATCCTCTGTCCTCCCCCTTCCCCCCGTCCTTCTCTCACTCTTGAAAATAAATAAAACATTAAAAAACCCCAGAAAATCTTAAGTGTTGACTATTATGGGGAGAAGTGGAACTCTTCTGTATGGCTGGTGGGAATGGAAAATGTGTAGCTGCTCTGGAAAATAGTACAAGGGCTCCTCAATAAATTGAAATGTAGAATTACCTTATGATCCGGCAATTGCATTTCCAGGTATATACCCAAACGAAATGAAGGCAGGGACTCAAACAGATACTTGTACACCCACCCTAGCAGCATTACTCATGACAGCCAAAAGGTGGAAGCAATCCAATGGCCCATCGTTGGATGAATGGATAAACGGAATGTGATCTCTACATACAATGCAGTATTATTCAGCCTTAAAAAGGACAGGAATTCTGACACATGCTACAAGGGGGAATGAACCCTGAGGTCATTAGCTAAGTGAAATAAGCCAGTCATAAAAGGACAAACAATGTATGGTTCCACTTATAATGAGGTTCCTAGAGTAGTCAGATTCACAGAGACCAAGAGTAGAATGAATGGTGCCTGCCAGGAGCCGGGGGAGGGGAATGTATTGAATGGCTACAGTTTCCATCGAGCAAGATGAAAAGTTCTAGAGACGATTACACAACAGTGTGAATATACTTAATGCCACAGAACTGTACCCTTAAAATTGGCCAAAATGTTAACTGTTATCTTATGTATACTTTATAATATATTTTGCATTAAAAAAGCTATATTCAATAAAATATACTCTTTGCATTTTTAAAGTGTGTAGTCTCAGGGCAGAGCCACTAAGCTGTTGATCCACCAAGAGGCAGGTGTGAGAGAATTTCCACATGAATTCCCTTTCCATCCCTATAGGGTGATAAAAAGGAGCAGGGTGTCCATTATAAGAGGCAAGTTCTGGCAGTTAGACCAGAGACTGTTAAACTGTGATGAAATGGGACCATTGAGTTGAGAGTTAAGATTGTAAATGGAAAGATGAAAATCTCATCTTGACTCTGTGTCATCATGACTCCAGCAGTCTTTGTCTGGTTTTGGCTGAATCGAAGCACGATTCCGGGCCTGGGAATGGACACAGAAAGTTCCCTGGGTGGAGCCCTCCACGGTTGTCTTGTCCACGCTGAAAAATTGAACAGGCTGCACAGAAAGTCCAAATAATTCCTGTGTGTTCTCCTCCCTTTGCATCACATGTGTTTGGGTAAAATGGTGCCTCTCTTCTAAAGCAATGCATCGTTACTATTGCAGGGTGACAGAGGGGACCCAGGACCTCCTGGCTTGCCGGTAAGTCTCCCCAGCAAGCCGTTTGCTTCTATTGCTTCCCACACTGTTTGTATCCTAGCAGGACTGGCTGCAAAATTTGCAGAACCCACCGGGCAAAATGAGAGCTTTGATCCCCTGTTCAAAAATTATTAAGAATTTCATGGTGGTGACAGCAGAGTGTTATATCAGGCATGTGGCCCTGTGTGACCATGCAGGTGCCAGGCCCGTGAACTAACGGTCCTGGAGTCTCCACAAGCTGCTGCTTACCTTCGTCTTCTGTTTTTTAGTGGTCATTTGGCCTTACTCAGGTGCATACATTCACTTAATATTTGGGAAGGTACATGTCCCTCTAGACTACCCAAATAATACATGTTGGTGGAAACGACTTTGCTTTATACCATTCTGCCTGCTGAATCAGTAACTGTGTATTGCATTTAATTTTTTGCCCCATCTTTATCTTCCTGAAGTTGTTTTTTTTTTTAATTTTTCAAAATGTTTTTATTTATTTTTGAGACAGAGAGAGACAGAGCATGAGCAGGGGAGGGGCAGAGAGAGAAGGAGACACAGAATCCGAAACGGGCTCCAGGCTCCGAGCTGTCGGCACATAGCCCGATGTGGGGCTTGAACTCACGGATCGTGAGATCATGACCTAAGCTGAAGTCAGACGCTTAACCGAGCCGCCCAGGCGCCCCTATCTTCCTGAAGTTGTAAATCAATGATTGTATTAGTTTTTTGCAGTTAATCAATCAGTGTTCACAAGATTAAGATTGACAGCAATTATGCCTCCGAAGGATTAACCTCTTATTTTGCTTGGCAACTTTCAGCTGTAGACGGGCTTGCTTTCCCACATTACTTTCCTCATAACCCTTCAGGCTCAGTTTGACGTAATCAATGAGATACCTTCATGTTGCCGTTAACATAAATACCAGTTCATCCTCCTGGAGACAGGGATTTCTTGCATGCTCGCAAATAATTTGACATGGGCAGAGTTGGTGGGAGAATAGAGCCTCTCCCCACACTTCTAGGAATGCACAGCTGTAACCCTTCCTTGTGAATTTGTGTGGAATTATGCTATCACGTACATGGTGCAGAAAATTGTGACTGAATCACCTTAATCTTGAATCAGGGGCATTTCTATTCACATTGATCTGATAGGGTATGTCTTAAAAATATATTAAAGAGTATAAATACAGTCATAGTGTAATATTCATTGTTATTAGCTAATATGAATGTTTTAAAAAGCATCTTGACATATATCAGTTTTATAACATATATAGAATTTAGGAGTATCTGGTAATAAGTTTTCTTTGTTCTTTACTTTTGCTATTGCAAGATTTATTTATAAACAAGTAGATTGATCTCTGGGTCTTAATTTAATCCTAAATGTAAGAGTTGGTCACACCTGCCAGACTATTGCTGTCATGCAGCTCTGTGCCCTTTTTTTTTTTTAACGTTTATTTCTTTTTGGGATAGAGAGAGAGAGAGACAGAGACAGAGACAGAGCGTGAGCAGGGGAGGAGCAGAGAGAGAGGGAGACACAGAATCCGAAGCAGGCTCCAGGCTCCGAGCTGTCAGCACAGAGCCTGATGCGGGGCTCGAGCTCACAAGCCACGAGATCATGACCTGAGCCAAAGTCCAACACTTAACCGACTGAGCCCCCCAGGCGCCCCACTCTGCGCCCTTTTAATGGCATGTCAGCTGCTGTGAAGATGCTCCTGCTATAGGGCAGATGTGTCCGGGACTGTGATTTCTTTGGAGGTTTTTAATCCACCTTGGATTACACGCAGCTCTTGCTGTGACCCATGATTTTGAATTTGAGTAACTAATGCACTGATTGTTCTCGTGTTTAGGGATCTAGGGGTGCAAGAGGACCAGCGGGCCCAATGGGACATCCAGGAGAGCCTGGCTTACCAGTAAGTACAGCACTGCTCATTCTGGCCCTTCGAAAACCCAGCCTGTATGTTTAAATTAAGCAAAAGCCAAAAAAAAAAAAAAAAGAAGCAAATTGAAACCTTGGGGTGGGTAGGCACAGGTGGGTTGTTTGAGAAGTTACCACTTGATGAATCTGCATACCCCCCCCCCCCCCCCCACCGCCCACCAGGTGTGAGTTTGTCTTGAAGCCTTGAAGCAAGGGTCCTCCAGGGAAACAAGCCATGGGAGGAAACAGCCAGGAGGGGGAGACCAGCAGCATGTTTTAAAGTTCAGGGTTTCCTAAAGAGGATCTTGAGACAGCCCAACGCGGACCCGTTGTGATTTCTGTGACTGATACTTGATTTGTGCCTTTTTGCCCTTGATTTAGGGTGCTCCGGGCCATCCTGGGAGACCAGGCTTGAAGGTGGGTGGTCATGAGTAAGATGCTACAAATGGAGACTGTCCGTATATAATGAGATTAGTGACCACGAGATTTGTCAGAATTATGTCTTTCCCTTATTAGACTTCCCCAAATATTTAATAAACTTCACTTAATTGCTTAACCAGAAATCTTACTTGCTTGTAATTACCTTTTAAATATTCAAAAGCAATTACCTTTTTTTTTTTTTTTTTTTCCTTTTCTTTCCCAGGGTAATCCTGGCGTGGGAGTGAAGGGGCAAATGGGAGAACCGGTAAGAATCCCCTTTTGCGCGGAGGAGCAGACGTTAAAATGTATGTGCTGCCGGGGCGGCGGGGAGGGGGAGGCTGTTCTGATTGTCACTTAAATCGTGTTCATTATCCAGTTACCGTGTTCACTGCCCAGTTTTATGGCTGAGATGCTGTTTTTGCTGAATTATTATGGCACCGTTACCCTTGACTGTAAAATGACAGTCCTGGGAAAATTTACCACTAAATTCAAGTTAATGTATATGACACATTTTACCCCAGCAAAAAGAGATTGAACATTTCTGATAATTTAGCATATCCAGCGTAATGGTTTGTTTAATTACTATATTGCTTGGCTTAATTTCACAAATTTCCTCAGAATCCTAAACTCTACACATAAATAAAAATATAAACACCTGGAACCAAAAGCATTTAGCGACACAGTCTCCCACTCTCTCCTGCCTCATACCTATGCTCACTGTCCCTCACCCCTTCCTCCCTCACATCCACAGTCCTTTCTCCTGAAGCATGAAACTCACCAAAGATAAGCTTTAGAAAGGTATTTTAAGATGGCAGCTCATCTGGAAACAATCTGAATGTCTAACAGTTGGTAAGCAGCTCGTGCCACAACTGTGGGCAAGTAGATATTGAGCGTCTACTCTGCCAGGCTAAGATCAGTGCTGGATATGGGGATTTTTAGCAAGACCGACTTGATCCCCACTCTCATGGAGTCCCAGTGTGGTTGGGTAAGTTATGGTGCAGGCATTTAGCAAAACGACTCTATTGCCCAAAATACACTGGAAGACTTCATGATGTGCAGACATGCCTATGACATAATGTGGATCAGAAAGTACAGGTTACTAAAGTATAAGATCAATTAAAACAATACAACAGGGGCACCTGGGTGGCTCAGTCAAGCGTCCGACTTTGGCTCAAGTCATGATCTCACAGTTCGTGGGTTCCAGCCCCGCGTCGGGCTCTGTGCTGACAGTTCGGAGCCTGGAAACTGCTTCGAATTCTTTGTCTCCCTCTCTCTCTGCCCCTCCTGGACTCACACTCTGTGTCTTTCTCTCTCTCTCTGTCTCAAAAATAAATAAACATTGCAAGAGTAAGCATGGTTATATTTACCAAAACATGTTACTCCCTTGCTTATGTATTATTTTTGCATTCGTTTAATCATTTATGCACATAACATAAATGCTTCAGAGCAGCGGCTGTAACAACACCATCAAATATTAGGGTACATTAAAAAAAAATAAGCCTAGGTCCCTAACCTGGTTCTTCTGTAGTTTCCAGTTATAGGTAGGGATTGAATTATTGGCTTTATTATTTCATTTAAATTGGAAATAGTATTCTTCTTCCCCAAATCCCACTTAACAAAAACATTAATGGCTTAAAAATTATGTATTTGAGAATCTTTGTTCCACTCAGTGTAGTAAGTACTAAGCATTTTATGTGCATTGTCTGTTTAATAAAGTAATAATACTTTGAAGTAGACAGTGTTATAACTAACCCTCAGTTCACAGAGAAGGAAGGTGGATTCAGAGGAATCAAGGAAACAAAGGCTAGGTAGGACAGATTTTTAAGGAACTTGTCCAAAATGACAGTCAGTATGGGCCTAGTTTGCAAACACAGGTGACCAGCTCTATCATCTGGTCTTAACTATATCTAAGTGCAGAATGAATAGAAATATTCAGATAAGTAAAAAAAAAAACAATTATCTGCTAATTAAGGGTGAGAATTTTTGGTTGTATCATGGCAAACCCAGTTCAGGGGACATTTTATTCCCAAGAGAATAACATTTCTAATGACATAAATGACAACTTTTGGTTAACTATTCTATACAGAGAGCTTAAACATATCGAAAACGAATCAGAAATAACCTAAATCTAACTAGAGTAGGATGGCTTAATAAATGGTAGTATAGTCTTACGGTAGATTATTGTGTACACACTAAAAATCAGGTTTTTGAAGAATTTGTAGTATAATTGGAAAATGTGCAAAAAATATTATTATAAAAGAAAAATACAAAACTCTTTTAAAACTTGAAACTGTAACAAAATATAAAAATATAAACCATTGTGTGTATTTTAAATTATGTTTATATATTCTGTATAGCATTCTGATTGTCTTTTAAATTGTATTTAACACATCATTTGATCACATACATGTGTGTACATAGGTACATTATCCAAGGTATGTGTACAGATACAGACTCATAAGCACACACACGACAAAGAACTATACCAAAGTTTTCATAGAGATCTCTGATGATAGGATTATGAATCGCTTAAATTTTTAAATTTAATTTTTTTAATTTTAATTTTAATTTTAAGTTTTCTTTTTATTTTAAGTAGGCTCCATGCCTAGCATGGAGCCCAATGTAGGGCTTGAACTCACGAACCTGAGATCAAGACCTGGGCTGAGATCGAGAGTTGGACACTCAGTTGACTGAGCCCCCCCCAGGTGCCCCTAGTTTGTTTTTGTTTTTGTTTCTGTTTTTTAATTTTATTTCTAACGATCAGTATTATTACTGGTGAAAAACAATAAATACTTTAAGTTGCATGATGTATTTGCCATGATTTTTGTTTTAAACTCATGACACACAGGACTGTATGCATTAGATGACAATACATGGGTGAAATTCTTCTTTGTTTCAAATTATATTTCAAAATAAAGTTAATATGAAATTCCTATTATCTTCCTTTTTTTTTAAGGGTGAAGTTGGCCAGCAAGGTTCTCCTGGACCCACCTTATTGGTACAGCCACCTGATTCTTGTCTGTATAAAGGAGAAAAGGTAATTCCCAATCCATATGTTGCCTTGATAAAGTAGTCACAGCCAGCATTTTCTGAACATGTACCTGTGCCAACAAAGTGCTGAGTGCCTCCAGGAATCAGGGCATCAATCCCAGAGCAACCTTAGCAGATGAGTACTGTCATTAGCCCCATTGTACAGACTTGGAAAATGAGGCTTGGGAAAGTTACCCATGTTCTCAAGTTTATTCAATTGCTGCATCACAGACCTAGTGTGGGCTGCTAAATTGTGACATGTCCTCCAGAATATAGTGCCCCATTGATACTGTCTTTGGTATATGGGCCGAAGGGGCCACTGGAAGTCCAGTTGTCCTTGAGATGTTACATATGGGCTTGACGTTTTGATCATTGAGAAGGTAACAGGTATGTAGAAGTGGACACGTAATAGAAGTTTGGCAAACATCACTTCCCCTGTCAGCCTGCGATACTTACGGATGTTACACTCGCCACACGCAGATTCTGTTGTCAGTTTTCAATTACTGGGTTAACTTTCACTAACTTGCTCAAAATGAGCCACTCCTCTCAATGGCTCCACTCCCAGCTTGCACCTGCTGCTCTGGTTCCATGGTGGTCACGTCCCCTGTGCCCCACGACACGACACCTCTCACACAGAGCTGGTCTGAATAGTGTCGGGTTTAGGAACGCTCCTGGACCTTAATTGCTATTGAGCAACAGTTGAAGAATAATCCTTTATTTTGAAAGTTAGTAAAGTGATTGTTGAAAGGGGTAAGTTCTGAAAAAGATGGAATTCAGTATGTTAAATAGTACAAATAAACCAGATAAATATTCATTGTGATTTTTAGGGCATAAAAGGAATGCCTGGTGTAACTGGACCTCCAGGACCGCCAGGACCCAAGGTAATTTATTGGAATACCTTTTTTTTTATTTGTATGGTATGCTATATTCATGAAAAACAATGTTTTGCATGGATCTTTATCATTGCTTTAAATGCTAATGTATGTTAATAGAAGTTTTCACTATTTTATCATAATCCCGTGGGGCATCTATTCTAAAGTACTTGTTTCCTTTAAGCTGCCGGCAGTAATTTTTAAATCTCATTTTGTTTCTGAATGCCATGTTGCTGAGATATTGCTGCTCGAATGCCTCTGAATGTTGTCATCTCTTTAAGGGAAAACCTGGATTTGGGGCCAAAGGAGAGAAGGGTGTTCCTGGGTTCTCAGGACCACGGGTAAGTCTGGTTCATGCCATCCCTGCTGCCCCTAACGTCAGCGAGTTGGCTTTCTCTCTCCTATTTTTACAAAACTAGATCAGCATTTCTAAGAACTCAAAGTGGAGGTTTTCTCAAACAGGAACAATATATTTTGGGATACAAATGATGTAATAGCGACATGTTCAACAAAACGTCCCTTCTGTTGACATCATTTAGGTAAACCAGGCGGGCAGAAGGTAGAATTGGTGGGTAGGAACAGGATTGTGACATTTCCTGCGTGGTTCAGCAGCTTGGAATCGTTCATTTAAGCCTATTTGACAAAAGAGGGTACTGATCTATGGGCAGTAGCTACAAAAAACTACAGCATCAGGCCTCAAACATGCCACCAATGGGATGGATCATCACTGATAGAGTCACTATAGAGGCCAGACCCCCTATGGGCAGGGGCATTGAGTTTATCTGGCTCCAGATTCCGTAGTTAAGGGGCAACGTTGGCGTCCATGATAATTTTTATTGCTGATAATGCACAGAGTACCTATTAATCTCCAGACAAATTATATTGCAATGATTCCAAAAATATTTAGCCCAGTGCAATCATTAGACTAAGTGAGTGAAAACACAAGAACAACAACAACAAAAGTATGTTCTTAATTTAAAACACTGACAAGGACATGCATTTTTAAAGTAAACTAAAAAATCAGTTAAAATAGCTGATGTTATAAAGAAGCAGTCTGTTTTATACATATTTCCTTTTATTCAGCAGCCTTTAGAGCCAAGATTCAATATCCAGAAGGCAGTTTCCTAAGGTGAAAAATAATGCATTGAACTGGTTCAAGCACTTTGATTTAATTCTGCTTGTGTTGATTTTTGTGAATTTATTAGGGTGATCCTGGTTCCTATGGGTTGCCAGGCTTTCCAGGATTAAAGGTAAATAAATGTACACGATTATAAAGATGATAAGTATATTTTCATTCATAAGTACAATTCAGTGTCATTCAGAAGTCGTACTAGGGCATGCAAGTATGCACACAGTAACTGGAAAAGGAGACACGTTTATTTTATGAATTGCATGATCTAGCTGTAAGTGCAAAAAAACTAACACACAAAACTGTCTGAAGCAATCCAAAAATAGTGTTAAGACTTTGCACAGAATCTCAGTGAGCGTGTGTCGTTCAAATTAAACAAGAGTGAGACAGTTTGTCACCCAGTCACATTTTTTTTTAAAAAGGAATGTTTGTGTTTCATTGTAGGGGGAACCAGGACTGTTTGGAGATCCTGGATCATTTGGATTTCTTGGCCCAAAGGTAAAAAAATAAAAGGCTTATTTGAGTATAGCCTGATAAAATTCTATATCCCTTATGTTAACTAATTTATTTTTAAAAATATTTGAAAGAATCCTTGAGAAACAGAAGTTTGGAAAGCAACAGAGTTAATTTTGTACATATTATCTCGATGCGTGTTATGTTTATATTTTACATTTGAGAAATCAACCTTTTGAACGTGAATAATAATGAAAGTTTCAAAAATTCCATGGGGATCAGCTAGTATCCCAATTAAAATCAGAGGAAGTTGTGGAGAGCTCTCTGTGGGGCCACCTAAATAAGGCCACCTAAAATAAGGTGTAGATTCAGATTTTGTAGGTGAATAGACTATTTATACCAGACTGCCAAGTTCAACGTGAATGGTCATGGTATTTCTAAGAAACTTCCTGGTTTCAGAAGTATCTAGTTTATGGGCATGAAAAAACTTTTTGAGGTTTTTTTTTTTTCTTTTGTGAGAATTTTGCCAGGTGATCCTTTACTTCTGCTTGTAGGTGGAGGTCGGATGCTTTTGTTATTCCCAGATCTCTATGAACCATTCTTTT
Source organism: Lynx canadensis (assembly GCF_007474595.2). Classification (NCBI taxonomy): domain Eukaryota; kingdom Metazoa; phylum Chordata; class Mammalia; order Carnivora; family Felidae; genus Lynx; species Lynx canadensis. The sequence continues at coordinate 209,600,933 of NC_044310.1, read as the reverse complement.
TTCTGGTCAGCCTAGAATCTTTATTTCTCAAACGAATGCACCCTTGGTCCTTCTAATATTTAATTACAGGCAACATGAGAAAAATATTAATATTTCTAAGAAAAGTGTCTGAATGAATGATTTCAGGGGGACCCTGGAGATCGCGGGTATCCAGGACCACCGGGTGTTTTGGTAACTCCATCTCTTCCGCTCAAAGGTTTGTGTCTAGCTTGGTTCCGCCATAAATTATTAGGAAATGGGATTTGGGTGGCCCTGACAGAAGAGTCTGGCCCAGTATTTGTGTATTTTTTCACGCTTGGCATGCTAAATGCATTGATTTTAGCAAGAATATGTAATTTACAAGTGCAGGTCGATAAGTGCATCTGGACCATCTCTGTTGGCATAAGACTCCAGATATTATTTTTTTTAGCATGTAAGCTGTATGCAGAGATTTTTGTTATGTCACCCTTCTAATTTTAATTGCTAAAAAATGTTTCCAAACCATCTAAGACCTACCAAGATGCTGCCTCCAAGAAAGTGACCCAAGTCAGTGTGAGAGACAGTGCCACTCAAGGTTCATGTGTCTGCAGAGAAGGGATAGAAGATTCTGCATTTTTTAAAAAGTTTATTTATTTATTTTGAGAGAGAGAGAGAGCTTGAGCACAAGCGCGAGTGGGGGAGGGGAAGAGAGAGATGGAGGGAGAGAATCCCAAGCAGGCTGACACGATCAGCATGGAGCCCAAAGCAGGGCTCAATCTCATGAATGGTGAGATCATGACCTGAACCAAAATCAAGAGTCGGATGCTCAACCGACTGAGCCCTTCAAGCGCCCCTTAAGATCCTGCATTTCTAACTGTGCCGAGAAACTGCAAGAACAATCTCTTAGTTGTACTCAACCAAGCCTCACAAGAAGTAATTGTGTGTGAATTTTAAGATGTATATATACGTTTATTACACTGACACGGGTTGTTGTTTTGGGCAGGCCCTCCAGGGGATCCGGGACGCCCTGGCCGCTATGGAGAAATGGGGTCTGTTGGACCGCCTGGTCCCCCTGGTCCCTCAGGACCACCAGGGGAAACCTGTGCAGGTAGAAATCCACTGGCCTTTCTGTGCCAGATTTCCTACATCTTCCTCCTCCCTGGAGGTTCTCAACTCTAGCTGATACTGATGTCAACTAGGAGCGTTTCAACTGGTGGCTGACCCCACCCAGATCAAGAATGTTGGGCATTCTGGAGCATGGACCTAGACATCTGCTGCTACCAAAGCGCCTCTTACTTCTATGTGTAGAGCACGGCTTAAGAACCACTGAACTCAAGCCAATTAATGGCTTACTTGGAAGAAATCCAGATCTCTCAGCTGTACCTTGGAAATACTGAGTCAGCATCTCGGGGGTGTGGTGAGGAATCTGTGGGTATAAGAGGCATCCCGCAAGTTGTCAGAGGCAGATAAGATTTGGAAACTGGTGCCAGGCTCAGAGTGTTTTTTCAGGTCTTTCCATCCTCTTGGAAAGGCTCTCCCTGTTGACATCTATTCGTGAAAATTGAGTTCCTCTTCGTGAAAGATGGAAACACAAATTATGAATTAAAAGATAAAACTGTGATTCAGCCTTCATTTAAAAAACAAAACCAAAACAACAGTCCTCACCTCCCCCCAAAATCAGTACCCCCTCCAAAACAAAACAAAAGAAAACAAAACCTTACAGCTCATGGTAATCAAGTTGCAGAAGTGCCTGGGAAAGAATCCTATTGATATAGGACTTTGAACTCCTTCAAGTGCTGTGCTGGTTAATATTCCCAAGTAAGATTAGGAATAGAAGAGTAGAGGAGATTTGCATTCTGGGAACTCAGGAGAACTCATTAAATGTGCGAGGAGAAAGTCTTGAATAGACGTAATTTTATCCAGTCTGTGTCTCTTGTTATATTTACTGAGGAGTGAAAAGTTTCCTGACATTCATCTGTTAACTACAAAGTTCTTTAATTTTCTATGAATCTAGCTTCCGCTTTGTAGGATCTGATAACTGACCACAAAGGTGGCAAAGTTTAGTTTATTTAATCTGTAGATACCGTAGCCTTGGCTTCATTGACCCAGGGCTATCTAAGTTGTGTAGACAGTACTCAGTTGGTCAGGAATCATTAGCCTCTGGTATTAGATTTCTTCTTTTGGGCATATTTATAATAAAATAGTGGCTCTAGCAGATTGAAATAAAAACCCAGTGGGAGTAAGCAACACATATCTCTAGCAGATTGAAAGCTGAATATAACAGAAAGCCTCTTAATTCCACAAGATTTTTTTTTTTTAAAGAATTAACCCAATGGCTTTCAAGTCTTGACTACAATCTATTATAAAAAATATATTTAGTATTACATTGCATTTGTATTACATTGCACACATATATGTATCCACATATACATATGATTGAAACACAAATTTCATAAAAGAATACCTTTTGGGGTACAATGTATTCTATTTTCTATGCCACTCTTTTGTTTTGAAAAAAAATTTTTAATGCTGGCCACAACTGAATTGATTTCATGGGTGCTCAAGGTGCTATATTCCATACACCGTAGCCCATTTTCCCTGTTGGAAAGTGGTCGAGCATTTTCCATAGACTGGGGCAAGACACCAGGTAGCATCCAGGTGCATCCAGTGACTGTGGAGGTTTGGAGACAAGTCTTAGGAATGACATGAAGACAAGGTGACAGCCAAGTCAACAGGAACACCTTTCATTTAAGTACACCAATATTCATAGCCTTTGCTATGCTTATTTTACAATCATCTAAAATATTTACCATGAGATAAGTAGGGTTTTGGAGTCAGATACCTGTGACTGAATCCCAGCCGTGCCACTCAGTGTAGTATGCTGAACTAGTTACGTGTTTACACTATGGACTAAAAACATTCCAGGTTCTACCACATACAAGTGGTGTGGTCTTAAGCATTTACGAAACCTCTCTGTGCCTCAGTTTTCTCCTCTTTAGAGTGCAGTTCTTGTTAGGGTTGAAGGAAGCAATATGTAAACAGTTCTTAGAATGCCGTTAGCCATGTTATTTATTATTGGTCTAAATTTCTGTGCCTCATCTATAAGGTACAAACTTTGCAAGATTGTTTCAAGAGTAAGGCTAATGTTTGAAAATATATGCAAAGCCCCAGCATATATGCACACTATAATGAATGCCATTAATTTAGTTAGCATGCTACTTACTGATTACTGACAGGGTTTCTGTTGTCTATTGCTGAATGAATTACCCAAAACCTAGTGGCTTAAAACAACAATCATCATATTACCCCTCGCTGTGGTTCAAGAATTCAGGAAGGGCTAAGCTGAGCAATTCTAGATTGGGATGTTCATCACCATTATGTGGCTGCAACGGACACATGAGGACTGGCTGGGCATCTCTGTCCTCTTTCTTTTGTTTAATCTCATGGCCTCTCTGTCTGGCTCTGTACTTATTTAGGCTTCTGTAGAGCATGGTGGCTTCAGAGCAGTGATATTGCTTCTATGGTGGCTCCATATCCCAAGCATTTCAGCTCACAAGGCAGAAGCTGAATCATCTTTAATGACGTAGCCATCGTCTTTGTACATGGCATCACTCCTGCTGTACTTTGTTAGTCCAAATAATCACAAAATCCCATCACATTCAAGGAGAGGGGAACAAGAGTGTGAGGGATGAGAGCTACCATGGCAGCCATATTTGGAAACTATAATCTTCCACAGAGAGATTCATGCTCAGAAAGAAGATGCTTCTCACAGGAAGGCTTCCTGCTGTCTTTAGCCAAAGCCCCCAGTAAGAGGGTCAGATGTCACAAGAAAGCAGGATTTAGCTTTTACTCACTTTGACCCCTGAACACACTGAACATTTCAACATTCATGGAGCGTGTGTAATTACGTGTGGCTGGAGAGAGAGAGATAGGGTTCTAATACAGCACCTCTATGCCTCTCCCCAACCTACCTTGCTATGAAAGGTATGGTATTCTATATCTTATGGAGATGATATGTGAGTCCATATTTTTATTTGCTACATGTGCTAATATGTTCATCCAGATTATTTTTAACCAAATTATCAAAGTGGAAAGATTGAAAAAATAATAATTTTAATTAAATAATATGTGTTTTTTCCTCCAATAACCCTAAATAATAGGGAAAAAGTAAGAAAATCCGATTCCTCAAAATTTCTACTTGTGGGCTTATTTCAAAGAAGGTGAGGTATTCTTATGGCTGGGAAATCAAGTTAGTTTTGAAATACATTTTTTTCCTTTAAAAATTTTTACAGTCTAAGGAAGAATGTACGGATTTTGATTTCTTCTTAAAAAAAAAGTTTGTTTACTCTGAGAGATACATGTGGTTTTCATTCTCAATTTCTCTTGGAGGCATGATGGGACCCCCTGGGCCAGGAGGGTTTCCTGGTCACCCGGGATTTCCAGGGGCAGCCGGTATCCCCGGGAGAGCTGATTCCACTCCAGGGAAACCAGGGAGCCCGGGACCACCTGGGTTGCCTGGAGCTCCAGGACTGCAGGGCCCTCCAGGATCAGATGGTAAAGTGCTCCTCATTCACGTTCACTGGCATTTATGTTGCATGTGGTATCTGCAGTGTCATTCAGAAAATGTGGCTTTCTGAATATTTTTTAACATTATCCATTATGTCATGAGCCAAGTTAGTATTATTAATAATACAAAAGAGTAGACTGATGTTGGAGATCACATCAGCTAAAGCATACGGTAGAGGATTTAAGTGTGAATGATAGAGTTTTGTAAATTACTACAATTTCTATTTTTTCAATGTCGTTTTAATTTTTATCAGAGTTATATAAATAGAGGTGGTGGAAGAGACAGTTCTATGAAGCCTGTTGTGAAGAATTGCCATCCTAGCCAACCCCTTCTTCTGTTCCTTCCTCCCCAGGGGCAATTATCTTCGCACAAGTCATGGGAATCTTTTTTTATTTGCCTTTCTAGTGCCCTTCAATGTGCTTGTATTACTATTTCTTTCTTTCTTTCTTTCTTTCTTTCTTTCTTTCTTTCTTTCTTTCTTTCTTTCTTTCTTTCTTTTTATTTTTTTGGGGAGATGAGGGGCAGAGAGAGAGGGAGACACAGAATCTGAATCAGGTTCCAGGCTTCCACCTATCAGTACAGAGCCCAAGGGCGGATCGTGACCTGAGCCATAGTGGAGGCTTAACTGGCTGAACCACCCAGGCACCACCTTGTATTGCAATTTCTTGATTCTTGACTTTGAGACTTATCTTTTCACTTCCTTCCATAGAGGATGAAATTAGCTCTTGTTCAGTCCCTCCCCACCGCACATATGCACATTTTCTACTCCCAAAGCCTATTCAACGTAGTTATTCTCTTAGTTTTGACTACATAAAAATATTCAGTATTTACACTGAATGGTTACATAAATGCTGTTCACCAGGTCTGCCATCCAATAATGTATGTTATTACTTTTCTAGTGTACCATTTTGTTAAGAGTAGTCTTGGTTTTTTGTGTGTGTTTGCTTGCTTTTCAATATGCCTACTGTGAATTTAACCTCAAACCATCTAGAATTGTATAAATTTCCATTCTAACTCATGAAATACTTTATCAGTATTATCTCTTTGAATAAATCTCTCCTGGAGCTTTTTAACCTGTTCAAATTAGGTCAGGTTGCAATTTTAAGCCATCTCAGACACTGTCTCGAAATCTTCCTTTACCAGGAATTCTTTTTCTCTTTGTCTCTGTCTCTTTATGTTTCCCTCTGTCTCTGTTTCTCCCTCTCTCTGGGTCCCCTTGTTACCTACAACTCACATATTTCTATCATACTTCTATCTCATATATCCATCATCATACGTCCTGAAAAAAGTATACTTTATCTGTCTGAAAATGCCTTTATTCTGCTGTGGAATTTGGTTGATAATTTGGCTGAATATAAAATTCTAGATTGGAAATACATTTTTCTAGGCATTGTCCATTGTTTTCTAGAGCTGAAGAAGTTCAATGACATTTAGATTTTTGATCCTTTGTTTGAAATCTGTTTTCTGCTCTGAAATCTTACAGAATTTTTCTTTTTTCTCCAATGACCTTCAATTTCACAACGACTTGCCTCTGTGTGGGCACATCTGTATTTATTCGTAGGCGCTCAGTGAGCAAGTTCTAGCCAACACAAATCCTCCATTTCTGGAAAAAATTTCAAGTGTTTCCCTGAAGATACTTTCTCCTCCATTTCCCCCGTTTTCTCCTTCTGAATTCTACATATGTGCCTATTAGTGAATCCACCATATATGTTTCTTTATTACTTTTCACCTTCTTATTTTTCTGTAACACTTTCTCGTAGACTTCCTCAACTCCACTTTACATCTCTGCTCCAGAATTTTTCAATTTCTACTTTCATAGTAGTTTTCTTTTCGTTTCTAAGGATTTTGTTGTTGCTATTGTTCTGTTTTAATGTTTTAAAAAAAAGTTTTCTAGGTTTATTTATTTTGAGAAAGAGACAGAGTGAGTAGGGGAGGGCAGAGAGAGAGGGAGACAGAATCCCAAGTAGGCTCCATGCTGTCAGCACAGAGCCTGGTGTGGGGCTCAAACTCATGAAGTCATGAGACCATGACCTGAGCAGAAGAAACCAAGAGCTGGATGCTCAACCAACGGAGCCACCCAGGAAGCCCCTCAATGTTTTCTTTTGTAGCAATCTATTCATGTTTTAGAGGTGAAATGCTTTCCTTCATCTACTTTTAAAATCATATACTTTATTTCAAAGTTTTCTTCTTGCTACGTTGTCTCTTTCCTCCAATTCTGAGGGGCCATAGTTGCTGCTGTAATTCTTGAGAAGGGGATCTTATGATTAAATTGTTTCTTTAACCAGTCCTCCTGTTTGGGGCACTGTCATTCTACTTCAAGGTACCAATTCCTGAACTTTGGGAGAGATTTCTCATGTAAATTGTGTTCTTTGTTCCCTTTCCCCACTGCCTGCTTAGAATTCAGCTTTTCAGGGTCTGCTAGGTTCTTTTACACTTTTTGCTTTGTTTCCTTACCTCCCCCCCCCCCTTTTTTTTGTCTTGTGAGCTTACACCTTTTTATAATATTATTTTACTGTTTGCTGTTTTACTGGGATTCAGGGAGAATAAAGAACTTATTGTTTATGTTTTATCTGTCACACTTAATCAAATATCTCTGAATTTTTGCTTTTATGAGCTTTCTTAATTTGTTAATTATTCATAATGGAAGGGGAAAAGGATGTTTGCTGCACAGTTATTTTTGTTTGTTGTTTATTTATTGTCTTTGTTTTTTTGTCCACCTTTCTCTACAACCCACTAAGTTGGGGTTGAGATTAGGATGGCTTTATCAATGGCTGTGGGAGCAGAAGCATGCCGTGACAATTGTATGGTCTATTTGTTTATATATTCTTATGTTAGAGAGAAAGAAATTTGGGAAAGGGATGGAAGAAAGTGGGCTTCAGGGGATGATAAGAGTGCAAGAGACACTTGCACTTGTTCTTTGGAAGACATTCACAAAAACTGAGTGCTTCTCTTATGCCCCATCCCCCTTTCCCACTGTAAAGTTATATATTGTAGTGTCGGGCACCCTGGACCACAAGGAATAAAAGGCAAAGCGGGTCCTCCAGGAAGAAGAGGCTCAAAAGGAGAAAAAGGCAAGTATGCAGCAAAGGTAGGATTTCCTGAAGACAATAGCTTATGGGGGGTGGGGGTTGGAGGCATTTATGAAGTGGGCAATGGAACATTTCACTTCGATGCGATACGCACCTTAGTTACCCCCTTGAGTGCCCCTTTTCATCACGTGCTTATGATGTGGTTAGAACTTAGGCAAAGTCAAGTCTTTGTATCTGAGAGTCTAAAGGAGACCCTTGCCTGCTGTGAAATTTGCCTCAGAGTGGTGACTTTTTTCATGAGGTGCTTTTTGTTCCTTGAAAGAAGCGGAGATGAGAAAGTACTGATCTTTTATTTCACTTTCTCTCTGTGGGTCCCTATTTCCCCGTGTCATCAAGTGTTTGTGTCTCAGTGTTTCTCCACTGTAAATTGTTTGGTGCCTTTTTGACCATCTGGAACAGGTGGGTATGAGAGCATAAACACAGCTGAGTTTGACCATCTGAAAGGCTTTTTTTTTTGACTAAAAGTCCTGATGATTAGAAAACGCATTGTAGTGAATTATCAGTTGTAATAGGCAATGCAGTCAGTAATCCTTTTTCACATATTATTTTGTTTCTTTATTTGTTTAGAGTTTATGCTCTAACCCACTTTTTTTTTGTTGTTTCTTCAGCAGGAACCAGATAAAAGACTTTCAAACTTTTAAAAATATGATTTCTTATTTTAAAGTTCCTTCAGTAAAATTGGGTATCAGTTTATCAGAATGAGTTTATTTAAAGACCCAAGATACCCCATTTGTCCAGAAATGATACACTTGCCCCACGTAGACCATGCCTAGGTACCCCTACACAGTGCCCCTCCCCTGCTACGTCACATGTTATCAGTTATGGGAGATAAGAACCATGTACGTCACACCCTTTTTGTTCTTATTTTCATTCTTGGTTTTGTTTAGTAAAGGCTTTTTGGGATTTTGTGCAGGAAATATGACAAAGCTGCCTTTTATCCTCTGTCTAGGAAACGCGGGGCTCTGTGCCTGTGAGCCTGGTCCCATGGGCCCACCAGGCCCTCCGGGACTTCCTGGGAGGCAGGGTAGTAAGGGAGACTTGGGGCTCCCTGGGTGGCTTGGAGAGAAAGGTCATCCAGGCCCTCCGGGTGCTGAAGGATCTCCAGGACCACCAGTGAGTAGCTCTTACCAATAACAATCTTTCTAGTTAAAAGAGACAGAGATAAAATTCAACTGTAGCTCTTTCTGACTTACAGTATGATATATATTTTATGTTTTGAACCTATACATATATTAATGACCAAAAAAAATCGTCTATGTTCATTCATTCATTCAACTAATATTTATTGAGCACCTACTATGTTCCATGTGTCATTCTAGGTGCTGGGGATGCAGTAGGGAGCAGAGCACAGTCTGTACCCTCCTGGGGACTCCTGGGGTTGGGAGGGACGCATGCTGGGTAGCAAATAGATGAGTACGTATGGCTGATGATGATAAAGGCCATCACCATCTAATGTAGCTTGAGGGGAAAAGCTGGAGGAAATGAAGACAAAGAAGTGGCTGGAGGTTATGTGGGGTTGTGGAGCACGGGGCTTGGTGGGTGCGTTGGGTTTGGGCTTTTATTCTGGATGACAGGGAACAGCCGGTGGAAAGTTTTAAGAAGAGACAGACATAATGCTCTATGGCTGACATTAGCTTCGAATGGCTCACTATGGTAGTTCTGGTAAGAACAGATAACGGGGGGCGAGGGAAGGAGGGAGATGGGCTGGAGGACTGCTGCATAGTCCTGGTGAAATATGATGGTAGACAAATTAGCGTGTTGGTGCTGGGTGTGACGAGAAATGATCAGATTCTCGATATGTTTTGAGGTCGGTGCTAATAGATTGGCTGTTGGGCTGGACATGGGATATTAGAAGGAGAAGAGTAAAGGATAAGACCCAAATGGGGAAGCCAATGTGAGGAGTAGGTGTGGAGTGGGGAAAGGAAGTATCATTGGGGCCATCTTAAATTTGAGGTGCCAATCAGACAAGCAGGTCGAGGTGTTGAAGGGTAGTGAGATGGTATTCAAGTAAGAGATTCCGATGCGAGGTCCAAGGTGGAGATACAGACATTGGCTTTGTCAGCGTTTATGTGATATTTCGTGCCACAGAGTAGATCTGTTTTGAAATGGTTCTCATCTGCTGACCATTACAAGTGACTCGAGTTGAGGCACAGCCTTTCAGCAACTTGACTCCTCAGAAGAAACTCACTGGCCCTAAGAGGCTGGACACAGCCTGCCTGTCCCCTCTTTATCAAAGAGCCTTAATCCTGGGGGGACCTGGAGCCTACCCATCAGCTTGAATGTCCTCTTTTCCATTTTCCCTGGGACATGCCATGACAATAAGGTTCCAGTCTGAGAGCCTTAAGTGAGGGTGACAATTAGGCCCTCTCTCAGTACCACCCTCAATACGCTTGCAAAACACTCACAAAGTCTGCTTGACAAGAAGCTAACTCCTTAATACGTGTATGTTGAATGAACACGGCCGTAGCTGTTAAGCACTTTGCATTTTATAGTCTGCTTTTTCCATTCGGCATTTGAGCACAGTCATTTTTTATAGTGGTACCTTCCTTAAGAAGATGATACTGGTTCTAAAATATTTTTATGGCTTTCTCTTGAGTTGCTTCTCAGGGCTAGCCTCTTTGAGTGTGAATTGCTAGTTTGCCCAGGGTTGTCCTGGCTGAGCTTTATGTCATTCGGCTGCTGTACGGCTTAGTCTTAGGACAGGTAATGTTTCGGATGTCTTTTTTTCTGTACATGATCCTGTCCGTATGACTTCTCTGCATTAAGTTCATCACAGTGTGGTTACAGCTGGGGACTAGATCCTTATACCACGAGGCACCGTGAAAGGAAAGTGTTTGGGGGAAAAGAATGGATACAAAGAGAGAGCACAGAGGAACCACAGACGATCACTGTGGATGCTCTCACTTTATCGGACATGTCCTCTCTCAGCAGCTGGTCCCTGGCCTCAGAAGCCACAGATTGGTAGGCAAATAGAAAACAGAAAAGTGCGTTTAGGTTCTTTACATTTTTTTTTTATGGTTAGAACAAAGCTTTGTATTTATTGCCATAGTCTGAGGTTGGGGGTCTCCTACCAAGACGCTGTCATGTTAAGCATGGGGACTGGGAGGCACGTGGATCCACTTTCAAATCCCAACTCTGACACTGGCAAGCTCTACGGTCTTCCTGAGCCTCAGTGCCTCATTTATAAAATGGACATAACAACGGGGTAAGAATTCAGTTCAGCAACATATTCTGAGGGCTGTAAGGGATACACCAGTGATCGAGCAGGGTCACTGCCCCTGATGAGTTGTAGAGCAAACCAAAGGTCATGGACTTGACATGGGCTAAATCTGACCTACTGGCTTGTTTGGTTTTGTCTTCATGGTGTTTTATTTTGTATTATTAATAAGATTTATGGCGGCCCTTGAGAAATTGGAAGTTCATTAACACAGGGTCAGTGCATTCCCACAGTTGCCAGGAGCTGAGAGGTGACCATGCATGTAGAAGGGCTGGGTGCTCCTGGCTCCGGGCTGTCCATCCATCTGCTTCCCTTGCTAGGCACGGCCCCTGTGGGCATCTGTGGCTCAAATCCCTGATCTAGACCATGTTTTAAACAACTATTACACGGCTGGCAGAGAGGAATTTGTTTTGTTGCTGTTGAGACTTTGTTGTTGTATTAACATATGTATTTAATGTCTCAGGTCTTGGAATAATGACAAGTAGCCTTGATCCCAAAGCTGCTGGGAACCTTTGCCCCAAGAATCTCTTGGATTCAACATTTGTTTCACTAAGAATCTAATTCTAAGTGCCATGAAGGCAAGACGGTCTGCTGTTAACTGTTGTGTCCTTGCTACTCTCAGTACTCCCTGGCCCTTTGTAGATTGTCACTGAATGTCTCTCTAGTGAAATCCAAAACCAGTGCTGGTTATCTATTTTTTTTTCTCTCACTAGCTCAAATAAGTCTGAGATCTGACTCTAGTGCTGAATATTCTATATCTGCGCAGCATTAGAGAAATTTATAGTACATTCTAAGTCTTCAATGGCTAACTAAGGAGCGGCTCAGACTCCCGGGACACCAAGGTCTCATTTATTAAGCATTCCACTGGCATTCTCCTTCTGGAGAGAAACTGGTTCGTGTGCTAAATGAATGGTTTTATGTGTTGATAGTTTATCCATCAGAAGGGCGTTTTCATTATCTGCCTCTTGGGCTGAACACTGTGTCTCATATACTTTGGACCTGTCATGTTGTCACTTATGACTTAGTCTATACAGGAAAAATAAGCATTTAAGCAACACTCAACCCATATTAGTACTTTGCGATTTCTAAAGTTCCTTTTCTGTCTATTCCAGCTCTTTCTACTGAGAAATTTGTTCCACCTGCCTTTTTGATGTCACATAGACATCGTTACCTAGGATGCTGTACTACAGTGACGCCCCTGGCGGGGATGGGGTGGGGGTAGTTGAGTGGGTGTGTGGAACTGTTTTTTTTCTACATCACATGGCTCCCAAGCATTTTTGCCATTTGGGTTTTTATGCCTGTTGCGTACGGTTTTGTCTTCCTCTTCATTCTTACTACTTAATGCTGCCATCATACTGATCTCCACTGTTACCTTCTTCTCCTCTTAGTAGTTAACTGCTTATAAAGTGCCAGTTAAGCAGGTTAAGTTTGCATGAACTTGTTAGATTGTATGAAAATAAGGCAAGGTGGCATCTGTGTGGGAAAAGTAAACGGTCTTCTCAGTCATTTTTACCTCCGTCTAAATTCTTATCTGTGTTTCTTGACTTTCAAGGTCACCTGATAAGTAACCTTAAGTTATGTATGGTGTTTCTGTAGCTGTATTTACTATGATGCTTGGCCACTCTAATATGCTGATGGTAGGTTTCCAGATTGTTGACATGGCTTAATATTCAGTAATATGTAACACTTATAAAACCATGACCCAAACAGTGAGTCTCAGAGCAATGTTGAGGTCAAAAGATGATGAGCCCATCAGTGAAAATCAGCTGTTTACTTGCTATATAGAGGAAATATATCAACTGTGTAACCGTGGTTCTTATTTCCCCTCCTCTTGCCCATCAGTTTCCCTCAATATCACAAGCTTATCCCTAAACCTCTGCCTTCGGCTTTAGTGGCAGCTCTTGTGGTTAACCTACCTTCTTCTTTACTCCTCATTCTATTAAAATGCTCAAGATAGTTAAAAAATTTGATTATAGGGGGCGCCTGGGTGGCTCAGTTGGTTAAGCTCAGGTCCAACTTCAGCTCAGGTCGTGATCTCGTGGTCCATGAGTTCAAGCCCCACGTCCGGGCTCTGTGCTGACTGCTCAGAGCCTGGAGCCTGTTTCGGATTCTGTGTCTCCCTCTCTCTCTGACCCTCCCCCATTCATGCTCTGTCTCTGTCTCAAAACTAAATAAACGTTAAAAAAATTAAAAAATTTGATTATAAATTTTTATGTTGAGATAAATTTTATGTTATGACTCAAAGAAGTTACACAATCACGCAGAGAGTTCCCATGGACCCTTCGCCCAGCATCCCCGATGATAGCATACATAACCATAGTACGTTGCCAAAACCAGGAAATTGATAATGATAGATGCTTCTGTTGAATCTGGTACAGACCTTATCCAGATTCCACAAGCTTCTAAATGCAGGTCAAGACCTTCAGTTTTGTAAGGTAGGACCCACCTTAGAAGGTAAGGAAGAGAGTGATACCAAGGGTACCACACCAGAATCTGGAATAGGTGATTTAGAAGGAAAGAAGAGAGAGATTAGATGTAGGTAAATAACTTTTGACCCATCATAATTAAACTGATTCATTCCTCTTATTTCTCACCAAGGGAAAACCCGGTGCTGCAGGACCACTTGGCAGTAAAGGAGAAAAGGGAGACATGGTTGTGTCAAGAGTGAAAGGTGAGTCTAGTCAATCACTTAGCTCCCTGCCATTTTTATGAATGATAGATGAACTTTCATCTTGTATTCATTTCCCTGTGACCACAGATCAATTCTATAACAAGACACAGGATTGTTCAGATTGCTTAAAAAAATATTCCTGGCCCGGGGCTCCTGGGTGGCTCAGTTGGTTGAGTGACTAACTCTTGATTTTGGCTCAGGTCACGATCCCAGGATCATGGGATCGAGCCTCGTGTCAGGCTCCGCACTGAGCGTGGAACCTGCTTAAGATTCTCTGTCTCTGTCTCCCGGTGCCCCTCTACCCCACTTGTGCACTCTCGTACTCTCTGTCTCTCTCTAAAATAAAAAATAATATTCCTTGACCTTCACAGAGCGGTAAGAATGTGGAACATCAAATCCTCTATCTCTGATTTGAAAATATAGATGCTCCTTTAGCCACCTATTTAAATCTTCATTACTGTGAACTTGGATTTGACACAAGACCTCCTTTGACCTGCCTACCAGTTTTTCAGTGCGTTATGGCATCCTGTGTTCATCAAGACTATTTTGGTCATGACAGAAACCCAGCTTGAAGTAGTTTTAGAAAACATTATTGACTCAGCCAAACAAAATTTGAAATGTTAGACGTAGTCTCCCAGGACAGCTGCGTCCAGGGCACTGCACCATCTGCCTTTCTCCCCGAGACTACCTTTCCCTGGGCTGTGTGGGTAGACTGCCCTTCCTAGCAGAAGCTCTAAGTTCTTACAAAAAGGAAGAGAGCTAGCTCTACCTTCTCAGCTCCAGTTTGAAAAACAAAACAATTCTGGAAAGATTGGCCTAGACTGGGGCAAGCGTGCAGCCACGGACTACTCCCCATTCACCACTGCTAGGGGATGGAGTACCATGTTGGGCACCACACACACAGCGGCCATGTGATTGGTGCCTCCTTACACAACCTCCTCGGCAGAGCGCTCCCCAAATAAGAGATCCCGTGGGTTTGGCAGTTGTCTTTCCTCCCTATGACTTTTGTGTGGTTGTCTTTATGTGGCTTTAGTCAATGGAGACACTCAGGGGAGTCTCTACCGGCCCACCTGGAGGCAAGGTCATTGCTTTTACCTTTTGTCCTGTGTTTCCTTCTACTTCACCCAGCTGCTGAGAAGGGCTTGAATATCTTTTGGCCTTTATTCCCAGGGCAGAAAGGAGAAAGGGGTCCTGATGGGCTCCCAGGATTTCCAGGACAACAGGGACAACATGGCCGGGATGGACTTCCTGGAGAAAGGGGGGATCCGGGACCCCCGGTATGTATAATTCTTCTTTGGCTGTAGAGTTTCATTTCCTTATATGGTCACAAAGCATCTGTTTTCCCCTTCTCAATTTAAAACTGTAATTCAGTAAAGTGTCATGTGCTGTGAATCAGAGTCACCTTCCATTGACTGCCAGAAAAAGATGACTGTTACAAAAGGTGTGGCATAGGTGCAGATGGTCTGAAATCCTGAGTGACAGTTGACTCACGGCATGACTTTCTGTCCCGTCTTTGGTCTTTGTATCATTATCATGGTGTTTATCTATTTCCGGGGCCCTTGTATCTAGCTACAAAGCCCCCAGTGGCTGCAGGCCTATTCAGTTAACTCTGTAGGGAGGAGCATAGAACACAGGTCCTGATGATGACCTTCAGTTCTGTCCCCAGGTGAAGAAGCACGTGAGGGGAAGTGACAAACAAGAGAGGGTGAACTGGTGCAAATCTGAACTGACATGTTAGTTGATGGAAAACCCCACCGACAAATGATATTTTTTGCATTTTTCAAACATGATTTGGGTGGAGACCATGTGGAGGTTACGGAGGTCGTAAGAAAAGACAATGAGACATGATCCTGGGCTTAGGAACTTAAAGTATCACGGGTACATGAGGCATGTTTGGATGCCTACATTATGTTTTATTCACATCATTAATTTTCTTTTTTTTTTTGAGTTTATTTATTCTGATAGAGGCAGAGACAGAGAGAGCTGGGGAGGGACAGAGAGAGAGGGGGGAGAGAAAGAGAATCCTAAGCAGGCTCCATGCTACCAGCTGCAGAGCCCGATGCAGGGCTCAATCCCACAAACCATGAGATCATGGGCCGAAGCCAAGAGTCAGACACTTAACTGATTGAGCCACCCAGGCGCCCCCACATCGTCAATTTTCCAAAGAGCAATCCGCTTTCACATTTTATCCTAGGAGATGGAGGCCGAGGGTGTGTTACTCAAGGTCACCTATCTGTCGAGTAGACTACACCGCAGGGAGAACCCCAGTCTGTCTTATGCCAAAGCATGTGCTGCTTTCACCAGCCTGTGCTGCCTGCCATCAACAGTGTCGTAATAGAGAAGGACTAACTTCTGATTTATAGGCGCTCCTTCAGACAGATGGTATGTGAGTAAGAGAAGCCTGGAAGTCAAACCAGGGTAGATGGTCAGAAGTCTCTCTCGTCTTTCGGCTGATACCAAGTATCATGATAATCATGAACGAAGTCTGCCTTAGATTTGGCAATCCCTGTTTTGTTTACTCTTCCGCTTCAGGAACTATCTAGAAGCCAACGTCACTGAGTGGCAATGGTCCTCGGGTTCCGATCTAATTGTGAAAAACCCAAACGTACCCTAGGTCGCATTAGGTGAGGGGTTTCTATAATGGTCTAGAGCGGTCCTCCTAGATTCGTTGAACCAATCCAGATTCACAAGACTGTCATCACCCACATGTGAGACCAGGCTACTCGGGAAGACAGAAGACACAGCCCTCAGCTTGCCAGCAGGGTAGCATCAGACGTGCGTCGCTCGTATGCAAGACCCCTGGTAGCTGTTCATTCGGCGGGAGAGAGTGAAACGAGATCCACACGCAGCACATGCGCCAGCAGCGTTGACTGAGAGCCTCCTGCCCCACAGGGACACGGCCTGTGGAGACCCCACAGGGAACCACCGCTCAAGGGAGCCCTGGCAAGGACTCTGCACAGGTCTTCATAGTTTTCCAGACCAGATGCAAGTTTTGCCGCCAGGGATTGACGTTACCATAAGCAATGTTGCCTTGTAATATATTTGACATCCAATTTTTAGGAAGTTTCCAGAGGAACAGAACTAGACGGTTAACCAAAGGTCAAATTCTTAAAGCAGGAGAAGGAAGTGTTGCTCAGCCCTCTCCTTGCAGGCGTGGAGGGTGATTGAGTTTATCCTGTGTCTTCTCATAAGAATGCAGGAAAACAGTTTCAAGGACCTAAGAATTTATTTATTCAGCTTGTAAGCCTTCTTTCTTACCTCCCTCAATTGACATATTTCTGTATTTCATTATATTTGGTATTAGAGAGTTGTTCTAACAAAAAATTTCTAAATTCTGTATTGAGTACATAACACAGCTTTCTGTATTTGAGGTGGACCCCCCAGCCATAGCATCTATATGTTTGTAAATTTTTATGTAAAGGATGAAGAAGAAACTAAGTTACTCATCTATTGGTGATTTAATAGTTTGCTATTGAGGAACTGTCTACTGGAAATATGAAGTTTTTCCATGTGCTTCTATAGACTATGGCAATGGCTGCTTTGGGTTTATGGACTTGCAAAGATTGGTAGTTGACTCACGACGCAAATGTTCCCAGGGGGATCATGAAGATGCAGCCCCAGGTGCAAAAGGGTCTCCTGGATCGCCGGGGCCCCCGGGCAGAACAGGACCTAAGGGACAACCAGGACTAGGATTTCCCGGGCCACCAGGAGAAAGAGGGCCACCAGGAGCTCCAGGCCGTCCCGGCGAGAGGGGCCTTGAGGGCTTGAAGGGTCAGAAAGGTAATTTTGAAGGTTTTGTGTTACAGAATGTCGGGGGGAAAATAGTAGAAGCTAAAGCGATCCCCTCTTTGGGGCCAAACTATTGTAGCAGAACCACTAAATAAAATTCCTTCAGGCTGCTGTTCAAACCTTGAATATTGCCAGACAAATAAAAGCATTACAGCACAATCAATATTTACAACAAATTCTTAAAATACTAAAATGTCTTTGTTGCATTATTTGTCTAGCATGCCAAAATTGTCTTCATCCATTTCTCAATCCCAACTTATGCAATCTGCATTAAATTTACATATATATTCAAAATATCTATTTGTTTATAGTCTTTTGAGACAATGCAGTGTATCTTAATAAAAAACACCAGTATTTCATTTAAAAAATACATCACTGTCCTTGAAAACCCATTTGTAGGCATTCTAGAAAGAAAAAAGGAAAGGATTTCAAATATATTTGACAGTTATTTGAATTTAAACAATAAAGTGACTTGCAGTATTATAGCTGAAAACTTTTCAAAAGGCTGGAGAAAGAATTTAGATTTTTTTCTTTTGCAATATGTGCATATACCTTGGATTACGTTATTAACTGCGAAGTTTTAGAATGAAATAATATCTTTGGTTCTTGCTTCAACAACATAGAAAGGCAATATTTTCGCCCTCAATAAGGTTTAAGATTATGGTTCTGGACCCATCAAAATATAACAGTATTTTTATTCATTTGGTACATTTTTGATTTGAGAGCATATGAAGTAATACATTATAATTATTTCTATGAGAAAAGAGAAATGTTCTATTTTAAAGGGGAAGGAAACTGAGAGGCACAAGCTTCGGAGTCTTACTGTCTTGACCATGAAAATGGCGGGTGACAACGATCACGTTGCGGAGTCATTAAAAAAATTCAAGAGACAATACATTTGAGGCCACTGACTCATGGTAGCCCCTCCCTGAATGGCAGCTGGTATTAATATCTCAGCGCCCCCGCCCCCCATCATCTACACACTCCCACAGCCAACCTGGGAGTCAGATCTTCTGAACTCAGTGTCAGATGTTGCTGTGATTTCCTGCTTTACCAAATCTTCTGATTCCATTGTATTGGATATCATTGAGCCTATAAATGCATTGTTTTCTTCTAGGCTAGTAAAACTGATACTTCTTGGAATTTTTCCTATTCCCCCTATGTTTATAGCTGTCTGACCGTTGAAGTTCAGATTTCAGGACCGAGCTTCTAGAAATTCAGAACAAAGGTAGTTTAAGTGATCTAACGATACTTGGGGTCCTCTTATCCCTTGGATGCCACATATACTACATGAAAAGAATATCTTGATTGAGTTGTCTTTGGGATTCATGTTACATGGGGCTATCAGTTGTGTGAATGCCACTTTTTTTTTTTTTCATTCCAGGCGATACAATTGCTTGTAACGTAACCTACCCTGGGAGGCCAGGGCCTCCGGGTTTTGATGGAGCTCCAGGTATGATCAATGAGAAGTTAACTGTTTTACACATACCACAGAGTAAAAGAACTAGTAAGACAGATGAACCAATAGTTCATCATCAGGCAACTAATGAGGATATTTCTAAAACTCTTACCGGGTTTTGAGGGACTATGGGAAGCCAGTATGAGTGGTAATTCCCTTGGGACTCTAGTCTACTGGTTTGGGCACCCTGTAGGTGGGTTTTTAATTTTTTTTAGATCTCTGTGTAACAAAATTTACCTTGATTTGATCACAAATCAGTAAAAATGTCTGCTCTTTGAGAATTT